>NC_141330.1:13850000-14437500 GCF_037954235.1 Aulostomus chinensis | reverse complement strand
TAAATAATTCAAATTCAGAATCCTATTCCATTTAATTATTGTAATTTTTAATAAAGTAGGAGCAGGTTTTGCACAGCTGAATGACAGAGAAACCTTCATCTACACAAAGAAAGTCCTGATCGACAGTCATTAAAAAAAGTGACCTTTATTGATGAAGACAAACTATAGCATAAACCTATACAACAGGAAATCCATCTTTTGAAATGACGATTGGACCTTTTATCCCCTCCATGATCCCAGCCAAAAAAACATCAAGGCATGAAATGTAGTTTTCCAAAGTAATCAAGCATCAGGTATGCTTGACCAAACTTCAGTCAGATTGTGGAATGTGGGCTTATCTGTGTATCACTAGAATGTCACTTCACTTGATTTCAGCCTTTCCATGTAAAGAAGTCTGTGTCGCAAAGCTGACATTCATTTTCAGCTTTTGCGTGCAAAACGCTGTCCTTAGGAACTGTTTCTGGTCGGGACAAAGCAAATTGGTAATTTTTTGGACTGTACAACACTGCTCTGAAACATTTTGACCCAACTGACATAAGGACCTGCAAAAAAAAAAAAAAAAATAAATAAAATAAAAAATCTGTGTTTTATATTGAATTCGCAGAAAGTCACTGAGATAGTGGACGCACCTGCACGAGGCGGTAAAGCTGGGGACAGCAAAATATACATCAACTCACCGACAAGAATGTATCAACAAAAATGATAAATGATGAAATAAAACAACACATGATCTCTAAAGTCACTGTGTTGCTGCTTAAACCAAGTTCTTAAAGTTGAATAAATGCTACCAGGAGTTTGTTGCAGTGTGACTCCTAGGAGCTCCAGTGGCCTGGATGGGCAGCACGTCAGGCTGCTACCCGATGCAAATACCAAGGGGACAATGAGCATTTAAGTGGGCTCCAGATGTTTCTGTTCTCATTTCACATGGGGAAATAATCTCAACTTGTCATAGAACACTAAAGCTGTAGAATACAGCAGCCCGGCAATAAATTCTCTGTTCAATAAAAAAATGCAACAGTTTTAATTCCATGAATGTTTTTTTAAGTTTTGCAGAGCTTTTGCATGATACTGCACCAGCTCTATCTAGTTCAACAGGTCTCCCCAATGTACCGAGTATCTCCGCTGTTCTGACCGATGGAGACGTACATGCGGAATCTAACCGAAGGTTACCGGCTTCTACTTGATGCTCCCTTATCTATGTGAAACAGAGAGAGCAAGTTAAGCTCGATTTTAGAGCGCATGACTTCTTTGAGGCATTCCAGGTCCAATAATCCTTCCAGGTGAGTAGCAGACCATGATGGAGTGACACAGGAATGACAGATTTTTTTTTTTTGGGCCAACCTGGAAGTTTGCATCGCTGTGGGTTCGCTCCTCAAAAAGCCAGTGGGATTTACACTGGATTTTGCACTACTGCCTGAAATAAACTGTGATTTACACAAGTTAATTTAATTATTACTTTATCCACAGTTGACCATCACTCTTATAACTTCGGAAGAGTAAATGCAATCCTTAGACGTATACAACATCATGCTGCTGCTGTACCACACCATGGACGCATGACTTCAGCGTCACCACCAGCTTTCTGAGTCTTTGTTGTTGTTTTTTGGCACGCTTATATTTATTATATTTGATGTTTGCATGAAGAGCTGAAGTCTTCTTTAGCCACTTGGCCCAAACACTTTGAAGATCACGGGTGTGGTATTAAGCAATGCTTTTTATTTCACGGAACAAAATATCCTAAACTCGTGTTCTCCACAGACTTCATTTCAGGCATCACTGACTTAGTGACAACAGAAGCGGGTTTATGACACATTGCTGCGCACGTCTCTTGGACCCCTGTATTAAACAAATGCATAATGTTTGATGTACATACAGAAGGGGCATAGTAAATGCTTTCAGGTTATTACACCTGGCCTCGAGCATGCTGCAAATAATGATGATAAAGGTCCGAGATGGCAGGATATTCAATACCACATACGGCACACTTGACACCCTCTGAGGACCCTTCGTTTGCTGACTGGGCAATTTGGGACACGTGTGTTTTCACAGGTCTCAGTGACGCTGTCTGGGTTATAAGTGCATTTTCATCTGGCCTGTTAGGACTGATTTCTTGTATACTGGTGGAATGCTGGACAGTTTTACCCGATTCAGCCTGATTCTGGACAAAGGAGACCACGGGTGGGAAAGAGGACTCTTGAGGAAGTGGGTATTTGGAAAAGGGTCTCCAAGAAGAGTTGCCTGTTTGGGTTGATGGTGCAGGGCTGCTGTTTTCTTCAGGATCAGGACAAACACTTACTATGTGGTTGACGGTTGCAGGAATTAACACTCTCTTTCTTGGTTGGTCGTCTGTGGGTAGATCAAAGTCAGAGTCCTTGTGAGTGTCTCGGGAGGAGGAATGGCAAAGCTGGTGACTAAACAGCAAATCCAGAGTTTTAAATCTGCTTCTGCACTGATCACATTGATAAGGCAGAAACGCTTTCTTAGGCTTAGAGTGAATCCAGCGGAACCCCGGGTGTTCGCGCATGTGTTGTTTGTAAGGCTCCACAAATCGAAATCCTTGACCGCATTTTGGACAGGTGAAACGGCCGTATCGCTGACGGTGGATTCGCTGATGATGCCACAGTTTTTTCCAGTTTGGAAGGGTCTTACCACAGCAGGAACAGGTGTAACTCTGGCCTCCAGCATGAGTCAGCATGTGGGCTCGGAGTCTGCCCATGTGTCTAAACAGTCGCCCACAGCTCGGGCATAAATATTTCCTTGGGTCCGATCGGGTATCTAAATTGTTTAACTTTGACACCAAATATGAGAGATGGTGAGCTGGTAAATCTGTGGACTGGAATGGTTTCTTTAATTTCACAAAGCGTTTCTTTCTGTGATTCTCTGAAGACTGACTTTTCAGAGTTTCATTATGTTCAGGCAAGGGAGGGGAGGCGGGTTTCTGTCCTGATGAGTATCTCAGCGCAGGCACTGTGTACTGGATTAATGACATTCTTTCCTCCTCCTTGACCGCAACACTCGAAGTGTTCCTCTCTCCTCTACACTGACCACGATGGGCGTTAAATTCCGACAGCACGCCGAACAGCTTGTCACAGTACAAACAACGGTAAAGCTTCGCACCAGTGTGAGCTCTCATGTGGCTGTTGAAGTCCGGCAAGTGGTCAAAAACATTCTTACAGATGTGGCACGTGTAGGTCAGGGAAGGCTTTACTGACCGTCTGCTGGTTTGGACATTGTCACTGCCCCCCAGAGGTCTACATGCATGATTTTTTGCGTTGCTGTAATGAGTAAATGATTTCTCACAACCTGTGCAGTTGTAACGTTTCACTGACCAGTGCGTCAGCTCATGCACGCGCAGAAAATACGCCTGACCAAAGGCTTTGCCACATATATCACATTTATAAGGCTTTTCCCCCGTGTGGACACGCACATGTCGTATGAGGGCAGACTGAAAGGAGAATGTTTTACCACAGTACTGACACACTTTACTTTTTCTCTTTTCTGGAGACTTTGATCTATGTGGTACCTGAGTATCGGCATGGATGTCCTTTTTCATCTGTTTCTCTGTTTCGTTGTTCTCAGAGTCTTGGTCAAACTCTTGAGCATGCATCGTCATGTGAGTGAAATATTCAGAACACGAGAACTTAATTTTGCAATATGGGCATTTTTTGTATATGTTACGCTTTCTATGTGTTTTGAGGTGAAGATTTAAGTTTGAATTTTTACTGAAACCTTTGCCACATTCATGGCATTTAAAAGGTCGTTCGCCTGTGTGAATGCGCTGATGGATTATGAACTGGGAGAGAAATTTGAACGTGCGACCGCAGTCACTGCATTTCAGCAAAGATTTACTACCTTTCCTGGTGTAGACGATGTCTGAGTTTGTCTCGTTTTTTGTGTCTCCAACGTCTACTTCACGTTCAGCGTCAACACTGTCTTCATGCTGTCTCTGTAAAACATGCCTCCTCCTCTTTCCACCTCTCCTGCGTCTGAAAGTGGTTATCTGATTTTTTGCACCCACAGTCATGATTTTAGTGTTGGCACTTTGTTGTAAACTTGTAGGATCATCTGAATCTGACTTGGAATTCAAATGCTCCAGCTCTACCTCTATGTTCTCAGCTTTAACAGCTCGGGGGATTGTGGCAGGTTCTGATGGTTGTTCAGAGGACGCTTTGACGTCACTGTGACCTGGGTCTGTATCCTGTGGAACGCTGGTGTTCTTTGGGGGGTCTAGATTGCTCTCTGACTCCCCACTTTCTTTCATGGAATTTATGTTAGGGATACAACTTTGTGTAGGCCTGTTTAAGCTCTCAGAGGAAATAACTTGAGGCTTGGCTGCTGGCTGGGAGCTCGGTGGGAGCAGATCTTCTTTAGCTTCTGGCTGTTGTTCTCCAGCCTGCAGAGAGCGTTGACCTCCTTCTCCTTCTGGATCAGCCTGCTCTCCCTCACTGTTCACTGTCACCCTCTCTTTCTTCCCTAGTCTCTCCTGGCAGGCTGCGTCATTGCTCAACACAGGTGAGATCTCCTGGGAGAGTTTGGACACTTTAGCAGGAATTTGCTGATCCATCTGCAACTTACTCCTTCTTCGCTTCATATCTTTTATTTCTGAACAACTTGCTGCTGTTGGAGACACTTTGGTTTTCTTTGGGTCCACCAAAACATCAGATTGAGGCTTTTCATCTTGCGTTGTTGGGCGCTGTTCTCTACTCCTCAGTCTCCATGTGGGACGGCTAACATTATTAACATGAGCAGAAGCAGCAGGAGGACTGACAGCAGGGGCTGGCTGGACGACCATGTTTTTGACTGCTGTTAGTTCTTTCTTTTTTGGTCTTCTGTTTCTTCTTTTCTGCAGCAAAAGGACACCATCTTCTGGTTTACCATCAGAAACATTAGAGGGATCAGAGCTCTCATTGTGAGGTACGTTGTTTACTACGAGATCATCTACGGTGTTAGGCACGTCATCATTGTTGTGGTTTTCTAAGCATGTTGGCAATGGTATTGTGGTGCTGACCTCTTTATGTTGAACTGCATCAAGTCCACCAGAATCAGTTATCTTTATGTCTTCAGTCTGTATATGTTTCGTTGTCTGAGGATGCCCTCCTTTCCTGCGATCCTCCACAGGTTGTCCCTGGCTGTCTGTTGTAGAGCTGCACACACTCGCAGGTGTCATTTGAGACGTTTCCTCCGTCCCTACCTGTGACGCCATGAGCTCATTTGGTTGCAAGTTTGTTTTGCTGACTACTTCAGAGTTAATGGGTCCATCTGATTTCTTGTTCACCAATGAGTGGGATTCAGGTGGAGGCTCATCTGGGTCTGCTGCTTTCTTTTCCTCCCCCCACCTGGAGTCCAGTCCTTCCTCACTGCATCTCTTTGCTCCAGGAATCTGTGAATAAAGCCAGAAAAACAAAACAAATTCTTTTGTAATTTGCTGCAGTGTACTTTATATATACATGCATCATATTTTCATATGCATTATCTTAAACGAATATTCTAGTATTTGCCAAACAAATGCTCCAACAATGCTCATTAGTCTCACTGCTAACTTCATCTCTTAGCTGTTGACTCCTAGTATGGTTTGTGTATGTGGAGGCATTTCAGCGCTGCCGTGAAGTTGCAAACTACACATGCTCTGCAGTCAACGCATGCACACCACAGACTTACGCCTATGATACAACGGGTCAATCTGTCACATGAGCAAGGTGGAGCAGGATTTTCAAGCTCCTACACAGGCTGAGTTTATCATTTTAAATGTCAGGAGGATTGCGTCTGGTCAGTGTAGATGCTCCAATTCATTATAGACCACAACAACCACTCCACAATCACATTACACCGATTTGATGCATTTTGATGCTTGCACTGGACAAGACGGCTACTTCCAGTGAGCCCTCTGCTAACATGAACATGGTTAAATAATTTCATCATGCAAATCTTTCCAAATATTATCAGACCAAATGTATCCACTGTCTTATATCTGCAGCTGTAACTACAGAGTACGCTACGATGAAAGCGCCCCAACAGCTGCCTGTAATATCCATCACTGCCAGAAGGTGGAGACAAAAAGCTACACTATAGTTTAAATGCTGAACAAAAATAACCTGATATCATGTGTAATGGGTTCAAATTGCTGCAGGCACTATAAGAATGGTTTTGATCATTGCCTTGTCATCAACATTTTTGCTATTGTTCTCATTGGTAGACAAGTTATTATAAGCTGAACCATCAGCCAAGACATTTCAACAATTGTTGAATTTGTTTATTGAGATGTGGCCTTTTTTTTTAAACATTTCCATTGCTTTATTAGGAAATGAGCTAAAATTAACAGAATCATGCATATGCATGATTATAACTATTAATGTGGAGGACTGAAGGCCTCTAAAAAAGCTGGACCAAGTGGAACAAAAAGAACTACAGCATATGTACATCCAGCTATATATACATATAAATATTTAAAACATAACAAATGTTATTACATAACACATGTATAAAAACAACTTTTATGTCCAGCAGCCATAAGGAAAGTCCCTCTCGTAAATGAGATGTATTTCAAGCAACATAAACACAGAATGAATGTTCAAATAATGCATAAAAGTGAGATTTATATACAGATAACTGAAATTTTACAACACAAAATATTTTTAAAATCATGCATGTAAAGTCACAAACCTACAGTATCAGTTACAGTTTCAAATGTGAGACCAAAAATTATGCTGTACACTGTGGTACACAGAATAACTTTTAGTGGTGATTTGTTCATTCGTCTTTCTGTCTAGCTACCTGTTTGTAGTCCGTAGGACCATGAAAGGAACCACGAGGATGGGATGTCACAGATGTTATGTCAGGGACTGTATTTTGGTCACTGCTTCCTCTGCTGAAGGACATTTTATTCCCCATGTCAAGAGTCTGTGGAATAAACAGTGACAAGGAACTGGTAACTCATAAAAAAAAGTGATTCAAAAAGCAAAATTGGCTAACATTGAGAATCCTTGTTCGAGGCAGAGCGGTTTGCAATGTTATTAGGGCCTGAGCCAGTCCCTGGCGAAGACCCTATTATGTTTCGAAGTCACACTCGCCACTTCAAAAGTAAATTTGACCCCCTAAACATGCATGAAAACTCACCAAATTTGGTAAGCACATCGGGTGCGGCGAAAAATTCGATAATTAAAAAAAAAAGAGGCGCTCTACTCAATAGCGCCACCTACATACACAAAAAACCACGCCACAGACTGTAGGAATGTCCTACAGACATGGGACAAACACCATTGAACTCGTCTCATCAAGACGGATAAATCATACACTCACACCCCTGACCTAACTGTAACAGGATGTCCACAATTTGGACACGAATGTCTAATTTTGGACAATTTTGCGCCCCGAACAAAATCTATCTCCTCCTATACCGTAAATGCCAGGGCTTCCAAACTTTCACACATTACTCTCCCAACTGTGCTCTTCAAAAATCTTTAAAGGCTAATATACTACGCGCTCGGTTTGGATTTTATGAGCCGTCAAAGTGGGGGAGACACTTTTCGCCTTACAATGGTAGTCTATGGGGAGAGCGTGTCCTCTCAGGGTACATACTCTCAAACAAATGCTTCTCACATCTACACCATACATTCCACAGCTTTTAAAAACACAACACTGTATTCCTGACAAAAATCCCTACAAAAATATGGTATTTTGTGTGACTTTTGACCAACGTATGACGACTTATTCAGCTTTTACACACTATATTTCTCTTAATCCTCCACTCTCTCCACTCCAGCACAGATCAGACACAGTGCAGCGGGGGAGGGGTTCTTAAAGGGCCAGCTGGCAGCTCTGCTCTCAGCTCTGCTCTCAGCTCTGCACTCACACTGTGCAGCGCACTGAGGCTCATATCTCCTCAACTACAAGGCCTAGGGATTTGCCGATTACACCGTTGGATTGGGGCCGGTGTCAAGGACGCGGCCGTAGGCCGCGCGGGGGCTCAGGCCCTAACAACGCTGCTTGCAGCTTTAATTATTCCTTATGTTTAATTAAAAAAGGCAACAAGGGATGCATGTTAATCAGCATTATAGTGATATCAGCAGATAACAATATCTGTTCATAAACAACAGCTGGTTAGGAGAAATGTGTTTGAAATGAAATGTTTCCAAATGTTGGGGGGGGGGGGGCATTGCTCAGAGGTCGAGTGGCCATCCAGCAAGTTCAGGGTTGCTGGTCTGATCCCCACTTCCCACCGGTGACCATGTCCAAGTATCCTAGAGCAAGACACTGATGGCTCTGCAATGGACTGGCGACCCGTCCAGGGTGAACTCCACCTCTCGCCCAATGTAAGCAATCTCCAGCACCCCCCCCCCCCCAAAAAAGATCACACTTCTTGCACTTTTTCAAAAGTGCACAAAGAGTCTTGAAGGCTTTGTTGATGTTTGAATTGCAGTAAATGTTTGGCACAGAAATTTTAATATTAACTGTAAATGAGGATCAGTGATCAGCCTCCTTCACTGACTAATATTCGATATCAGCCCAGATAAAACAATATTTGTCAATCCCTCATTAAAAATATCAAAATAAAATGGCAAGAGGGGGCTAGTCGGCATTACAGATTTTCATGATTTTTTTAACATTGTGGTCTTGACACCTTTATAGTTTAGCTGAAAATCTTGATGCAGGGCCTCTACTTGTGACTGAATATTGAGAAGAACTTTAACTTAAGTCAATGATAGCAGACAAAATGTAGTTTTACAGGTACTTTCGTAAGCTAATGTAGAACATAACACAAAGATCAGTCTAAGATTGCTTTGATTACATGACATACTTTTAGCATAATAGCATATCTATAACATAATCATTTGCTTATGTTAGTCTTAGCAGACACATATCATCCGATGCTCTCTTTCTAAGGCACACAGTTGCAAATAATGTTTTATAATATTATCAATGGTCACACGTTAGCCTTCTGAGACAGTAACAGTGTCCAGGGTTGCTAAATAATTTCCCGACACCCAGGACCAACTCTTCATATCGTTTTTCCATAAATGCTACAACCAGCTTGATTAACAATGAAAATGGTAGGCCAGGTTGCTAGCTTCAACTTGCAGGCCACACGAGCCAGTCCGCTAATGTCAGGTTACATGGCTTTCTTAAGTGCCGACTATGCTTTGCAAGACAATTTCTCAATACTGGTTAGCAAAAGTGACGAGTGGTAGTAAACACAAACCGCTTGCCTGTGTGGGAGAGAGTCAATACTGGTCCCTGCGTAGCCATTCACTGACCGCTGCTCAACTAGCTAGCATAGCTAAGTCCAAGCTAACATGAGCTCTGCGTTACGTGGCTGTTTTACACTTTTAGCAGCGAGACTGTGTCTGGCAGCTGAACTGTTTTAATTGACTTTCTCTTCTTTTCAGAGCGTTTAGCAGGCGTGGGCAACTCCATATCCTTGCACACAAAGCAACCCGAAAAAGTGTCAATCACGCCTAAACGAACACGGTGGATAGTTCATGTGCTGCTGGAATATTTGGACTTTTCAGATGTCATGACCCAGTAATTAGCAAACGCATTGTTAATGGTGAGCTTTAGGGAGAGGAGGTGTAAGAGGTGATATACACGCCCCTGTCATAAATGGACTAGTTGTACAGGCTACCGATAATGTGTATGTCCAGTTTTTTGTCTGCTGAAGTAGTCCGTGAAATATCATCTCCTGACCCGGGTTTGTTTCTAGTTTACAGAGTTACTGATGTACATTTGCGATTACAAGCCTACGGAGAACACGTGAACGCGTCACCCATGTTTATTGGATAATAGCCGTGGATATTTACTTCATTGTTATTAGACACGCAGAAGAGCTTGTCTGCCTCGAAACTGCGCCCCCTGCTGGAGACACCAAACATAAAATATAGGTTCGTGTATAGACATCTTTACCGGTACATTTCCAAACCTGACCATTTTTCACTCACGAACAAAAAGTCTGATATTTAGGTAATTGTTTCCATTACTTTTCTGGCTTTAAATATTTTTCCTTTTATTTTATTTATTTTTTTACTTGCCTATAGATATTTTCCCAGTAAATTCCAGTATCTTTACTGGGTTTTCATGACTGAATAAACCCTATCCGATATGTTTAATGAAAATGGTTTAAGTGGATCCTGAAATATAAATGATCTTTTTTATTAATACCATTTGCAGAGCATTATAGTTGTCAGCAAACAGTTAAAAACCGGCACACTGCTTAATAGATTAAAAGAAAAGGGATTTTTAATCATTATGGTACATTTTATTTTTTTAAACCACCAAATCAAATACCACAACATGTAATGAGACACAGCTGTTTTTAAATTAACTTAGCCTCAATTTTGAGTGCATTTTTTTTGGGTCATTCATTTCACATGTAGGAAGGCACTTAGATGACATCATTATGCATCTTCTACTGTGCTGATGTTTGCAGTACTCTATTGACTAGAGTTAATTCATTTAATTTCAATAACCGCCTTGGGAATAAATTAAATGCAGTTTCATGTTGAAAAAACACACATAGTGAATTTGAAAATATAGTTTAATACAACATACTGTATTTTTAAAATCTGATGAAAGGTGAGGAACACAAAAAGGGGCATGTAGATCAACTCTCACGGCCTGACAAATTCTGCTCACGCTAAAAACTTTAGAAAAACAATACTATAATACAGCGCCTCATCCCACAGCAACATGGGGAAACCATACACATACATTTAATGATAATAATGTACACTTATTTACCTTCTTTATCCTTTTCAGCCAGTGAAGGAATCCACTGACAGTGTGAAATTTAAGAGTTTGGGGATTTTGTATTGTGCTAATAAAATAAAATCCAGCTTAATTAAAATACAGGTTGTATGTCACTAGCCATTCTACAGATACATAGTTTAAATAGTTCAGAGGAAGTCAGGAGATGTTGTTTTCCTGTGGAATGAACCTAAACAAGCAGATGATGGATTACCAGATTGCTGTCTTTATTCACTTGGTCCATAATTAACATAACATGTGACATGCAAACTGGAAGTGCTTTTCTGGTTTTGTCAAGTTTTAATTGGGACGGATGAAGTTACTTGGTAAATCATCTCAGCAGGTTTGTCTGGTCCACTCTCAATGATGTAACAATCATCATCCAAATCTGCTGTTTTCATGTTAATAGGAACTGTGCCCTGCTGCCCTTTGTCTAAACCAACAGCCACGACCTGGTTTTTCACCATGCTGGCAGATGATGGGAACCCAAGTTTTCTCTCCCCATTTATTTGAGTTATAGTTGGGCTTGCCATGGGTGCCACCCGCCTTTGTCTGCCACCTCTCCCGTGCTGGGCCATGAACTCACGTGCTTTGATACACTTGTGCCGCTGAAGAAGCTGAGCAGTGTCAAAAGAGATAAGACAGACCCGACATTTGTACCCGTTTGCTGCTGAGGATGTCTGTGATGGGTTGGTCAGTGCAACTGACGGTGTGGACATCTTTAGGAGCACAGGAGACGAACTAGGAAGCCCCCAGCTGACTTTACTGAATGCCACTGGATTTGGACTCAGACTCTTAGACAGAAGAGAAATAGGGGGGACATAAGGCTTGGATGCACTGGGATTCTGACTCTTCAACTGCTGTGATGGACTAACTTTAGGCCCTTGACTGCATCCATACGTTCTGAGATTTTGATTTTTCAGTTGCAGTGCAGAAGTGACATGTGGCACCTGACTTCCTTTACTGGTTACAATAGAATACTTGGTGTTCAACTGTAGGGAGGAAGTTACACGAGGCCTTTGGGGTTTTGAATTCTGTGCTCTCGCAGTGATGAGTCTGAATTTGGTAGCAGTGCTGGGTGAATTACAAACATGGAAGCGAGGCACTAATTTCTTGCTGGAGAGAAGCAACCCGCATCCTATACAGCCAGAAACTTTGTCAGTAACATGAGAACTGTGATGGCAGATGAGAGAGTTCTTTGATATAAAGCCCTCACCGCATTTACCACAAGTGTATGGCTTATTTTTGTTAAATTTGCGAACTGTTTGCACCATCACCACTGGCTGGTAAAGTGTCCATAGATCCACTGTTGGTGCGCCTACGTTAGCGAAAATATTTCGCATGTCAGGGTCAGATTGGATGGGATTTGGGAGCAAAGATGGCGATGGATACAATGCAGGCACTTGGGAAATCTGTGCAGACTTCACTGGCTTCTGTGGTGCACGAGGTGATGTGACAAGTGCTTTCGGTGTTGATTTCACTGGCAAAGATATAGAAGATACACACTGCCCTTTAGGTGCCTTCCAGACAACATCACCGGACTGTATTCTTTTCAATTTCTCTTCTTCTTCGATGCACTTTTCAATTCTCCGTTTCTTTATTGTTTCATGATCAAGCACCTGGTGTCCCGGTTCATGAGTTGTGCTGTGGAATAACATGTCTTCATATAAAGCAAACTCCGTGCCACAGGAGCAGATGTGACTTGCAGCAGGACATACATGTTCCTCCAGGAATTTCCGACTTGCGAATATCTGGTCACAACTGAAGCAAATCCTGCCAGCTTTCATCAAGTCTTTACCAAGGCCATCTTCCAAGATGTTCTGCAGCTTTTGCCTTCCTCTCTCCATCATCAAGCTGGGCATGGATGGGTTCACTTATGATGTGGGGCCCTCTGGTGCACCTGTCCTGCTGATGTGAACAGATTTTGGAGAAAAAATACCCTGCCATGAACAAGATATAGTAGGCCAGGGTTATGCTATTACATCCTCACTGTAAAAACTTCATATTAAGGCAAGCCTTGCAAAATCACCTTTAACCTTATAATGTTGATAGGTTTTTTTTAGAACGCCACAATGAACTCTTTACCGTATTTACCTCCAATAATACATTTGATAGGAGCTTAGGCACATTCTGTCACTTCATTAAACCAATCGTTGTTATGACACAGATGCAAAAACGTTAATACGTCTCCAACAGCCGAATGTTCGGCGGGCTGGGCAACCCTGAAGCATTTTATCGATTATAACAACGTTACTTTTGTTGAACGCGCGCCTGCTACGATGCTAACGTTAGCATCCACTACCTAGCCGATGACAGCACTACTAGCTTAAACGTTACCTTAAAATGAATTCCTAAGTCCCGCCGTAACAAAATCCTTTTTCGACCTCGCCGCCACCACTCACAGTTTCTCCAATGTCGTCTTGATAGAAAATCGGGCTAAGCTGCCGGCATTTTACCATCAGAAGATTGCAGTTAACCACACCAAAAAAACAGAGGAAAGAGTCCTTTCTTCTTCGCCGGGTGGCGCGCATCACAGGAGTGCATCCGGTCTTTGTTTGTTTATACTGACCCCTAGCGACTGACTTTGAAAAGTTCTTGTTCTTCGAAGCAGCAGTCGATTGAATTCCCTTCAAATCAAAGTAAATACTTTTTTTTTGTCACAGAGAAGATGCCTCATTCACAAAGTTTTTATAAAGCAATCCACTACATTTGGTTCAGTGTGTGTGCAAATTATAGTTAATTGTGTCTTTACATTCCCGTCACAGTACTTTATGTATTGCAGCAGAAAATGTTTTTCTGAACATTTTCAATTACTTTGTCTAAATTTTCATCTCTTTTCTGGTTGTGATTGTAACTGTCTTGCCCAATTCTGTTTATTATATAAGTTATCGTTAATATGGAGCATTCTCTGAGGTTCTATTCAACTACCCAACTTACCCAACTCCTGGCAGTTAATATTTCAAAATTTTCTATATACTTACAATTTTCACCAGGAATAACGTAAAGGGGTACATTTGGGATATATGATCAAATACATTGTCATTTTAGATATTCTGTGTAGTCATGCTACTTAAAAAGACAGCCCCAAATCTTGGGCTCATAGGTTTGGGATCCTGCCACCATAGTTCATTTATTTATTTTGCCTTTATTTGAAAAGGACAGCACATATTAATGAACATCATTATAAATACAACTGTAAATATGCTGGAGTTGGCAAAATTGCTGATATACAGTGGGGCAAAATGTATTTAGTCAGCCACCAGTTGTGCAAGTTCTCCCACTTAAAAAGATGAGGGAGGCCTGTAATTTTCATCATAGGTACGCTTCAACTATGAGAGACAGAATGGGGGGGGGGGGGGGGTTCAGGAAATCATATTGCAGGATTTTTAATGAATTAATCGGTAAATTCCTCAGTAAAATAAGTATTTGGTCACCTACAAACAAGCAAGATTTCTGGCTTTCACAGACCTGTAACTTCAAAGAGCTGTCAAATGACACCAGAAACAAAATTGTAGCCCTGCACCAGGCTGAAAAGACTGAATCTGTATGGTGCGAAGAACTCAACTGAGGGAGCAATTATTAGAAAATGGAAGACATACAAGACCACTGATAATCTCCCTCCATCTGGGGCTCCACGCAAGATTTCACCCCGCGGGGTCAAAATGATCACAAGAACAGTGAGCAAAAATCCCAGAACCACAGTACCCTAGTGAATGACCTGCAGAGACCTGGGACCAAAGTAACAAAGGCTACCATCAGCAACACACTACATCACCAGGGACTCAAATCCTGCAGTGCCAGACGTGTCCCCCTGCTTAAACCAGTACGTGTCCAGGCCCATCAGAAGTTTGCTAGAGAGCATTTGGATGATCCAGAATAGGCTGGGGAGAATGTCATGTGGTCAGATGAAACCAAATAGAACTTTTTAGTAAACTCAACTTGTGTTTGGAGGAGAGAGAATGCTGAGTTGCATCCAAAGAACCCCAGACCTACTGTGAAGCGTCGGGGTGGAAACATCATGCTTAGAGGCTGTTTTCCTGTAAAGGGACCAGGACGACTGATCCGTGTAAAGGAAAGAATGAATGGGGCCATGTATCGTGAGATTTTGAGAGAAAACCTCCTTCCATCAGCAAGAGCATTGAAGATGAAACATGGCTAGGTCTTTCAGCGTGACAATGATCCCAAACACACCGCCCGGGCAACGAAGGAGTGGCTTCGTAAGAAGCATTTCAAGGTCCTGGAGTGGCCTAGCTACTCTCCAGATCTCAACCCCATTGAAAATCTTTGGAGGGAGTTGAAAGTCTGTGTTGCCCAGCGACAGCCCCAAAACATCAGAGCTCTTGAGAAGATCTGCATGGAAGAATGGGCCAAAATACCAGCAGCAGTGTGAAAACCTTGTGAAGACCTACAGGACATGTTTGACCTCTGTCATTGCCAACAAAGGGTATATAACAAAGTACTGAGATGAACCTTTATTATTGACCAAATACTTGTTTTCCACCACAATTTGCAAAAAATTCCTTAAAAATCAGTCAATGTGATTTTCTGGATTTTTTTTTTCTCATTCCGTCTCTCGTAGTTGAGGTATACCAATGATGAAAATTATAGGGCTCTCATCTTTTCATGACAGGCCTCTCTCATCTTAATATGTGGGAGAACTTGCACAACTGGTGGCTGACTAAATACTTTTTTGCCCCACTGTATATCTGTAGTCCCTTGGCAGGTAACACAACTAATAACCAGAAAAAGGAAGGTAAAAATACAAAATACATCAAAAACACATCAGAGTAAAACAGCCGAGTGAGCCTCTTCCACATTTTAAATGTGGCTAAAAATAAACAATCAAGGCTTCGTTGCTGATGTACCATTAACAAACAAGACACACACACACACATATAAAATGCATATGAAAAAAATAGAATTTTTTTCGTCACTTGCTCCAGATTTAATGTGTACAATAACTGCCCAAATGAATTTAGCATGTAAAAAGAAACGAGTCATTTTAAAATCCTGCTCTTCAAAACAGTGATTAAGATGATGCAATAAAGTAGGAGCTGGTTCTACGATTTAATTTTGCTTCCAAATGGTCAGTTGACTGTCAGAAACTAACTGAAAAAACAATGACCCGGTAGTTAGGGATCTCTTTGAGTTATGGGGTTTTGACTAGTTGTTATTCTACATTTACTTAGATTAATTTATGTTCTTACTGTACACAATCTGAAGGCCACTTGTCCGATGTCTACCACAAACCTAAGAATCGGTGCCCCTTGATTAAATGCTGACAGAAGAACACGCCACGGGAAATTCCAACATATCTTGTCTGTACATGAGAAATAGAAGAATCTAGTTGAAGATTTGAGACATGACATCTTTTTTGGTCTGCCTCTAATTCCAAGTGCACTACAGATACAGATACGCATCAAATTAAAAAAAAAAAAAAGATTCTAAAGGGAGTCATAAAAAGGACTGAGACTAATTTAGTTTCAGTTCATCAGTTTTGTGCTTTTGTGCTGTCATCAAAAGATACTTGATTCCACTTGATTAACGGCAAAACTCAAAAAAATAAACATTTCTTTGTCTATTAACTGCAGTGGACACTTTTCTATTTAATTACACGTCTCACAAAACAGGATTCCAAATCTTCATAATTTTAAGTAACAGAGGACACGAGATAAAGATTTCTATCAAAATACCTTTTCCAACAATATACTGATCACTGTTTTTGGGCAGTTATTGTCTAACATTTTCTAGAAATAATATTCTTTGAAGGCTTTGAAATCTTCCAAGATATTTAAATAGATACCACATCACACCAAATAATAAAATGTACAAATTCCATCAACTGGTATATTTATTGACACCAGAGACAACAAGCTACATCACAACTTCTGATAAAAGTTTTGATAACCAAATACTTAATATTTACAGACTATGAGACTGTAATAGAGGGACTACCTTGGCAAAACAAATATGTACATTATCGTATTCTGTTACAGTGACAAACCACTATAAAACTAAAGGGCTGTTTTAACATTATCTAGAGAAAAAAAAAAAAAAGATCTTACGGGGCTGTACAATTTAAAACAAACTCATGGGCAATAATGACTAAATCACTACAGACAAAATGAAGGAAAAAAGCCCCCAAAAAGTGGCTTTCTGAAATGCACCACTTCACCATTATCGATATGGTGTTAGAAAAGCTCCAAATCTCATTAGGTAGTAAGTAGTTCTTGTGGTTTTGCATCTCCAGCCATGATGCGATGAACCCTCCTGCGGTGGTTTTTGAGAGACTTCAGATTTGGGTATGTACCCTGACAAACATCGCAGCGATATGATTCAGATTGTTTGTGAGTGAGCAGGTGCTTCTGCAAACTCTCAACAGTGCCGAACCAGCGGAGACAAACAGGGCAGCGCACTGGCTTGATGGCTGGTTTACAAGCCCCGCTCCTCTGGTGAAATGCCAGACTGATTGTGTTGGGGAAATCAGAGTTGCAGTGGGAACAGCGATACGTCTTTGGTGGATTTGTGGGTGGATTTGTAACCCGCCCACCTTTGCATCGATTCCAGGATAAATGCCTTCGAAGGGAGCAGCGAGTGGCGAAGGTATTCCCACATCTTGTGCATACAATTCGTTGCTGCCTTTTTCCTGGATTCGTAAACTGGCCCAGGCTCAGCTGCTTCTGTGGAGGTGGCTGCACTGGCTGGGATGGTGACGGTGGCGGCTGCGGCTGAGGCTGCGGCTGTGCCTGTGGCTGCTGCTGCTGAGATGGCTGTTGCTGAAATCGTAGTAACAGAGGTTGTGATCGCTGCGGCTGGAGTCCCTTCAACAGCTGGTGATGTGGATGCATGTGAATTTGCAGATGAACTTCATAGTCTGCCCAGGAACTAACAGTCTCACCACAAGTCGGACATGTGTACGATTCCTGAGCGTGCTTTTGCAGATGCTCTAGGAGAAGCCGCGGAGAAGTAAATCCAACCCCACACTCACATGTCACCCTACGTGGAAGTACAGAGGGCAGTGACATGATACCCCAATTTGCTCCATCATCATCTTGGGGCTGTGAGTCAGTCGCATTGCCAGATATATTCTTCTGCGCAATCTCTCTATTAACCGAATGATGCAATTGACATTTTTTTCTGTGAACCATCATGTTATCTTTGCGGTTAAAGGTCTTCCCACAGACAGAACAAGGAAACATTGGTCGTACATTGTTACTATTCAGTGGAATGGCACCATGACTGCCACTCTGTGCTAAACCTGCAGGCCCACGTGGCCGAAAACCACACAGCCGTAAGTGGCGGCACAAAGTCGACGCCCGACTATAGGTTTTCTGACACCTGTTACAGGGGTAACGTTTTACACCGTCTCTGACAAAATAGCGCAGATTAGTGCGCCCAAATTCGACGGACTTCTTTACATCACCATCGTTACCGGCAGAACTGAGCAACTCCATTTCATCATCCAAGGGAATTGTCCACTGCCCTTCTCTATCGTTTTCACCATCTTCTTGCTGCTGTAACATTCCAGACATAGAGGCATTCATCATGGAAGACTTGGCAATAAATGGGGTGAAATTGTTGACAGAGTGACCCCAAGTCACTTGTGAAGATGGAGACTGCTCTGAATTGGGAGGTGTCACCTCCACCTTGATTCGACCAGTAACTTCAGTCCCAACAGCAACACTCTTGACAAGGTTAGGTTCATCTTCAGCCTCGGCTTCTGCTTTAGCCCTGCTGTTTGATCTCAGTGCTAACATTCTTTCAATAGAGGGAGAGGCTGGCTCAGGGGGGGCTGCCTGTGGGCCCTGACACTTGTGCATTTTGAGGCTATACCTGCGGGCATAGCTATGCTTGCACAATGGACAAAAGAAAACTTTTCTTGTATTGTTTAAACTATGGAATGGGACTATTTTTTGCGCAAATGGTAGCATGCTTTTTACGGAGCTTGACAATGGTGTTATCTTTTTTCCCATTTGAGGACAAACATGATTGTCAGTGAAAGGTAACCTCCCTATGATGAGCTGTTTACAGCGACGGCAACATTTAATTCTCTCTTTCTTGTGCAAAAAGTGGTGCTCTGTTAGTCGGTCCACATTATTAAAGACCCGACGACAGCGGCCACATTGATATCTTCCATATGTACTGTTGTTGCATGGATCCATGAGCTTTTGACGGGTTTCAAGAACAACAACAGGTGAGAGCGTTTTGGTTAGAGACACAACCTTTTTTCTGCTGGAATCAAGGATTCTGCTAATGGATGGGGCTTTTGTCTTAATGCCAGGCTTTGGAATCAGTCGCCTCAACTGTGCAACTGAGAGGTCATTCATCTGTGACTCCTCTGTTTTTTTACCTGGTGAGATATCTACTTGGAGGACTTCTTGTTTGGGGGTAAGAGGATCATCATCATTCAGACTCTGAGCTTGAGCGAGTGGAAAGCGTTTCATGTATGCTGACGCCAGTAACTTCATGAGGGTGTTATTCTTGGGCAAATTATCACCCTTTACCCTACTAAGAACAGAATTCGTCTCGTCCTCAAAATACATGTCCTCTTCAGTCTCTGGTTTTTGCTCTGTTGTAGATGATGTGCTCTCAAGTTGTTTCTCACAGCCATCTTGAGGGGTTATATACTGGTCTAGAGGAGTGGTTACCATGGCAATCCCATCCTCGTGGCTTTCATCTGCTTGATGGTTTTTCTGAACAGCCGGTGACCTTGAAGTAGAGGGGCAAGTAAGACCCAAACTTGGCTCAGGAGCAGTTTGACTGAATTTGACATGCTGGCTGGGAAACACGTCATCACACCTTGTTTCGCCGGAGAGGGCACTATTATTATCATCCAGGGGTGGCGGTAACTGTAGGTGAGAGACATGTGAATGCTTATGCTCCAGCATAAGACTGAAATCCTGAAACTCCTCCCCACAATCACAGATAAAAAAGGAAGGTGAAGGGCTCTCTGACAATAATGCTGGTGGACTAGGGTGCTCACCGGACGAATCCTTGCTTCCAAATAGTGTTTCATGTGGGCTGATGTCAGGCTGTGTCGGAGGAGGGGCAGGGATCTTGGACAGTGTGCCAGCATGAGTTGCCTGATGTACTAGCAAAGAGGCCAGTCCGGTGAAGGTGGCTGAACATGCTACACAACGATACACTTTGGAGGACGAAGACTTGCCCTGTAACCCGAGCATCATGGCAGCCAAGCACACAGGGCAATCAAGGCGTTGAGGTCATGCAAGGTTGTTTCCTGTAAATCACACACAAAGTGATGTTAACATGAGATACTGGATCGTCACTTAGAAAATACTCAAACAGAGTTTTTCTGGAATTGTCTATAAAAATGAATGACAAAAAATACATATTTAATTCAAATTAAATAGGAGTTGGATGGAGAGCTGAGCTGACGTGCTTTTTGCTGCTATTTTAGCAATTCAGTTATGTTAACAGAACTGTCTGTTGAGCGCAAGTTAGTTTACTTCTAACCACACTCCAAGTATTTTTCTTTCAAGTGAATCTTTTGCCTAAGCCTCCTCAGGTTTGACAGTGCTGTGGAGGAATTGGCTTGAGCATCATCGGGGGCTGTTGGATCAACAATTAACTGAGCCACCTTGTTTCATGTGTCAGTGATGGCGAAACAGAAAATGATTAACATTTCAGCATTTCCTACATGCGTATTAGTACTCCTGGTGCTTCTCCAAGTTAAATCTAACAGTAGCATACGATAGATTATTTGTGTCAATTGCAAACAGAACTCCTGCGGCTGTCTTTGTCCTGGGGGCTCTCCACATGCACTAAACGTTGGCCAATGAGATGAGTGACAACAAAAACATCCAATACTGTGAGTGAGCAAGAGGAGTCGGGGTGAACCCCTGGTGCCTTTCCTAGTCGTACATTTGTAGCGTAGCGTACCGATAGCAAAGCTGACAATCACGGTGCCAGCGTTGTCTACATGCGTAGCGGTGTTTAAACGATGCGAAGGTGATATTTGTACAGAATGTTCTAATTCAGTATTAGTGGGTACTGCCCGACACATATAAGTACGACTGTTTATGAATTTCAGGCACAGATGTTCGGGGGGGGGGGGGGGGAGCTGAACTCAACCTCATCTTACAGCGAACCTTGAACATCTGTCATGCACGTCCATGAAAGTGTCCAGTGTAAGCCGTCTCTGAGTCTCCAGCCTGTTTCTTGTGTCTGACAAATTCCTTCATCTACAAAATTCCTCCACAATATTTAGAACCAACACTGAAATAAAAATCCATATCTCTAAATTTCACAACTCCATAATAACTGTATCTGCCTCAAAATCCCACTGCTGGTTGGGCTCTAGTTAAGGCACGACACTTGTGTTTTGTTTTAAGGGATAATTCTAAAGGGGAATATTTGACCTAAAAACTGTAATAATCATCATCACACTGTTGCAAGAAGTCTCTCTATTTCGGTCTTTCCAATAGTTACCACAAAATACCTTCACCCTTTGCTGCTAATATGCAACCACGCAAAACAGGAACTGAGATACAAAGCATTACACCGTGCACCTGCAGCTGAAGCACTGAAGCTTGAGGCAGGAGCAGAACACCTACTGTCTCTGTCACATTGTGATTGGATGGAACCCTGTGATGCCAAATCTGAATTCTGATGTCACCGATGATGACATCTACCCAGATGATGTCCCAGTTAGAATGACAGCCTGAGATGAGTCAGGATTCGACCTGGATAGCTTTGACGCTCTGTGACACTCTGTGGGTGTCAGAGATGAAAGTGACTAATCACTCACTTTGATCTCTTAATTCTCAGAGAGGCCTCTTAAACAACAGCACTGCACTCGTTCATAAAATTTAGCACAATTTCAAAAAAGGTAGTGCTAATCTGCATATAGACAAACCAATGTCAGTAGCCAATATATCGCCTTGGAAGAGGCAACCATTCCTAATTTCTACTGAGGACCCCCTGGAAGACCCTACAAGACCCCTCTTTGGAAGCCTCGGGTCTGACGTTGCTTGCCTCACTAAGCAGCATAGTCAGTGTTCTCCTGCCCCTGAAATCACCGGTATTCATCCCACAGGTCCCGAAAAAGGATCATTCATAGACTTCTACTTTAAAAACAACACATAGCATTACTCTGCTGCTTCATGATGTGTTGCGTTCCATTTGGTGTAGAATTTCATTAGGTGTGACTACGCTTTTAATTTACTACACAGTTTTGAATGACAATAAAAAATATAGAAAACCCACACATGAAAAAAAGGTATCTTACACAACTCATGAGGTCAGTATAATTCCTCCAATTTGTTATTTTAAAAGCAATGACCAGCAATGAATATGGGCTATGGAAGGGCTCAGTGTATATTGGATGTAGATGTTACCTTTCATGTTAGAAGCCACAGGTGTTATGACTCCAACTTGTCTGACGTGTGGGTCGGAAATTGACTGACGCTGTATGTCACAGCGGCTCACCGTGTGTGGAAACAGTCTTCAATCTTTCTTCTTATAAAAGCTCAACTTGCTTTCAAAACACCTACATAAAATTGCCACTACTTTTACAGAGGCATATGCGCATTTTACAGCGGGCTGGTGGTTGCCAAAATCATTGGTCAAATGTTAAATGGGTTTTGTCGTGTGATGTACTTACTGTGATTTTATGCTCACAGTTTTGTACGCTTACTGTGATTTTTTTTAGTCCATAAAGCTATGCTTAGAGACTTGTTAATGATGCTAAACTAGCTTACATGTTGACCCTCGTTTCACGTGTTCAGCAGTGTCCTGAGACTGATGACACTTTCCCACACCATTGCAGTGCTGTAATGTTGTGTTGGAGGTACGTTCCTGAAACCGTCTTTAGTTCTTTGAGTTGTTTATCAGTAGTCAGAAGGGAAGCTTTGACAGTTTACAGTTGCCATAGTAACATATTCGCTGGCGGAGTGATTTAGCTTGAGCTGAACGGCGCGCACGTTTATACAGTTTTATTGAACACCCTGACAGCCAATCAGAAAAGAGTATTTAGCCTAACTTTGGTATAATGAGTGCTTAACTTATTGGTAATGAGAAGTATTTCACTGCCACATATTACATACAATCATACGAGTGTTAGTATAGTAACAGTTATATTGTGAGCTGATTTTTAATAATGGTGATCCTCACTTTTAATTTTAAGGGTTGGTACTTAATTTGATGAAGTTATTTTAGTAAACGTTTCAAAATCATTGAGGAGAGGTTGTCAAATCTGCTTTAACATCTTAAACACCGGAGGACTTAAGGTCAAACGTTTAAGGGGCATCATTATTCATCGTCTGTGCTCTAAGGAAACAGACTTGAGGGAAAAGTCATTCACAATAACGTTTAATAGGTTACCGTGACGTCAATGATCTCACTAACCTAATGTTAGCAAACATGCTGATCACTTAACACAACAACACAAATGTACGAGATCTTTGCAGACAAAAAAATATCAAGTTAACAACAGTACTCGCTATAGGTTAATGCTGCCACAATGCTAACAAACACAGTTTTGCTACTTCACTATTCATCAACTGTGCACATACACACAGTCGTTTTATTAGCCTCACTGTTTGGATAACAAGCTCCACACTTGATTATCATGCATTTAAAATGTTCGCAACGTGACAAGAGGATGCATTAACCTGTTAAGCTAACAGTAGCTCAGGAGGAATGCTAGTGGAAGCTAACCAAGGGGAGGTGGCCGGCCACGTTCCTGACGAAAGGCCGGAGAGACATAACTAATGCTAGCAGTAAAGCTACCATGGCCGCAGCATCTGCACAATAACCAACCGTTTAACGCTGTTTCTCACCGGCCGCAAAAGCGCTGACGTTAGCCTTAAGAAAGGAGACGCAATGGCCGAGCGGCTGAGGACTGCTCAGTAGACATCTGTCCATACACACACATGAACTCTCTGGGGAAGCGCGCTGGGTCTGTGATGAACAACAAACGTGATGCTGTGCCAGGAGGAGGAACCGAGAACTGCTGCAGCTGCAAGCGCGAAGGAGGCAACGAGCAGACAAAGCGCATGCGCAGTTACCGTACCACAACCCTGCAGGAAAGGTGCTGCTGAGCAGAGCTGTGCACGCCGTTTATGTATTGGTAGATTGGACATGAGACTTGCAGGTGGAGTGACGGGGACTGTCCCAGATGAACATACATTTATTCACAGCACATATTTCTAAAAACATACTTTTAGAGTCTACTTATATCTTTGCATTAACACTAATTGAATCATTACGGCACAGTAAAAGCCATCAAAATCATGCTGCGGACAGGTAGTTGTGCTTGCTAAAGGCCCTTGAAATGATCTCAAAAAAATCTTTTTTGCATCATATATATCCATACACCTAATTCAGACCTAATTTTGATTTTTAATGGTGTTTCTTTATTAGTGTGAAACATACAGCATTATCTTTGAGCGGGGGTTAAATAATAACATGGATGCAGACGACAATTCAATCGTCACATGGTTGACTGCAAAAGTAGTCAAGCCTGGGAAGAACTATTCCTGTCACAGTTTTTACCCATGCATCTGCATCGCACCACCCACTGTTAATAAGATATTAAACCTTCATTAAATGTTGTACAGCATCAGCCTCTTGATGTTCTGCCCATGTGGGTTTTCTGAAAGCAGAGAAAAGCTACCATGACATTCAATAGAGCAGTTTAGGAATGGTATGCATGCAAATATGCAAGGCAATAGTTTGAGACCAAAATCCTACTCCGCCCTTTTAAGGAGTAAACCTGTTAATTTTCATACTGTAGTGCAGCAACATAATGAGCAGTAACTTCGACTGTGAATCTAAACCTCTAGTTGAAATTTCGGACTTCAGGGCCCTGATTTGACAGATTCATAGTTACTAACAGGAAGGGCGGCTACTCAAAGGTTACGCATTTGACCTGTTTCCTCCAGACTGTCAAATCCTCATCAAGGAACTCATGAAGGAATACATGGATTTGTATCAAACAAAATTTTAACACTTTGAGTGCTGTTAAGGTAGAATAGCACAGTAATAATCAGTCGACTGGTAATGTCCAAGCAGATATGCATGCAAGAGTGCAGGCTTGCCTCTTACACCCGAGATACAGTTGGTCCTATCAGCTCCAGTTACATAATTTCCAGCTGAATCTTCAGCAGTGTAACAGTGGGGTTCCAGCTTAAAAGTATATGGAATACCAGAATGTTTCTGATTTTCCGAATTGACTCAATGCATTCTTCAAATACTTAAATAAAACAAGCACTTCATCTAATTATGGCAGCTTTCATATGTGGATCTACATTCACCTGTTTTTTTAATGCTTCAATTGGTGGAGACTGTGCCATCCTTCAAGAATTTGTGCTGTGGTATCAACAAGATGTTCTAGTTGTCAGACCTATCTGGATTCCATTTTCAATTGATGGAACATTTCGTACATATGGAGGTGACATTAGCAAATGCTGAATATCTCATGCAGGCCTTCTGGGGTCTTCTGATCCTGTCACTCTTGATGATGTGGGAAATTCTGATAGTTAGGTCCTTGGTCTTCCCTGATGATCTCCAGCACAGAGGAGGAAATATGAGTGCAGAGACTGTGGAATATTTTAGTTGTGCCATTATGAAAGATTAATATGAACGTGTTACTTCTATGGCTTGCTTTTTCATCAAGTGGACTAGGTTTTTGTGTTTTTGTTTCACAAAAAGACACAACTTTTCTCTTCTGACAGCATCACAGGGTTGCACCCGTGTCCGTGTTTCTTGATTTGTTCCCCTGCATCAATTGTACAGAAGACTAAATACATCTGAAATCCTGAAAAGACAGAAATCACACACCCTTTATGCAAAATAATCCACAGTAGAGTTTGTAGGAAAATATCTCTTTTTGACTAACCACAACCAAATAGTTACAGATATATAATATATATAATAGAGTTTCTACAGGTGCCAGATATTAAAATATAATGATTTAAATATTGATATTAAAAAAAAACATTTAAAATTTATTTTTGTTCTTATTTAAGCACTGCAGGGAAATAGTACAAATGTGGTTTGCTAAAGTGAGTTAGACTCATCAACATAGCTAAAAGGTAAGTGAAGGCATCAAGAAAACACAACATTTCATGAAAATAGACTAAAAAATGATATGGAAAATAAGATCTCCCAAAGATAAATTACTTTAAAGCCTCACATATATAATACATAAGACACTCATTTAAGACATTTGAATAATTGGAATGAACCTAAGGACACTTTTTAAAAATATATATTTTTGGTACTCTGGCCACCATAAGACCCAAACCCTCCACAACTTTCGTAGAAGAGCAATGGTAAAGACACCCCACCAGCTGATATCTTCTAAAAGCCAGCTACTCCATCCATCCATCCATTTTCTTCTGCTTATCCTGTTAAGGATCATGGGGGTGGGGGGGGGGGGGGGAGCCTATCCCAGCAGTCTTCAGGTGAGAGGCGGGGTTCACCCTGGACAGGTCACCAGTTCATCGCAGGACCAACACATAGAGACAGACAACCATTCACACTAACAGTCACACCTATGGTCAATTTAGTATATCCAGTTAGCCTAGTCAGCCAGCTACTCACCTCAAGATAATCTACATCCATGACAACCAAAAGTTTTACGGGCATCGTCAGGTCTTCTGGAGATCAAACCATCTGCTCTGAGGCTTCCAGGATTATGTCTTATAGAACTAGCATTAACGTTTGCGTGCTTGCCTAGCCCTTGGTTGTGCTGGCGTCACTGTCAACATCGAGGGTGCAGACGAATCCAGGTCTGGGACACAACATTCACATTAGCCAGTAGTGAGAATCATATTACCATTGCGATCATATTGGGCCTGAACTGACGTGCATCATGTCAGTTGTTTTGCAATGAAAGAGATTGTTTGTACAAGTCAAATAGCGAGCAAAAACTGTATAATGGTTCTACATTTTGTTTTCCATATTTTCTTCCTGTACCAGGCTTACTCACATGGCAAAAGGTAACATTACATGGGAGTTGGTGGGAGTTAAGGATTACAGGATTTAAAAGTGTTTGGGAACTACTGTTCAGGATGAATGCGAGAGCACTTTTTTAATGTTCGGGCAACTGTCCCTTTAACTTTTAATTATGAAATGATCACAATTTGATACTAGTTACAATTAACATGGGTACATTTTCCTAAAGCTTCTATTTGTGTCAATGTAAGTATTTATAGAATTAATAGAATTCACAGTTCTAAAAGAAATGACTGAAGTTTTGCATAAAAAAAATCCCTACACAGATAATTTTAGACGACAAAGAGCATTATCGTTAGTAAGCCAAATTTGATGACTACATTTAATATTTTACAGAAAATAAAGAATAACATTGTAAAGGGGATATTAAAACCATCCATAAGGGTTAAGGGTCACGGGGGGCTGGAGCCTATCCCAGCAGCCTTCAGGTGAGAGCCGGGGTTCACCCTGGACAGGTCACACATATAAACAGACAACCATTCACACTCACAGCCACACCTACAGTCAATTTAGAGTATCAATCAGCCTCGTCCCCTCTTGACGTCTTTGGACTGTGGGAGGAAGCTGGAGTACCAGAGAGAACCCACGCAGGCACAGGAACAGAGAACATGCAAACTCACACAGAAAGATCCTGTGCCCGAGCTGAAGCTCGAACCTGGAACCTTCTTGCTGTGAAGCGACAGCGCTGACCACTGCACCACCGTGTCGCCCAATATCACAACAATTTAGAGGATTTAACATGCATAAACAGGTTCTGACATCACTGCGTAAGCGAGACAAAGACTGCACAGGCATCAATACAGACAGCCACCTGCAGGTCATTTGCAGTTCATTTTACATGGACGTCTTTAGTCATTTAAATAGTGATGCATTAAAACTCAATGCAAAATGACCGAATTTAATTTATACTTATTGCATGAAACTAGCTTTAAATCTATTTGAATGCATCATATTCCAGAGGTTTTGCTCTAAAATCCAAATAGCTAAGGCCCAATAATACCAAGATTATGTACTATACTGTTTTATACTTTCACAATATGTCTTTGTTCTAATTGAAATACAAGAGTTTCCAATAATCACATCTGTTTAGAGTGGGTAACCATCAGTTGTTGACAAGATATTGTCATAGATAAGACTAATATTTATGCTGAATTTTTGCTCAAATAACATGATTCGATTCAAGATAAACCAACATTTATTTTGAAGCTCCAAAGTACAAAGGAATACAAACTACACCAACAAGTAAATTATCTAACTTGCTCTACCCGTTAATTGAACGCATCGACACATATTTATTATGAAAACATTTTTGAAAAGAATATTCAATTGGAACATTTTAAATGTCTGTACAATTTACTTGTCAATATCAAAAATGATCAACAAAAACAATAATTTGAACAAAGAAGATCGTAAAAATTACAAAAATATTTACAGTTATTTCATTTTGAAGCAAATAGGTTATGAAATAACATGACTGATTTACATAGTCAACTAAAAACAATTTCAAAATAACTAACTAACTAACTAACTGACTAACTAAAATTTCGCATTAGTAGAGGTATAGTCACAATAAGTCATTAAGAAGATGCTAGGTTACTAAAGTAACAGTTCATTGTTCAGAAACAAGTATTACTGAGAGGACCAAGCATGAGTCTGTTGATGTTCCTCCAGGAGGTGAGGAAAAGCAAAAGCTTTGTCACATTCTGTGCATTCATACACAACTTGGCCAACATGACTCTCTTGATGCTGCTTAAGAAGAGACCACCTGCTGAAAGACTTGTAGCACATATCACAACGGAATTCCCCAACTTGTCTTTCAGCATGCATCCTCATGTGCAAACACAGATCTTGGGCTATGCCAAATTCAGAGGGGCACTGGGGACATTTGAAATTGTTTTCAGCAATCTTGGATGTCTTTCGTTCAGGCAGCTTAAGGCGATGTCTTCGCTCGTGCTCTCTAAGATAACGTCTCAAAGCAAAGGTTTTTCCACAGAGTTTACATTGGAATGGCTTCTCATGTTGGTGCACTTTATTCTGATGCTCCAGGAGACTACTTTTTGCAGAGAACTGCATTGCACAAGTGGGGCAGTTGTATAGTTCCTCTCCAGTAACATCAATTTCCTCCTCCTCTGTTGTATTCTGATGAGAAGTTGGTGGGGATTTCTTAACTGGTGGATTTGAACATTCATTTCCCGAAAAGGCATTTTGCTCACGGGAGCAAAGGTGCTGCCAGAGAGCATCATTTCCTAAAAAGCACTGGCCACAATCAGCGCACTTTAACTGACTAGCCGATGCCTGATGTAAGCACTCATGTCCTTTAAGTTTACCTTGAGATGGAAACGTAATTTTACATGTTTTACATTTGAATATATCATCAGAATGCTTGGGAAAATGAAAGCTCAATTCAGATGCACTCGCAAAAAACCGATTGCAAATTGGACATTCAAAACCATAAGAGGATCCTCCATCTTTAGTCTTTTCCGACGCATTTACAACTCCAACATGGCCGTGAAGATGTCCCAGGAAGTCATTGAAAGTGGAATAGCTATTTTTACATTGATTACATGGATATTCTTTATCAGACCATGATGGCTGGTGGGTGGTCCTGTGCTTTTTCAGGTGAGATGCATGCAGGAAATGTTTATCACAATCCGAGCATGAATACGGTCGCTCTTTGGCTGCGATGCAACCATGTTCTGAGAGCTTCTCTGGGTCTCTGAAGCGGTCACTACAAACACCACAGCGATATTTAAGGTCTTTGACCACGGCTGATGTACTTTCAGAGGGTGACATTGATGCATCAGGTTGTTCTGAGGAAATTTGAGGTGGGAGACAGTTACCTGACACCGAGTGCTTTTTCCTGTGCTCAACTCTACTGCTCTTGGAGAGAAACACAAGACTGCACATGTCACAGGGAAAGTTCTCTTCACGGTGGGTAGACATGTGTTCTGCCAATTGGGATGGTCCAGTAAAAAAGAGCTGACATTTGGAACACTGATAAGTACGACTCTTGCCATGGGTATGTTTATGTTTGCGCAGTGCGAAGAAAGACATAAAACCTCTCCCACATACTTGACACTGATATTCTGACTTGTGCATTCGCTGATGCTGTTCCAATTGGGAGGCCTGAAAAAAGCATTTCCCACATTCAGCACATTCGTGCGGTTTTTCGCCCAGGTGACATCGCTGATGATCCTCGAGACTTTCTGATGTTGGGAATGTTTTGCCACATACATGACATGGAAAGTATGGTGCAGAGTCTGAGTCACTGTCGTCAGTTTTGTTATTTTCATCCATATCACTGTCTTCAGTTACACTGGATTGTTGTTCTGTACTGCTCTTTTCTTGGGCAGTATGTTCAAGATCACTCTGCTCTTTTTGATGCCATTTTCTATAGTGTCTTACTAGTGACTTTTTGACTGAATAGGCTTTGTTACAGAAACGACAACTAAATGCATCATTTGGATGTTCCTCACCATAATGATTACATAAAGACTGTCTTGTCCAAAACCTATAACTACATTGTTTGCAAGCAAATGGTCTACTTGGATCATGACAAGTTCGGTGGACTTCAAGATCTGACTGTGAGTAAAGCATCTTGGGGCACTCAGGGCAAGAGTATTTCTGAGTAATGCCATGCATCTTCATGTGTTTTTCAAGATTTCCTTGACTGGAACACACTCTGCCACACTTGGTGCAAGTATTGCGCTTTTTCTCTTGTTCTTCTCTTCCGTGATCTTCAAGATGACTAATGAGCATCAAGCCATCTGTGAAGCTCCTATCGCATTCTGAACACTGGTACTGCACAACTTTCCTCTCCTTACTTGAACTGCTTTGTGCCTCATTTTCATCTGTATTTTGGGAGCATTCATCCATCAAGTCATCTTTGCAGGAGAAGTTGGTCTGCAAAACACCAGTGCCAGTGGTGTGTGAACCATCTCTGAACACTAGAACAGAGTCTGTCAGTGAAAAATCAAGCTCTGCTTTCACTGGAACTTCTGTAGTCGTATTCACAGAAAAATGTGCAAATCTGCACTTTCTAGTGTGATTTCGGAGAAGACTTTTATTCCAGAAGCCTTTCTTACATGTTCTACAGTTGAAAGGCTGTGTCCTTGAATGCATGCGCAGATGGCCACTCAATCCAGCTTTATTTGCAAAGGACATATTGCACCGCAAGCAAACCAATGATTCAGGAATTTCACTAAGTGTTCTATCAAGTTTACAGATCACATTAGCACCATCACTAACGTGTTTGGCATATGTGTCATCCAAAGGCTCTTCTTTAATGTTCGGTATATTTGATAAATGGTGTTGTAGAGGGGCAGTGGAAACTGGTGGATCCATTGTTTCCAATTTGTGGGCATTTAAAAAATGCTCTTGAAGCTGTGAAAATAGAAAAAAGCGGGAACTACAATATGCACAAGAAAAGCCCTTTGTTTGACTCTCACTGGTTGTCTGTTGGCTAACCGTTGACTTTGAAGGGCTTGGTGGTAAAGCGCAAACTTTGTTGTGATTTTCAAACTTGGTTTTAGTGAAAGATTCACCACATCTCTCACAAAGGACTTCATTTTGCTTTTGTTTCATTGTGCACTTTAGGAAATGACGCTGTAAATAATCCTTTCTGATGAATCGCTGCCCACAGTAATCACAGACATATGGCTTCTCGCCAGTGTGCAGGCGTGTGTGCACATCTAATTGCCAAGAATTTCCAAATGCACGGGGGCAATACTTGCAAACATATTTGTACTTTTTGTTAAAATAAGGCTGGATCCTATGTAGAACTCGATTTCTCACTGCATGGAGTGGCTTTGCCTCATTTTCTGCTTGTGGATTTTCAAGTGGTAGAGAAATATTTGTTTCACTGGTGGTCTTCCTGCACTTTCTCATCTTCCTGTGCTTTTTCAGAGATTTCTCATGAGCAAACGATGAGCCACAGCGGGCACACTTGAATAGTTTTGTAACATGGAACATTGTAAAATGTCGGGAAAGTCTTGACTGAGTTGGGAAGTTTCTTGAACAGACCTCACACTCAAATGTCTCCTGAACTTGCACAGGCTCACTGCCTGTTAGCAACTTATTTTGCCAACCCCTACCAACATCATCCAAACTAATTTTGGGTATACAGATTTGCAACCGTGATCGTTTCCCTCTACAACGAGCTTGATGTACTTTCAGATAATCATACCTTGAAAAGCAACTATCACAGGCTTTACAGCGATAAGGCTTCACTTCATTATGTGTCAAAATGTGTCTTCGCAGATTTCGGGGTTTCATGAAGGTCTTTGTGCAGAATTTACATTTGTAATCAGTTTCAGCATCTTCTGGAGGCTTCTGTGCAGTCACTTGAGTGGTAGGTAGGACTGACGATTTTGTTGCAGAATCACTTTTGACTTTAGACTGCTCCTCTTTGTAAACACCATCACAGAAAGCTTCATGCTGCAGACACATGGTCTGAGTTCCAAATCTGTGGCCACAATGCATACATTCATAGGGTTGCAGACCAGTATGTGAAACAAGATGTCTGAAGTATAATGACCTGAATCTGAACTTTCGTGGACAGTGAGGGCACTTAAATGGATGAAGCTTTTCAACACTGGACCGGCTTTGCTGTGAGGTTGTTTTGTAGACACTGCCATGAGTAGATGTTGAACCGATTTTGAGTGATGGCATCCCTTGACAATTCCTCTGATGTTGATTCAGTTTCCTAAACCCAAAGTATTGCCCACATCTTGAGCAGAGAAGCAATGTGTTTGACTTGTGGCCACGAAGATGACTTTTCAGACGAATTTTCTTGGAAAAGGTTCGTGGGCAAACAGTACACAGATATGGTCCCTTTGTCTTGGTTTCAGATTCCTTTGTGACGAGAGCTCCAAGCTGACTGGGTAAGCACTTCTCACGATGAAGTTTAAGGTACAGGTGTCGATAAAACTGTTTTCCACAATGAGTGCAGGAGAAAGGTTTGTCCCCGCTATGTTTGATCATGTGCCGCAGCAAATATCGGCGGTTGGAAAAATTCTGTTTGCAAAATGGACACTGACATTTAGAGGACCCAGATATGTGTGTAAGACAATGTTTTCTCAGTACTTGGGCATCATTAAATACTTCTTTGCATAAGGAACACTGTAGCTCCTTGGGTTCACTCTGTTCATTCACAGATTCCAAAAACTGATCGGGTTCCTCTTCATGATCGAGTGCCTTGTTTTCTCCATTTTTGTGGGTGTCTAGGTGGTTAAGGAGATGTGCAGCATTCTCAAACTGCAGGGGACAGTCAGGGCATTTAAGTTTTCCCTTTTTATGATGTGAGCTACTGTGCTGGATCAATTCTCCAATAGTTGGAAGAATCTTTCTGCAAACTGTGCATTGTATCCTCCTCTGGTGGACAATTTTATGACCAATCAGGTAGGCGCGTTTCTTGAATCCTTTTCCACATTTCAGACAGCGGTACGGTCGTTCACCTTTGTGATTGCGCTCATGTTTCTTCAGTGATTGTGATGTGCCAAAACACTTCCCACAAAAATGACAACCTAGGGAAAGGGTACCCTTTGTGTCATCTGATTTAGAGTTATCTGCACTTTTGTCAGTCTTTGTTCGACTTAAAGTTGATAGCTTAGACATGGTAGAGAAGATTGAATTCCTGTATTTGAACATTTTGCCAGTGAGTTTAAACAATTCATGCTTCTTCATATGTCTGTACTTTCCAGAAGCATGAAAAAAAACTGCTGGGCAAAGATTGCATTTGTAATGTGGTATAGACTTTCTTAAAGTTAGGGGCTGTACAGGTTTCTGCTCATTTTGCTTTGACAGTTTCTTGAAGTCATTGTCCTTAGACAGCTTATGTTCATTGTCATTTGATGTTTTATTGTGTTCATTTTCAGCTGATGGTTTCTTTTGGTCAATTTCCCCATTTTTTGGTTCAGCTGTTTCCTTCGATTTTGCCCTCTCTTTTGCCAAGCGATTAAGACATTCTTTGAGGCAAGAGGTTTTAATATGTCTGTATCTGTTGGATGGCGCCGTGAAGGTAGCATGGCACAATGGACACCGATATTTACCGCCGATTTTTTCCTTGCCATAGTATATTCTGTCTCTGACACAGTCACGCAAATGCCTGGCCCTGTTGTAGGAGTACTTGAAAAGCCGCGGGCATAGGGGACATTTATATTTACTTCTCGTCTCGTTTTCAATGTTCTCAGTTTCCACACTAGTGACAGTTTTCATACTACAGACAGCTTTCACACTATTGGCAAATGAATTTTGTGAAACTGCTAAACTCTTTCCCCTGTGCACGTTGTAATAGTGCTTTTTGGCCTTCTCTGGGGTTGAGAAGGTTTTACCACAAAAGTAACAGATATTAATTTTGGAGATGTCCACCAGCTTTACATAGCATTCAGGAAGATTCACATATGGTTTGGCCTCTACTTTGTCCTTTTGTGCTGGTCCTCCAGTTTTGTTGACAATGCTCTTTGATTTTGTATCTGGACTTTTAGATTCAGTTTTGTTGATAATGTCCTTGAATTCTGCATCCAGACTTCCAAGTTCAGTTTTGCTGATACTCTCCTTGGATTTTGCATCTGAACTGAGATTGGTGGGCTTGCACCTACCAGGGATACGCTTGTGTCTTCGCAGTGAACCGTTTTGTGCAAAGTATAATCCACATCCATTGCACTTATAGGGTGTTTTGCCAGTATGAGTCCGCATATGCTTCACATAGTGAACAAGCTTTGAAAATAGAAGTCCACACTTTTTGCATCTGCGAGGTTTTCTTTTCTTGCTTGAGCTAGAGGCAGACCAAAGCTTAGGTCTTTTTTTGGTTTCACTGCACACATGTTCTTCTTCATATTCATTCCTGACTAAGTAAAGACTGCAAGTCTTGCAAAACTGAAAACTATGCCCTGAATGGCTACAATGATGGTGTTCAATTAGATGATCTATACTATGGGTAGTGTGGTGGCAACTTCCACACTGATATGAGTTATTCACTGCATCAGCAAAGTCTGCTTTTGTAATTACTACAACAGGCTGCAGACGTTTCCTCATGTGCAGAGAGGACTTTAGTGGAACTCTTTGTCCTTCAGACTGGTTCATGCTGTTGTTGTTGGGTCTAGCCACCCCTGTTTCTTCATATTGCTTTGAGTCAAATTTGTTTTCATCAGTGTCACAAGAATCTTCTCCTGACAAAGGTTCACCATATAACACTCCAGGCAAAAACTGTTCGTGAGGCGTTTCCTTCTCATCAAATGACATTCTTGAGCTTTCAGTGACAATGGCCACTTGACTTTGATGTAGTGACTCTTGCAGACATGGAGAAGTGTTTGGGCCACTATGGTCTGCTGGATTCATCAAATCTTTATCCTTACATGGATGCATATTGTTGTTTGGGCGGTCAGGCAGCAAGAAGGATTCTAAATTGTTCGGACTCTGCTTGCTCTTGTTGCACATATTAGCTGGAGAACAGTCATTAGTGACAGTAGTTCCACTTGAATCTTCAGAGATTGTCCCCTTCTCTTGTGTATCTTTCTTCTCTCCTGCTACACAGGGATTTGTATCCATGTTTGAGCAGTCCAGTGTAGTAACAATGTCACTAGTAGCAGAATTGCTACAATGTGGATTTGTGGAAGATACGTTTGTCTTCTTCTCTGGCTTTGTTGATTTTTTTTTGAAAGAGGGCTTAACATTTTTGCTTGAGTTATTTGTCTGTAAGCAAGATTCTAAATTATGAGCAACATTTTGCTGGTTCTTGTCACTACTTTCTATAGAGGGACTCTCCTTTGTGACATCAGGACCACTGCAATCTGCACGTGGAGCCAAAGTGGCATTTTTCCTCTCTGCTGCATTTATACATTCATTTTCCAGAAAGGAATTTATGTCTCTGCTTAAGATTTTAGGCTTTAAGCAAGATTCCGAATGACTAGCAGCTATTTGCTGCTGATTAGAATCACTGAGATGACCATCACTTGCCACAGCAGGGCTACTACAAATACTATTCTGTGTAACAGCTACAGAAGACTGATCAAGTTCCTTTAGATGGGATCCAACTAGACTGTCATTCTCCAATGTACTTGAGTGTTCCTTGTGGCTAGTTGCTTTAACGCATGGTGGATCTGGGATTTGAGGGATATTTGATTGAATTTCTTTCTCCTGACAATCTGTTTCCATGATTTCCATCTGGTACTCACTTTCTTTCTTGTTTTGATAAGAGATGGTGACTTTGGGCTTTGGGGTTTTCTGAGCATCCAAATTTGTCAGTGAACCCAATTCTTTTTTCCCACTTTTTAAGACTGCATTCTTGTCGTCGTCATCATCTTGTCCCATATTTCTTTGTTGATGATCTATAGAGTGAGGGCTGTCAAACACTTCATTCATTTCTTCTCTCACAACTTGACATTGCTCTTTGTCAAATGCAGCTGTGACATTTGCAGATGTTGCCGTGATCTGCTCCTCCTTATCATCTGGATTCTCCTCCATGCCAAATTCCAACAAGCCTTGCATGAAACCTCTCTCAATATCTTCCTTTTGCTCATGACTTTGATGACCAGGATCATTAATGCCATCTTCTACAATGTGACTGTCTGGGATTGCCATAGTAGAGGAAGACCATTCATGTACTGTTCCAGCAGTGTGACTTTTCATCTTGTCTTGTTCACAATCAAGAATGTTTTCTTTTGCATTCTCATTTGAGGGCAAACAGACATTAATTTCAGTTGGAAATGACATATTTTCAGTATGAGTTAAGAGTTTGGATGGGCTTTGCTTTGTAGCAGCCTCAATTTCAGGCTTTGAAACTGAATTACTTACCATGAATTTACAAGAGGGCCTTGTTTCACTGGCATCTACATCTGAGGAGCTACTGACATCTGAGTAATCCTCAAGAAATGATTTAGTTAACATTTCACAGTCTTGCTTTAGTCCTTGTAAATCAGTTGAGAAAGATGGAGGCAAATGTCCTGATGACAATAATCCATTTGTGGCAAAATCTGGGATATCATCATCTCCACATTTACGCAAGTCATCTGTTACCACTTCTTGTCCTCCAGTGTGCCATTCTGTTTCCCTGTAACAACTTTCATAAGCACACTCGGAACTGGAATTTCCATCATTGGGATTTGGACAACAGTTTGAATCAAAATTAGAGTTTGTTACAGGGGCTTCACATGAATCCACTGTGTTAGAAAAGCCATGATGTCCAATGAAGTCCTCTATATGCTGGGAGAGACTTCCTTCCAACTCTGATGTTGCTCTTAAAGTTCTCGAATCCGATGACATAGGTGGAATATTGTGAAAATATGAATCCCACTCATGAGCCATTCTCTTCAAGAACTCAAGGATAGGGCTAATTTACCCAATCCTGAAAACACAGAATCATAAAAATTGTAAATAGAAAACAGGATTACAAAAAGGCAGACACTTATCAAAAATATAAATCTGACCTTTTCTTGAGTTGGCAAGGACTAAGATTGTCCAGAATGATGTGAGCAGCATCCGAATGGAAACCTGGAAAACATACGAGGATTCATGTTTTATTGTCATTGACAATATTATTCTAAGGTTGCGAGGGAAGTAACTGTATAGTGTGCTTTTCTGTTAAGAATGTGGTATAGTCTATCGCAGATGTGGCCATTTTACACCCCCATGATGGTTCTGCCTGGCCTGCAAGTTCAAAGACACACATCATTTTACTTACATAGGGCTGGATGCTGAAGGTCGGTACTTAAATGGCATTGACCAAATTGGTGCTGCTGTGCACCAAAAAGTGTTAAAATGAATCTCATAAGGTTGCACCACACCTTCTCTGCCATTTCACCAAGCATCACACACAGATCAAAGCAGAGGGCAGTCAGAGCCAGTGGTGAGTTGATGACAACTCCACTCATTATTGCAATAAAACCTTCATGAGTAAAAAAGTCAAAGAGAAAATATCAAACCACATGTTCAACAAGCACATGAGGAAAAATGATCTTTCTACCTGCTTTCTCCACAGTCATGTTGATACAACCACAGTGTGAGTGATAAGAGAATGCTAAATTAACACATGCTGAAAACACTCTAATTGAGGACACACAGTTTTTCTCACCAGAGAGCAGGAGGAAAAAATTTGGTATCGGCCTGGAAACAATCGGGGTTTCTCATGCCCCCCCCCCTCCCCGTGTTCCTTACTTAAACATAAAATGCCTGACTTGAAAAGTGAAATGGAAATTTAGATTGGGCGGCACGGTGATGCAGTGGTCAGCACTGCCGCCTCACAGCAAGAAGGTTCCAGGTTCAAGTCCCGGCTCGGGCACGGGATCTTTCTGTGTGGAGTTTGCATGTTCTCCCTGTGCTTACATGGGTTCTCTCCAGGTACTCTGGCTTCCTCCCACTGTCCAAAGCCATGCAATTGGGGACGAGGCTGATTGGATACTCTAAATTGACCGTGGGTGTGACTGGGAGTGTGAATGGTTTTTTGTCTATATGTGTTGGCCATGCGATGGACTGGTAACCTGACCAGGGTGTACCCCGCCTCTCGCCCGTAGCCGCTGGGATAGGCTCCAGCCCCCCCCCCCCCCCCGCAACCCTCAACAGGAATAAGCGGAACAAAATGGATGGATGGAAATTTAGATTAAAGAAAAACCTGTTTGTTTTTAATGTTAAGAAGTTTGTTCAAGTTTGGTGGCCTAAGGCCTTTCAGTCTTAACTCCTGAATCAGCATACAAAGAAGAGCTATGTCCTCTTGCACTGCAACATTGCTCTCTAGGTGGACAATGTTCTCCATCGGCGAGAGTTTCCTCCATTAGTGTATGTACTATCAAAACACACAGCTTTCGTTCGCTTTCCTTTCCCATGCAACTAGTCTTTGCAGGAAATGTCTCATACACAGGCACTATTAGGGAGTGGCTGCACAAGTCAAAAGACCCAGACACTGGTGTACAAATATGCTTGCGTGTGGTATGCATCCCCAAGTGTGAGAGGGCCTTATGTGTGAAGGCATCAAAAGTTCTCCTACCACTTGGAAAGGGAGGGTGGTGTAGAGGGATATTGACTAGGATGCATCAGCCACCTTGCTACTTGATGCCAGTATATCGTACACGTCTTTTTAGCAACAGTGACCACCATGTATTTTAGATGTATATTTAATGTAGTAAAATGTAGTCTTTACTTTCAGAAACAGGGAATTCCCTCTCAAAAGACTATTTCAGAAGGACAACAAACCTACCTGCAAATGTATCTGCTGGCAACTATATCTTGAGAAACAGCAATCCTGGCTGCCTGGAAAGTGACAGAAATGGAAGTATTACTCATTTTGCGTTTGCCTGAAAAATAAATACATTAGTGGACGTTGCCCAAAGCAAGAAAACATGACTGAACCCTGATACCCATCAAATTGCTAAGGGGTAATCTCCCGTCCAAATCTTTCCAATCCAATATTCAAAATATTCTGGCGAAAAATTTACGTTAAGCTCAGTCACAAAAGCCAATCAGTGTAGAGATTATCCCGACGTCACTGCTGACTGTGTCACAAGATGGAGGACAAGTTGATTGTGGCAGTGTGTGTGGGAACCTGGTGCTATATGACACTAAGTGTCAAAATTACAAGAACCGGTTGAACAAGTTGGTGTCCATTTGTGAAATTCTGTCACTGATCCTAGCAACCAGGTCGTGAAACTGGCCAGTCGTCATCTGAGAATACCGCTGGAAGCGGCAGTTATCCATACGCAGCCCCTGGAGGAGCTCGGTGTGAATTTCACTGAGCTGTGCTCGCCTCTAGATGGTGTTGTGAACCCAGATACAACGGTCTTTAGTTTTCTGACATATTTCGGCCTTCCACAGCAGGTACAACGCAGCAGTTCTTTGAATATCCATGGTGAAATGGTGGAAAGAAACATTGCCAGAAATAGTCGCTGGTCGGGCAAGTGAGCGGATTCGCGGGAATGACACAAATGAACACTAAAATGATCCAGCGGTCAAATTCGCGCAAATAACACGACTCGAAATTCACATTCGCATTTGGTGTGAACACACAGTCAGGATGCATATGAAAACAATGTCTGAACAGGGCCAATGTAAACACAATGACCTAGCCACACTGAAGGTCCAACGACTCAACTGACATACCAAGTTTATTAACCTGAAATATGCTTATCATCAATATTACATAATATGTGCCAACATGTGCAATGGAGAGCACAACTGACATCAGATTACAATTTCTCCCATGAGTGCACAAAACTTTCTCAAATAATTGTTTGCCTAGAACATAACCATTCATTTACTGATTTGATTTCTTCCTATTCCAGTTTCCAGTGGGCACAAGGAAAGCTCAGGCTGTTAGTGGCATTTTGCATTTCCCAAGTGTTTCACACCAAGTATGTCAGTGAACTTATGATAATAAAAGATATTTTACACCACTTCATGGTGGGTGTCTTGGCCAAAGAGTAGGACTTGAACAAAGTGCAAAGATATGACACTCAAAAGTCAACTAGTGCCCATATTGGCATTACATTCAATGGGGTGGGATGGACACATTCACATGCAACATGACTTAACAGATGCTCACTTAAGGCCAGAGGCAAGAGTCAACTGTTAAGCTTACGGTGAAGGATCTGACACACCACAAAGCTAACAGTTCGGATTCCTGAGACATCTTGTGTATTGGGCCACAGATGTGGGGGACCTCCAATGTCTTGTGTACGGACTGTCACTTGAGTTTTTCAACTAGATTCAGAGGATAAATAAGGGAGAAGCTTCTGGGGCTTAAGCTACAAATGAGTTCTCAAAAAATTCTGATCTTGACAGGTACTGAAAACAGTGCACCATGACTGACTGCTTAATTGGGCTCAATTTCAACTGCTTCCCACTGCAACTCCACGAAACCACTTAATACTACTAAAACCAAACGTGAGCACAGTGCAAAATCCACAAAGATGCATAGGCAGAGGAAGCAGGACTAAGGGAGGAGATGTGATGGAGTGAAAAGGGGGAGAATTGGTGGGAAGATGGAAGAGCAGGTAGATTCAAAGAGGACATGAGATGTAAAGGATGAAAAGTAGGAGAGGGAAAGAAAGGAATGATGAAGTAGGAAGGAAGACAAGACTTCATCTTTGAGCATTCTAAATCTTTTTTTCAGATTTTTTTCTACAGTCATATTTCGTATATTCAAACATCAATCTTTTAGGTAATGAAAGTAGCTTGTCCTCTGTATTTATTGAGTTACGGTAGATTAAACTTTTTCCAATTGGTGAACAGATTGTTTATCTGTGTTTGAATGGACAGATAATTATCCTATTTCCAAAGATGACTGGATCACCTTTTCACATTCAATAGAAATGTCATAGGGGTTGCCTATTCTCCACTATGTAAAATGGAACTGACTTCTTTGCTAAATATTGTGCAACAGCCGCTGTGCACCTGGTACATCTCTTGCTGCCATGCTTGTATTTGACACCTTCAGCAAAAGCTGCCATTAACGAGGACTAGTGAGGTGCATTAGCAAGCAAGCTTGACACAGTTAACCAGCCTCAATGGGATGGTTAGTCCAAAGCTTTATTGTCGCTGGGTGACTGTACGCATTATAATCTTCATATCAAACCAGACAGCAAACAGCAAACTGCATACATTTAAAACACTGAAAAGTACAGACATATAGCAACATTACTGGCAATTATATACGAACGTTTCATCCGCATGTGTCGGTAGTAACAGTCACTTGTAAACCAGACCAATAATAGACTTGGACTGTTTCCGTTGTGGGTTGTTTTTTGTTTTGTTTTTTAATTTGCATGGTACCTTTTTCCTTTGCATTGTGGCTTTTTTCTTTCCGTTGTATCATTTTAATATGCATGGTGTGTTTTTCTTTGCCATTAACTTAACTTCTCTTTTTGCAATGCTTGCTGTGCATCTGTGGGATAACTCCTGCCATCCTTTATGCAATTGGACCAGGAATCCGCAAACTCTATAAACAGGATTGCTCGATCTGAGAATAGAGCTAACTCCCCAACCTTAAATTGGAAGCAACTTGGAGGTAGGCTCTACAGGGTCATTCTTTCATGGGGAATAATGTCTTGTAATTTTTTTAAAGCATTCTATCATTTCAAATTTCAAAACAAAAAACAACCCCCCCCCAAACAATGTATGTTGTGGTCACATAAAAAAATAACTCGATCTCAAGTCACACATTGTGTGTGTCATTCTAGTTTCTGTTGCTCTCTTGTCTAACACCAGCCTAATTGAGGATTGTCAAGTCAAATTTTCTGAGTTCAGATCAGGCATTGGTAAGCAAATGCCCTGAGAGCATGTATGAAACTACAGCAACGGACAGGACAGGAGAGCGGGTTGATGGCCAAATGTGTCATCTCTTAGCAAACTAACATTCTCCTCTGTCTTTAAAAAAACAAACAAAAAAACACCAAAAACACTGAGTGCCTAAATGTGGTACTGATTGATCAGTCATAAAAAGGCACTTGACAGTGCTGATACAATTGTCAGTACAAATAAAAATTCTGAGTTTGTGGCCCAACCCTTACTTTGGCAGCATCAAATGGGTCATTCTTGCCATTGAGAGACTGTGCTGGCTATGCTAGTTTTGACTGCTAGTAGCAGCAGACCACAACTGGACCCATGTCAATGATTAAAGCAGCAGTGATCTATGATTACACATGCATTGCATTCATCAATCAACACCTTATCATGAATGGAAGATATGGGATTTCAGAAAAAAAAAAGTTCATTGAAGTAATCAAAGAGCAAGGACTGGCCAATGTTAAAAAGCATAATGGAACCACACTTCGCATTCATTGACGTGTCTCTTGTGGTTTGACATCAATGGGAATATTTGGGATGTAAATTAACACTCCCTGATTTTGCTTTATTACTAAATGAAGACCGACAAACTACATTAAAAAAAAAACCTCCTAAAAGCAAACATTAGAAATCTGAGGTTTGAGGTTAACAATATTATAAATCTTAGGTCTTTAAGAAATAATGTGCTCCTCCAATCCAGTCCACTATAACAAATGCAAAGAAATCCATTTAATGCAGACTTCTTTTTTAGAATACCAAAAACCCAAACCCTTACATTATTGGTCCCTTGACTAGTCTGCTGCTCATGATCGAATTAGCATATAAAATAATTTAAAAAATTCAGTGAAATTGTCAGATAATATAGAGTTACACACTTCGGAAACATGCATCCAACAAATCTTGCACTTTGCATTAAGCTTGTGTGGGACAGTGCCTCAAGTGAGCCACTTGTCTCTACTAAAAATGCACATTGTTTTTTTTAATACTGAGGACTCATGCTTTAATTCAGTACGCCAAATGTGGCATTTATGTTGGGATATACAAAGATTGCACATGCTGCACAACTGGAGGAAAATCTGAGGCGGTAAAGAATACAAAGTGGTTCCCTTACTTCTGGCATAGAGAAGTCTAAGCAGCCATGGATATGGTGCCAGTGTAAATGGACATTCTTTGGCACCTTACACTAAACAGAGGGCTTCAGCATTTGCACAAAACTAAGCACAACTCTGTAAGAACATGCCATTCCATCTCATCTTGGTAACATATTGCAAACACTTAAATAAGAATTCACCACTGGAGAGGTAGTCTTTTCATTAAACTGGGCTGTTAAGAAAACTGAGAAAACCTACAACCAGAATACAATGGGCTGGTTGTGGTTGCCTTTCAAGGCCGTCTCACACCCTCTTGGGTTTGATTAACCACACAGTGCCAATGAGGCATGTCACATCAGGTGAACAGTCATTTCACAGAGTCCAAGTAAAATAGCATGTAAAAACATGTACATGCAAAAATCCAACTTAAGAGAGCCGAGACCAAAGTTGTTGGTAGCTTTGGAGCTGACCACCTTCACTTTTTGCTGGACACACCAAAGGACAATCAGCCCTTCTGACAATCACATGGCTGTGAGATCACAGGAAAAAGACACATCGAACAGAAGTGTATGCGTCTTTCAGAACAACCAGCCTGCCTTTCATGAGGCAGTGTGTCACGGTAGTACTTTCTGATGCTGTTTTCCACTTGCGTAATGAGAAAAATGCACATAAATTGGGGGAACGGTCAAGACTGCTTCTACTGCACAAGAGCTAATGACGGGTGACCAACATTTCAGACATATTTGAGTTGCTGGTCAGGAGCAGTGGATTGGACTGCTAGTACTCTTCACAATCCCTGGCAAACAACACCCCAACAAGTTGAAATTCTGCCTGATTTCAAACATGAATCACATGGCCCAAAATTCAGGCCAGAAGTGATTCAATTTGTGCAGTGTATGCCCAGCTTTAAAAATCCAATCCTAAACCTCACAATCTTCAAAATTTACCAGGGCTAACTTGACAATTTTAAATATGTTTAATATTTAAGACTTTGAACCTGGATTGTCATCAGTTCCTAAATTGCCAATGAGAAAGTACTCCCAATGCAGCTGACAGAAGCCAGATTAGGGTGTGTGTCCTGGTCATTGCATTTGCACCTCTTACGGCTAATAGGGGGATCTGTTTGGAGAGGAGGGGAACTAGGGGGAATAGCATAAGCCTCCCACATGTTACATCTTCCTGGTGAAGCTCCTCGCCATCAGGTGAAAGGATATGTGAGACTGCAGGCTGCTCCACACACCTCTGCACTATAAAGCCTGCACCTTACCTTTTGCTGTATCCGTTACAATGACAATAAAGTGAATCTGAAATATCGATCCACAACAGCGGAGAAAATGCAAAATATAAAGAATACAAAAAACTCTATATTGATGCTGTACACATGCTGCACTGATATGTTCAAAGCTATATCATTTTTACTAACATCATAGACACAACCTCTACACTGAATGAGTAAACTTTTACCAATAATAGAGACATTATAATAACAACAACAACAAAAAAACACTAAGCCTTAGTGGGCTGCCAGGATTGCGCACACACTGTAGGGAGACCATACCCATTTTTAACACTGTTCAAGGGCTGACTACTGCACCACTACTTCGCCTCATGGTCTAAATCCATAGAGACAGAACAGAGGGATAAGACATTTTCCACTGAGCTAGCAGCAGAGGCAGTATAAGCTCCAAATCAACATCTGTGGGAAAATAAGAGACAGAACAGCAAAACAGATCCCTCTAATCACGAGTCAATAAAACAAGAAAGTGTAAATGATTAAGCCATTTTTGTGGTAGCCTAGGTGAAACACTGTCTGTCTCACCTGACTGCTCAATTTCATACCTCACTCAAAATTTTGACCATAAGAAAAGGTGGTATCCCTGGTAATCACAAAGAAATACCATGTCCTTAGATGCATTTACTCTTTGCTGTTGAGTTGCAGCATGCTATATTTCCTCTGCGTCAGTTTACAGCAGGACAGGCAGAGCAAACAAAATCTGTTAATGTATTGTTGGCCTAATAATTCATAGTAAACAGTAATGTCCAAGACAATTTTATGTTGAACCAAATTTGATGTTATGAATATGAATTCCAGCTTTGTGCACTGGACGACTGAACCACATCTTGATGTTGTGCAATCAAAAAGATGGCCTGAGTAATCTAGGCAACCTAGATGAATATAACCTCAACCAGGAATAAAATCAGACCACAAATAAATTACCAATCAAAAATTGACATTAATACTGAAGACCAAACCATAAAGTCTAAACCCCCCTGATTCAAACATGTAACATGATGAATATCACCTTTAACTTGTTTTTAATGTAACTGAAAGATATTTCTTAGCATTTTCGACGAAGGCCAAAGTCCCATCCCTGTTACGGGCAACATTCTCTCTTTTGCACATCATGTTCAGGGCAGAAAATTTAGTAGGGATGGAAAATAATATTGGTACATCATTAATTTTGGCAGACATTTGTAAATTTTTTTTAATGTGCCATATCAGCCTGATGGCTAACATTTAAACTGACCCAGTTTTGCCTTCTCTCTGCTCATCATACATTAATAGTAAATAAACAATATGGTAAATATATGATTTATGTGCTTTTCCAAATTTTTGGAAATACAATAGGATCTTAGGGGTGGCACGGCTCAGAGGTAGAGTGGCCATCTAGCAATCAAAGGCTCGCTGGTCCGATCCTCACTTCCCCCTGTGACCATGTCCAGGTATCCTTGAGCAAGATACTGAACCCCTAATTGCTCCTGATGGCCCTGCGATGGATTGGCGACCCATACAGGGTGAACCCCACCTCTCACCCAATCTAAGCTGGAATAGGCTCTGGCCCCCCTGTGACCCTCAACGGTTAAACTGTATAGAAAATGGATGGATGGAATGGCACCTTATCAAAATGTTTTTTTTTTTGTCCAACATACAAAATGGAAACAAAAAAATTACATTGTTCCTGATCACATCAGAATCCGTAAATTATCACTCAAATCAGTTGTAAAAAATATTGTTGAAAAACTCAAAATTGTGCGTCCCTAAATATTGCTCCGCACCGGGACAGGACAAAAGACCTAATTGTAGTACATCTGATCTGATAGTGAAAATAGTAATAATGCCAAACAACGCTGGCGTCAAAAGGTACCACTGAAACAGTGCAACAGTTCATCCACAAATGTTGCGAAACAAATACACTGCCTGTCAACTGTGGATAGCACCACTACACTCCACTCCACTGTTTTGCTTGCCTTCAGAGAACCAAACAAAAACAGCTTACTGATGACAGTGTGCAAATTTATAAAATGTCAAGAAATTTCGAGACACACGGGTGATGTGCAAACGCCACAGTATTAGTGAACTAACTGGACCGCAGTCCCTTTCAGAGATATAAATTTGGCGACACAATTCCATCTGTTTACCATTATAAGGATGGCAAGCACAAGGGCAACTCAATTTAGGGCTTTTTTGTTTATCATTTATATATAATTGAAAATACGAAGACAGCTCATAGCTAACCTATGATCAAACCTGCATGTACGATACAGACAGTTTCCAGAAAACATACAATTTTCATTACTGTATAATAACTATGGGATGAGGCTCAAATAAGCAAATTGTGAAAGTTGTTTTTAAGTCAGATGTGACTTTCTATACAACACAACATCTTGACTTCATCAGATTACTAAGTGCTGCACCTGCTACATTAGGGAATGAATGTTAAGGGTCATCCAAAAACAAAGAAAAATAGAGAAATACAGAGGAATTATTTGGGGTTCATTTTAGAGAGGATGACAACACTAGATTGTACTTCACACTTATTTCAAATTAAATCTGTCAATGCAACTAACCTTCTCACACATTAATAGGGCTGACACAAGACAGGAACACAACAGTCAGCAAGTGAACAAAAAAAATATCCAATATTACGCGAACAAACTGTTTTGTTCATTGGGATGATGTGGACCCGGATACTCACCTTTACTAGCTCCATCTTGAACTTTTTTTTAATAGGCATCAAGGATGTACAGCCACTTAGAGGCAGTGTGTTTCTCTTGTCTGGATGTAGTAACGTTACTTTTAGCCAGTGTGGAAAGGGGACAATAAAGGCAAGCTCCAGGAAAACAGAAACATTCACCGCAGCGGTGCGGTTCGTGACTCTAGCCACGTGTTAGATAATATTAGTTTGCGGTGCGTTCCTTCTGCCCGGAGCTAGCTAGCTTCAGTGGCACGATGCTAACTAGCATTGATAACAAACAGCTAATGGCTGCTCTGCAGTGGGTGTTTATCTCTTACCGGATCATTCCTCCGCGTTGGTCTTGTGTGCTCCACCACCAATATCCCTTTGTGGCTTATCCGCTACATGCTCTGAGCTGCTTCAATGATATTATATTCCCATCTGCTCTCACGATCGACGAAAAAACGGGTGTCCTTTATACCGATGGCGTCCGTCTTTCCCGACTCACGCCGTTGGTAGATCTCCTTTCTTACTGGTCTGGAAGCAAATAATGGTCTTGCGTCAAAAAGACGCGGTCTTCCACAAGACCCTGGCTACTCGGTTCGTTGCGCTCTAGGTGTTGATGCTAGATGCCGATCCGCCTCCATTTTCTTTATTTGCGCATTTTCAGACAATGTGCCCCGACTTTTGCGTACATCACACAACTGCGCGATTACAACCAATAACAAGGGACTGGGACGACGAGAGAGCCCGCCCATCTTCGCTCTATGGCTGTGAAAAGCAGAGCCTGACGCGGGACTGACACGACTACTTCCGGCCGACCGCGCCACGATTGCCTCCCTGCCGCAGCACTTGCTCCTGCACCTCCTTCGTGCTGAGAGAGTCAGTGGTGCCGGTGCTGACATCCCCTGCGCTTGTAAGTGAGGTCCTCGGGGAGGCTTCAGTGACTCCACGTCTTCTTTCAGCACCACTCCGATGGCGTTTCATAAGGACAGATCACAGTCACTACTATGGTCTATCCGGTCTCCCTTCCTGCCTGCTGGACCAAGTGCTGGTTGGTCTGTAAAGGGTTAATACGTGCATACAACCATTTTGTGCTGGACTGTGCAACAAAATGGCGCCGCCTCTCCTTAAGTGGAGGGGGCACATAAGAACCAATAATTTCAGTGGGGAAAAGCCCACACTGTTATACAGTGGCTGAACAGGATCTTCTGTATCTCTGAAAGACAGAGCAGAACTAGAGTTCTGCACTTCTCCTTCTAGTTCTGTCATGTACCTGCTAGATTCTTTTTAGCTTTACCTGACGCTGCAGATCACCAAGTATTTGGTAACAGTTGCTGACTATTAAGGTTTGCCTACAAAACTGTTAAAGATTATTATAGAATTGCTCACAGGCCAATCAGAACCTATAATTAATTAATTATTGGACCTGGCATTTAAAGATGCTAGAGGATAAAATGAAGAACCAGTTAAATAGCCTAATGTCTCTTGTGGGTGTCTACTTGCACTGAAGTGACATAGTTCCATTTGATTTGAAATTATGTGTATAGTCTATCTGTAATTGACTCATACAGTTCTCTGTTAATCTGTATAAGTTTGGGTTTGTGTTGCCCCCCCCCCCCTTAACTGTCAATACCAAGTACTAAAGTTAAGATCCTCACTGCCTCTAAAACCAAAAAATGGTGGGAACACTATGAGAAACAAACAGACAAACAAAATGTGTGTTCAGAAAACCCTAAGTGCTCAGTTGTTGATGTGCTATACTTACGAAGTAGGTCTTTGGCCAATCACTAGTGTGCAATGTAACACCAATTAGTGTCAGCTCACTTCAAACCTTGACATTGGTACTACCAAAAAAGTACCAGGTACTATTCTTTAACACGGAATGGGTCCCATGCTGGTTCTCAAGCCTTAAATGGATCCATTCTGAGCAGTCCCACCAAGAACGATCTTGTTCTGAATCCCCATGGTGGAGATTGCAGCAGGAAATGAAAAATGCTTCTTTTTTGTTTTGTGCGAACAATGACATCTCCCTTACTCTCCTCCACTCTCTCCCTCCTTGCTGTATTGCACCATGCTGATACATGTGAGTGATGAACACACATGAAGTAAGTCTTGTTTTGGTTTGGTTTCATTTGCTCCAGTCTCATATGTCCACTCTGTATATGGGTGACTGAATTTTACTGCCCTGTTTTTATCACTCCAGGCTTGGTTGGGACATTCGTATAGACATAGCTTTGCTAGGCAGGTGACTTCAGTTTGGACTTTGTGCAGCACTCTCCTTTGATGATGCAGTGTTTCAACCCAAAACTGGTGAGAGCATGGGTCAATTCTGATCTGGTTCAGCCAGCACCAATTTCATGGGATTAGGGCATTAATTAGCCCAATGCAATACCCCAAATTAATTGTGTAGATTGGCACCAGTTCCACATGACAGAAAAGGGGATTAAAGGTCCACATGAGGGCATCATTACCTCTGCACTGAGACAGAGGGCCGAGGGAAGGGCCAAAAACAGTATCAAACCTGACAACCTTCCTAAGGGTGAATTCAGACCAAAGGCAAAAATGCAGGTTCTGTCATCCCTTTGAATGGGGATGGTGTGTTTTAGCTGGGGCGAACAGCATTTTTGTATTGCAGCCCAGAGAAGTTGAAGCACAATCAAGTTTTGAAGAAATGCGACCCGATGTCACACTGTGGTGGCCAATCATGTTCGCTGGAAATCAGACCAAGAGATGCCCATGGGAAGGAGCATGATTTACCTTGTGTTAATGAAGCACTATGCTGTTTCCTGAGCAACAGAAAATATGGAAGAGAGAAAAGTGCCACTATGATGTTCTTTCTTGAGGTGTACAGCTTTGCCACGAGAAAGTACAAAGATGGAAATTGGTATGTGAGTGTATTGCTTCCCAAATTGGGATTTTTTTTTTTTTGTTCATACAGGCCATGTCGTGACACACTAAAACCACCTCACAACTGCCTCAGCACCAGATTTGGTCTGAAACCATTGTAAGGCTAAAGTATGCTTGAAACAGATGTTAACACAATTAAGGCAATTGTTCACATTGAGAAAGGGCATTCTTCTCAGTTACATTAATGGCGTTGCACTGTTGTGTGGGAAATAAAAAAGAGACCTTGGGAAAGGAAAATTCCCTCTCTCCGCTTCTCAGCATACATGGTCACTCATTTCTTATAATGCATGTTTGTTGGATGGGCAATTTTGCCACCATTGGAAATGTAAAGGGGAGGAGGACATTTCAGATGCTGTTTGATTAGTTCCTATGTCCCAAATCTAAGAGGTCATCAGGTTACCTTGATATCTATATACTTTGTGAATTCATGTTGCCTAGACTGTTAAAATAGGTTACTAATCAGCTTTTGCCAGAAATTTGCTCAGCTGTAAGAACATGAAGTAGTAAATGGTAAATTGACTTACTTTACATGGTACCCTCTACTTTGGCAATACTCAGAGTTTTACAGTGTTGGCACAATCCCATTCACACTAATAAACACATACACACACACGTTCAAACAGTGAAGAAGTGGCCATGCAAGGTGATAACCACTTCATCAGAGGCTATCTTTGTTTCAGTGTCTTGCTCAAGGACACTACAGCACAATCAGTCTCGGGGGGGGGGGGGGGTCAGGGTTAAACCAGTGACCCTCCAATTACTACACCACCGTGCTCTCCAAGGGAGTACTGTGGGTAAGGTTAAACTTGCCAAGTCAGCTTTTAGCTGTAAGTCATTTTATCATGAGCTGAATTAGCATTCCTTCACAATGTTCCCTTGATAATGGAGTTCTTGACAGTGGATAGTGAACCCAATGAGAATGTTTGGCAATGGCAAAGCTACGTGCTTGACCTTGGATGATCCCATATTATGTTCTCTGATGCTCAGTTCGCATGGCAAGTAATCAAAAATTAAATGGACCTTTGGGTTGCACACAAAATCATTGGTAACTAATGACCAAAATCATTGGTTTGGATACTTGTTAGTAAATTGTTAGTTATCATAAACAAATTAAACTGTATTAATGAAAGCCAGCTGACAGCTGTTGGAAAATGCACTTCTTTCTTATAGATATACGAGCATATCTGGAAGCAGTCAAATAATTGTGTGTTTTGGCAGTTATTATTATAATACCCTTGATGAAAGAACTTTGCCATATCGAGAGTGAGCATGCAAGTGTATTCATTTTTTTACATTTGTATTGGAGGGAAAGAGAAGAATCTTGATAAGGCTGGCAGACAACCATGTTATGTAGGCCAAAATGTGCATATGGGTGGGTTTCCCTACATTCTACCTCCAAACGTCTGGTTGCCATGCTCAGACCACACCCATTTTGCAACAGCGTTTATGAAGTGGCCCTGAATAAACGTTGTTGAATATGAGAGGTGGAAAAAAACGGATGCACTGCATCTTAGCTGGTTTGGGCACTGGAACAAAGTTGAATGTCACAATTTAGTGGCAACCAGTATAGTGCCTTTTTGTGCTTCATTCTCAAGGATCCCAGAGAACACAATTATACCATACCAAACATTAGATACCAACACAATGGAAAGGAAATTGGTGCCTTAGCGGGTTTTCCCATCACATGTTATACTGTATAGTCACAAAATGTCCATCAAGGAGTGCTTTATGGACTTGCTTGCTTCATGAAATTGTTTGTTTGAGGTGCTCTTTGGATGGGAAACTTCAGATGAAACAGCAAGAGGAACTCCAAGGCACTCTCATTTAGCACAAGTTAAAAAGCCGTTATTGTAGTGGTCACATTTAAACCTTTAAAAAACTCCAACATGGTTCAGCCATCAAGCCATCATCAGGAAGTCAAAAGGATTGCCGAAATGCGTCAGAGTTTTTTTTTTTTTTGAAAGGTTCAAATGTGATCAAGCCTCTACAGTAAATGCTTTTAAACTTTTGCTAAATGAGAGTGCCTTGGAGCTCCTCTTGCATGTAACATATCGTTTGATGTGAAGAACCACTCTTTGTATTGTCTCCCCCTCTTCCCACTTAGTCTGCAAGGGAACTGCTTGACTGCCAACTTTCTCAGCAGTTCTAGAGTGACTGAATTTGAGTCTATGAAACCTTTTCTGATGTAGTATTATGAACTTTGGCATTACATGCTAATTTGTTGTGAGACATATTTGGGGTTTTGCCAGTTCATGGCAGTTTCATGGCAGTTCAGAATCATTCTGTGTTGTCTCTGCTGTGTTGAGCTGTTCCAGCCCAGCTGCTCAGGGGATGCCTGTCCACTAATTTGCATAAACATTTTTGGTATTGCGGTGTGTATTCCTTTATTTTACTAATCTCGCTTCTCTCTTCTGTAATGGAGGCCCAATTTGTAATGAAGTATGGGGATCAGGGTATGAATACTGTATCACATCATATTTTTGAATAAATTACAGTTCCTGACATTCAAGCCCCTACCAAATAAGTTCTCACAATGCTTACAAAGCCAGGTATATCTCTGCATTTCATAGTAAATTGAATTTTTGTCAGTGATGACATTCCCACTCCGCTGAAAGGTTGAATATTGGACATACTTTATGTGCATAGCATGTGCTCCACCATTTGGCCTTCTGCTCACTTGAAAGTAAATAAAAATTCTAATTATTTTGCTCTTCTACACTTTCCAAATATTATTTGACCTAATTCAAATTGGCCAATGGCTGCCCCATTTTCACTTTTGGAACGTGGTGCATGGAGCTTTGCCTTACGGAGCAGTCAAGGTAGCCATTCCTGTCCTTGGTGTGGCTTCCCTGGTGGATCCCCACCTTCTCAACAATATCACATCTCCCAATCACTACCCAGTCATGCAAATCCAGGAATTCATCTACGTGGCCTGGCGTGCTGTATTTTCAAAAGTAGACCTTGTCCAAAATACCATTAGGTGTGGTTATGGCGGTTGTTTGTGTTTCTGCAAATGCCATTTGGACTTAAGAATACTGCCTGGACTTCCCAGTGCCTTGCAGACACATTGATTGGTAACCTGCCTTTTCTGTTCTCCTACCTTGAAGAATGTCTTGTTGCCAGTCCGTCCTGGGTGGTGCATATGTCCACACCCTGGATGAATAATGAATCTGAATGACTCAGCCAGCAGCTCAGCCAAATGCCTGCTCAGATGGGAAACTTTTGACTTCCTTTGAAAATGCATCATTAAAGACAAGCATTTCTGGGCACAATGAATTTCTGTCTCTACTCCATCAGCCAGGTTGAATGGCTGATGCAGCCGCTGTACAAATTCTTGAAAGGCCAGGCAACCAAGGATGTCACCCGGGGAACTGGTCTGTGCACAGAGATACAATTTTTGTGGATTTGAGGATACCAAGGTCCTGGCTAGTGCAATGATTCTGGTACATCGATCGCCAAAGTCTGCAATTACCATCACCAAGATAGCTTCATACAGTACTATGCAGTCAGAGCAGTGCATGAAATGTGGATGAATTGGTCTTGGCAGCTGTTTGCCTCTTTCTAGAAGACAGCTGTGCCCTGCTGAGAAGAAATACAGCACTTTAAGCCAGGAATGTGACCCTCTATCTCTGTCCATTAATTCTGTATCTCGCTTGGGGGTGGGGGGTCAGATGATTGCAAAAGCCAAAGCAGCTGAGCCATGGATTGCCTGTCAGCAGTGGCAAGACATGTCTTGACATTGCAAAATTTGCATTGAAAATGGTGGATACATTGTTTTGAGCGTCACTCAATGACTACAAAATGACTCGTGTCAAGGCTAAAAAATTTTCTTTTTTTTCTTACATTTGGAATATTATTTGAGCTGCAAGGTGAAACTGTGTATTCAAATTCAAGTTAGTACTGGGCTAATCAGAAATAGTCAGCTCTACTGATACAACATGACAAGTTTGTGTCCTCTTGGCAGTGCAGGAGAATCACCACATACACATATGTCATCGAGTTCAAACACAGGTGTACCTGGCTGCATTGAGCAGTGTGTGAGAAAATTTGGGAAGGGCTGGAATTAAGAGATGTTCAGAAATATGTGACTATGAGGGACTAAAGCTTGAAACTAGCACTGTCAATATCACTGTTATAGTACACTAATTTAATATAAACAGAATGATGTTTTTTTTTTAAATCCACCTCAAAGCTCAAAGTGTTAGGTCTCTTTAGCTCATCATTCACGTCACCCCTGCTAGCTTGCAATTCTGCTTTTGGGTACTAGAAGCTAGCTTAGCCTGCCTGGGGGGAAAAATAGTAACAAATGCAGAAAGAACAGAGTATTGATGAAGGAAAACAACAGGGAAAAAAGAGAAAAACAAGACCCTTTCCTTTTGAACTACAAATGAACCATGTTCTCTGTTGCTCATGAAACAGTGGAATTCTACATGCTAAACCATAATTAAGTGCTTCTTCCTGTAGGCGTCTTCTGGTCTGATCTTCAGCTTCCAAGATTGGCTGCTGCAGAGTGACATTGCAAGTTGACTCTGGTTCAACTTTTCTGGTACATGCAGCTTTGGCGCTGCAGCAGTCTTACGATTCCCATTTAAATGAAAGAGAAATAGCACCTATACTGCAGTGCCTGATAAAATGACTCAAGGAATCCCATCATCAGTTTGATCTTTCACTCCCTGTCAGAAAGTAAGGTATTTTGACACAGAAAAGTATATACACAAAGACACACCTTAACAGAAACTAGCTCAGCCAAATCCTTCTAGTGTGTTGGATCTAAAAAGTCTAACCTCAGCAATGACATTAGTGGTTCTATCTTACAGTCCCTCTACATTATAATACATCCCCACGCTATAGGCTTATAAAGATATAGGGCCATTGTCTGCAATGTTCAGTAGCTCAAAAGCTTTATTGTATCCGCTGAACAAATAAAAAAAGACTATAGAGACTGATTCTGAGTTTTGGACTCAATCATGCTGCACACACTGCAAGAGACTCATGAGAAACATTTTTCTTTTCTTCTTTTTTTGTTGAGGACAACACAATATCTGGATTACCACTGCACACATTTACAAGAGGATTGGTTTTGGCATTGTTGCCAGAAGATGTATACGATACAGTAACAGAGACATGATGTGTACATTGGCACTATCAACAGCTTGAAACTGTGAAGACCAATAGAGGTGTTTCATACAGGTCACTGGTAGAGTATCCAGGGGATCAGCCATGTCCCACGGGAGCTTATGAACAAATGTTCAATGAACAGTTCCATAATACTTTCACAGCACCTTATGACCTGTGACTACCAAATGACAACCACTTATGACATGTGGGTGACATTTGATTTCAAGAAATCTCATGTAGTCCATATCTGAGATGTCACATTACTGAACGCAAATACATGTACTCATGCTGAATGTACTCCTGTGCCTGCCATTCCTGAGGGTTAATGCTGCAGGGACAATTTGCTGTCATCCAGACAACCCTTGACGGTTATCTACATTCCCTGACTCTGTCAGGCACCTGGCTGTTTGAAAAAAAAGGCCACAGGGTCAACCTTCCTCCTTGATACAAATGACAAATTCCATGCAAAACCTTTTTGCCTGGTTAGACAAGTAGGACTGCAGCCTTCTATTGGTCATTAGTACAAGAGTCACATGCAACCATTTTACTGTTTCTTCGGTGTGTTCTGACTTACATAAACCAATTGCATTGGTGCTGAAAATATGCCTGCTATTCAGAATTGGAATCCAGTAAGAGAATAGATAAAGAATTGGAGTGGAACTGATAATGGCAATGGCACAGGGACGTTTAAGTCCGATCACTCCTAAGGACGTTAGCAAACACAATGAACAAATTGAATTCTTGTTAACCACCCATCTTCTGTACATTACCGACTAAAATTTCATAGAATTCACTATGACGATATTTCAACAAGCTGGTTATTTTATAGGTTCAATCACAGAAGTAGCGTCGGGACCCAGCTGCTATAAATCTCAGGATTTAAGGGTTATTGACTAATTGACTTCGCTGAACAAAGGGAGTTGAAATATATCTGGTGAGCATCACATACCTGATACCGGGATCATGCAGAACAGATTATGCTCTACCAAAATCTTGAGATGTTTTACATTAAGAATGACAATGTAGTAGAGAACACTGTTGGCTATCCTTGCCTTATCCTATACCACATAACTGTAAGACAATAAAATGTTGATACAAGAAATATGTATACTTCGATTCTTACTGCCAAAACTAAAAAAAAGACGAAAGTTAAAACACAGAACAATTTTGCTATACAATTTTAATACACAATTAAAAATCTACGCAGACAATCCTATTGGTTCCAAAAAAAAATTGATAAGAAAAAATCAAAAACATATGCAAGTAAAGCCTGAACAAAAACAATGATTGACAATAGCATTATGGATATCCTCTAAAAAATACAATGGAAAATATCTTCATTTGTTCATTTTTGGGACTTTCCAGGTAATTACAGTCTTAGCCTGTAGAGGAATGTAATGTTTAGGCTCAAATGTAATCCATATCATGTATGTAGTACTTTGCGTAGAGGCCATTTTATTTCATAATGTTCAATTGTTTTCCTCCTCATTCCAGAGTAAAAGCTTATAAATGTATTTACATAAAATAACCTTGACAAATTTCACATAATTTCTACGTTATCGAAAATTTAAGAAAACACTCAACTCCTGAGAGCATGATTCTTGGCCATTACACTGACTAATGGGTCAGACCCATTTATCCATCGTTTTCCGAAGCATGAGATGTCTGGTGTTGAAGAAACGTCTCCAAGCATGAGAATGTTTTTGTACATTCAGTGCATTCATAGAGAACCTCTGAAGAACTTCCTCTATCAGTCTGCACAGGGTCCATATAGTCATCCTCAACATCATCTGCAACTTTCCCAAGGACAGGGTCCTCAATGGTGCCAGCGCCATGCAAGTCTTCTTCAATATCATCTGCTCTCCCAGAGCTTGGGTGATTCCTTAGGTGAAGCTCGAGGGATGAGGGATTCTTGAACTGGGCTGGACAATGGGGGCACTTACTGGGTTCCTTTTTGTGATAGCGTAAGTGCCGTTGGTAGACACACAACAGGCCAAACTTTTTCCCACATTCTTGACACTTGTAGTTGACTCGGCTTGCTTTCCCTGCTTGTTTCTCCGTGGGATCCTGTTCTTGTACACTTTGCTCATTGTCAGAGGAGCTCTTTGCTTTCTCCTCGAAAGAACTGTTTTTCTCTCCATTAAGAGGATTTGGTAAGGGCCCATTTTGGTTATCTATATATAGGTGTTTCAAACTTGGTTTCTTATCCAATTCAGTTTTGTGGTACATAACTAGATGCCTTCTCATATCACAGCGCTGAGGAAAATGTCTACCACAAAATACGCATGTGTGCATAGTACCTTTATGGTACCTCATGTGCCGAGACAAACTACTTGAGTGATTAAAGACTCTGTGACAGTGTTTGCAAGGATGCAGTTTCCCATTTGGATTACTCCCTCTTCTACGCCTACCTTTAGGGGGCACTCTCCGTTTCACGGTTCTTAATGACTCTTCATTCAGCTGATCTATCTCTTCCTGAGTTTGATGTGTGAGATGATGCTCCTTCAATGATGATAACTTTTGAAAACGATCCCCACACAAACCACATCTGTATGGTGTATAAGAGTGTTCAATGTCAATCTCATTGCTGGTATCCCTAAAGACTTTCCTATCCCCTATCTCCATATCTATAGATGTGCCGTTGCTATAGCACTTTTCAACTAGCATGTCATCTGAGTTCTTTGAATTAACTTCAACTTCGATTTCAGATGCAAATGCAGGATCAGGCTCTTTTCCTTTGCAATGGTGCAGTGAGTGTATCTGAAAATCTGACATCCAAAAAAAATTTAACTTGCACTTCCTACATCGGTAAGTTTTGTCGAGCTTTTTTTCACGACTATTCTCTGATGCTGTAGGCTTGGAAGTTAAGTGATTTTCTTTCTGATGGGCATTCAATGCATCCATTCTAAGGAATCGCTTACCACAATGACTACAGCAGTGAAACCGCTCATGTGCATGGTCTTTAAGGTGAGTCTTGAGCTCATGTCTGCTTTCAAAGACCTTACAGCACAAAGTGCATTTGTAACCTCTCTCTGTGTTTCTATAATGCTGGTGACGATGTAAACTCTGTAAACTGTTAAAGGATCTGCTACATATTTCGCAACGATAATAGACCTGGCGAGGCTTATCCGCTTTTAAGTCTGTTGGCCTTGGCCGGAGTCCATCGCTATTTGATGAAAGCTGCGGCCTTCGTGTTGGAGATACTGGCTTGACAGCTGATGAAAAATGTGATGGTAGGACTCCAGGGGATAATGGTTTCATCGAAGAATATGACTGGGCAAAACCATTCACAACTGTTAATGTGCCATTTTCTTGTAGCACATATTCTCGGGGGACTTCAAAACCATTGGATGATCCATCAAAAGAGAATGACTCCAAAGGTCCATGAATTGCCATATGTGCCAACACATGAGAGTATTGACTAAACCCATCACCACATTCCGTGCAGATGAAAGACTCTCCACCCAACTGTGTTGAAGAAACACCATTTGTTGATTTCTGCTTATCCATGATGAAATTATTTTGTCCGTGTGCTGATGGCATTACTTTTCAATCTGCCAGTGCGGGTAAATCCTGACACCCACAAACATGGATTCCATGAGAGAATGGTAAAAATGTCCAAGGTCTCTTACTTAACAGACCGGCTCTAATCTAATAGGCAGACTTTCTTATGAGCTGCATGTTCTCCTCTCCTTTTGAAGTTATCCATGTTATATCAGCACCTGAAAAGAGGGGGGGAAAAAAAATCAAAATGTGTTTTATAAATGCTTGCCAGATGACTATGCAGAGTATGAAGTGTGCAAAGAAACAACTTTTTTTGTATATTATTTATTAGCCATCCTCCCCAGAGCAAGAAAACATATAAACCCTTTTCTTCTCTACTCTGCAATTGGAAGCGAGACCCCACAGAAACCAGCTGATTGATAGTTAGCTTTGCACAATGAACAGTCATGGGTGGGAACTGTTAGCACCTCTGTCAGGTCATCAAATACACTTTTCTCCAAAACAGTGTTTGCCTGCAGGAATAGAACTAGGGCTGCGTATAACATTTGTCATGAAATAATTGACCATGATAAGATACTGTAATTTTAGAAGTCAGATACATCATTATTATGCATTGTAAATGGAACTCCTTACCTGACTTGGTGGACCAATTCGAAACAACACCTCGAGATTTAAGCCTACAAAAATTAATTGTTGAAGACTAGAGAAGCCACTGCTGTTACTAATCATGGCCAGGTTTTTGAAATAATTAAGTTGATTATGATCCCTTTCTACTACCATTCATTGCACTAAACCAACTAGTGGTAAGCTCGTCTCTGTGGGTCTCATCTCCTCAAAGCATGGAGAGGAGAAAAGAGTACCTACTTGTCTGGCTCAGGGAGGGATAGCAAATAAGCATATTTCACAAAAAGTTAACATGCTACTTTAAATTCCATTCATTTCAAATAATAAACTTAGGTTAGGGAAATGTGCCTTTTTCCTCAGAGTGACTGGGATGACTACATTCCCCACCTGATACAGCAAATTCAAATTGGGTGTTCTTATTTGATTTAGGCACTTTGACTGACAACAAGGGATATGTTTGATCTTGTATGCCAATTTGCCTTAATGCCACCACTGACTATCCTGAAACACGGCATTTACTTTCACTTCATTATTCAGTCTAAAAGGTAGCCATTTTCAGAGATGGGCTGTTGCCGAACAGAGAGTCCTCATCAGCAATGAATAAGAGTATTGGACATCACTGTCAAGTGATACTACTCTAGTCTCTGGACAGTCAGCAGCCGAGCGGTGAGGTCTAGTTAGCAAGGTAAAAAAAAATTGTTACGTCAGCTGTGGTCAGCAAATTGTCAGAAGTTTGTCGCAAGCTAAGATATCTCCCCCAGTGGCAAAACATGAGATACCCAGTAATTTGTTTTAGGAGAAACCAAAACCAAATTTAGCAAGCACTCCCAGCTAGTGGGTACTACTAGCATTAGCATACCTCCGTATAGTATACTGCATTGGTATGCCTTGTGGCAAGCAAAGCCACCAATGTTTGTTCTGGATGAGTATCTTTCAGTTACTCAAAAACTGCAGTTACAAAGTGCTGAGTTGTAGCCAGAAAACAGTTGTGTAGTTTTTATGTTGTAGACAGAAAAACAGTGGTAAAATATGAATCTCTCAGTTGTGTTTTATAGATTTCATATCAAACCCTCCCCAAATCATATGTGGAGACCACCAAAGACATCAACTGCTTGATGAAAAGCCCTCAAGTCATAGTCTCGTTTCTAATACAGTTATTGATGGGACTTCTGAAAACAGCTTCAGTAGCTACATGAATTCTAGACATTTACTACACCACTGCAACCACTGACTAGAGGTTGACAAATTCATTGGTTTGTGGATGTGTTATAAACTATGGGAATCCACTTAACTTGGCTCTAATAGTTGCTGATAGCTGCATGGCCTCTGCATGTCCCACATGGACATACGGTATGTTTGTTTGGCATGAGGGCTCCACACAAGGTCAGGGTAATCAGGGTGTTCCCCTTCTAAGGGACAAACATGAGTGTTTTTCAAGGATTCTGTGCAAAATTGGAATTAGAAGTGGTAACAGGCCTCACATTTTCCTTTATGATCATATAAATTATGATTAAGTCGTCAGTTCCAGATGCATCAGTATGCACTGCCATGTAATGCTTCCTTATTAAGGGTCGACGTGGGCTGGGAATAACACATGCAAAGCAGCACTGTTCCCAGTCACAGCCAGAAAAATTGCATAATCTATCTTTTCAAATTCCACCTAGATGGTATGTCCTATTAAGGAATAATGTTGAACAAAGGATCTACAGATTCTCATGATTAAAAGTCACCCAAAGCATTTTAATATTGTGAAAAATGTGGTGGTAGTTAAAATACAAAATTCTGTTTCACACAGTCTAAACAGGAAAGGACCCAGTAGCTTGGCAACAATGGGCACTTTCAGTCCAAACAGTTCTAGGAACTCCCTAAAAGGAACCACCCACTGAGAGGTTCCAAGGGAATGAAACACCTTTAAGAGCTTTTTTTTTTCTTTCCCCTTTTGGCATTCACACTGCAAATAGGAGCTCCTCTGAAGTGATTTAGGCCAGCTACATTTCAGAATATGGCGACTGTGGTCCCAGTTTGGTGGCCCTGCTTGGGCTGTTAATGACGAGATTATGAGCACTGATCAATGGAAGCTAAAAGCTTATGCTAGCCAGTGTCAAATCAACTGCAGACCAATTCCCAGTTGATCACTAAAAGTGTAGTTTTTAAAAAATAAATATCATTAGTTAAATGTGTTTCATCAATTCCCTTCTTTTGCTCTCCTCCCGAACATGTCTTGTCCAATACATTTCAAAACATCACAGAAAAGCAAGACTCAGTGAACCCTTGTGTACGGCTTGACACATGATGATAGAGTTAAAATGTGGACAAACTGTTGCACAGGTAAGTTTGCAGTCGGGCCATAATGTTTGTTCCTCGACATCTAACAAACTTCTAAGTATTTGCCACTTGCTGAACGAAGTCGGCACTGCGCATATTGCCAAAGGACATAATCTGTCAGGGCGTGGGTGTGAGAGGAGGCTGATAGCTGCTACCCCCCCCCCCTTTATTCCCCCTCAAATTCAAATTCCGCCTGTCTCATTTGCAATGCAACTGTGGCCTTGGGGTAATTTAGAAACAGCATGAAAAGCTGGTCCACAAATGCTGTGAGACAGAATTCCTTACTAAAACAGCTCTACAAACCAAACCCCAAAGTGTGGGAGGTGAAGGGCCAGTTAGCTACTCAGCAGTTGATTTTTACCAGGCCTTACAATGACAGTGAGCCTCCAATTGTGGCATCAGCCAAATTTTGACTTTACTTTTACAAGGAGTCTTTCAAGGTTGGCTATGTCACGAAAGAAGCTTTTTGTTTACTCTGTGGATGCATTGTTTAATGACTTCAGGAAGAAATCTGGGATCTAAGCTGTTATAAAAGACAACCAATTCTCTATGAATACTGTGACTCAGTGATGCAAGGATGTGGCTGTGAATATGGAGGAGCAACTCAATGGGGTGTTTCTTTTTCCAGTTTGAAGATCAACAAATATGCTGGATGTGGCACAATTGTGATTTACTGTTCCTTACAGATCTCACTGGCCTGACCACTGCTCTCAATTCAGAATTGAAGTTAAGGAAATCAGGCAGTTCAGGAGTATATTTTAAAGCAAGCTACAACCATAATCAAGAAGACTGCAGAACTTTTCCCCTCACAAGCAGGCAGAACTACATTGTTGGGTTACAAGTGTCAAACAGCCTGACAGTGCATGTTAAGATGAACAGGTTCAGAGTATCTTGTCAGTGCATCTTACTGACTTTGTATCGACTGAGACTTTTGACAACCGTATGTTTTTTCCATTTACTTCTAGTATTGTTGGGGATGATCTGGCCACAAAAGTAATATCACCATTCCACCTGGATAGCTCTGCTGCTGAAAATGAAATTCTGACACTGAAAATGACACAGAGATCAAATTCAGGGCAACACTTTGCTAATGATGAGATCTGGAAACTATCCTGGAACTTAAGTATTCCAACAAGAAGATATACCATGAACCTGACAGCCTCTTTTGGATCATTCTATTTGTGTGTCTGCTTTCTCTCACAAAACAGTCATCAATTCAAAGTACCACAAAAGCCCCTTTCACACTGCACCAAAAACGTGGATGAACACAGGTGTTTGGGCACTCTGAAAGGGTCGACTCAGCATTTCAACCTGCGTCCACCAACCCTCCAAGCAACAGGTATTTAGCGGCTTGCCTCAGCTCTGCTCGGCTCGCCTGCAGTGTGTAAAAGGCAAACTGCGTTGTCTCAGGTTTCCCGCGACCTTCCTGTCACATTCTGATTTTGTCACTGTGCCGTGGGTCAGGCTGTCATTGTGAAAGCTCCAGGAAATAAATAAATAAAAATTGGGCTAGGCTGCACTGCAATAGCCACTCACTCATCTCTCAATAAAGTTTTGGCCTCTGCCATAAGATCAGTCTTCCTGTTGATGTCCCCAAGACACTATTTCACCCCTTTTTTTCAAACAATTTACATGTGTATGATCTTCCGTGAATTAATATATGCTTGGGAACTCCCACCAATCGGGGAACCCGAACATGAACTGTGCAAGTGCGACCGTGTTTATAAACAACTTGTATAGCGATCTTGAACATCTTTTTTTTAATCGATCATGGCAGCGCACTGGCAAGATTGTCAAGTCTGCGAGATGCTCATCATCCATGGGGAAGAGGAGATCCAGCGGCAGATTTCTGGAGCCGTACAGGACACTGTGATTTATGGGAACATCACCAGCATTTTGAGGGAGTGTTCGACTCGACAACGTCCATGCTGTCATTTGTTTACCTCGCAGTGTTCTGGCGCACTTTTATGATGACGTTGTCAGCGCGATGACTTACGAGAGAAAAACACAGGCCTGCAGCCCTCACAGAGGGAGCTCAGACCCACGTTTGCTGGAAGCTTGAAAGCCTATGAGAAAATAGCCGCCTCCTCCCACTGCCACAGAACCCACTTAGGTAGAAACATACATTTGTTTACATGCAAGGAAATTCTACTGGCCTGGAGTGCTTACCTGGTTGCTCCACTTAGAATTAGTCTTGTTTTAGTCTTTACATAGGCGAATCATACTGTGGTTTCCCATTGGCTTGGATGTGTCTACGGTGGCTAAACAGGAGTTACTGTCAGACCTGTGAGCTCCTTTGAGTTTGCACAGCTAAGAAAACTAGCAAGTCTCAGCACTCAACAGTAGCTGTAACCAGACAGAGTGCACTGTCCACGGCAAAATGCTTAAAAGGTCACCACATTGTAAGGGTCCTCTAGATAAAATAACCACAGATTACATGTATAAACACCTACATTCTCACCTAAAAGGTGCTTGAAATGTATCTCACAGTAGTTATATTGCAACAAAACCAGAGGCAACAGTCTTGCTCAAACCAGAGGCGAATACTTGTGGACCATGAACAGGTGAGCTACCAAACTCTCACAAATGACATGAGGTGAAAATTCACTTCATATTAAAGGGGAATATGCTTTACTTCAATCAGATTGTAGCATTTTCATGCTTTCTCACGTCCCACTGAGCCCTTGTGTAAAACAGGAGTAAGTCATATCTCAGTAACAATAAATTCAATCAACATCAAACATAGTGCCGAAGTTTATCAACCCTTGCAGATTTCACATAAAGCCCAGTTCACACTACACGATTTTAGGCGTCGGCAACATCGGCGACTTCCCTCCCCCAAATTGGGGAGAGGCACTAACGACCGCCGCGACAAAAGTACTGAGGTGTGAACAGCTCGAAGACAATGGACTGGGAGGTCGCAAGCGATGTCTGCGACAAAAAGTGGACATCTAGCACTGCTAGATATCCAGGACTTGTCGCAGTGACGTAAACAGAGCTGCAGCCAATGAAAGCAGACATGGGAGGTACCGGGAACCCAGACAAAAAGAGCTCCGTCAGCGGGGTGCATAGCGAACAACAACAACAACAATAAAAACAACGAGAGGTATGGATCCTACAAAGGGTTTGCGATATCCGTGGACACAGGAGGATCCGGGAGTCCATGCTGTCCGCATTTGCCAATCCATTCCTTCACACTCTCTTCCTCTTTTTGTTGTTGTTTTTAGCTACAAAGTAGCTATCCCAGTGGCTGTGGGCGAGAGGCGGGGTTCACCCTGAACAGGTCGCCAGTCCATCGCAGGGCCGAGATTTACAGTCACTCATGACAAAAAGCTATCAAAAAAATTTTGATACTGAAAAAATGGCAAAACTCCTCCATGTGAGTGGCAGTGAAAAAAAAAAGTACTGTACTTTGGGCAAGAGTGGGTCTAATTAACATGAGACTTGGTCTAAACTAATTAAGTCTTAATTGATCTCTTTGCCAAATGAAGTATCAATTTGATTCAAATAGTGCTATTGCACGTTAAGAAAACCTCAGTTTTTGATTCGGAAAAAAATTTGTATGTATAATCCATAATGTCTATGAAAAAGATAAAGATAACCCAAAAGAGGAAAAAGTATAATACAGAAGTCAAACCATTATGTGTTATTGCATAGTGCACATCTTTGCAACTCATGGTCCAAGGCTTAGTTGTTTCTAATACCCTACTGGCACCCCCCCATTCAAAAAATAAATTAATTACCAAATTGCCTTGTAACCCTGTTTTTTGGGATTCTCCCACATTTCATCTTGATGTCGCCCCATAGGCCAATTAACATGGGAACACAAACAGCAGCTGGTCGGAACCACCCTGCTCCTCTAGCCAAACAAAATTCTCAAGTTTTCTCGTCTGCTGTTGTCTCTCTACATGTTTTTCTTCTTTTTCAAACAATCAGTTCCTATCTTGTGGTGGCAAATTGCCAGTGCCAGTTGCACAGAAAAAATATTCTGGCTCTCATTAAAATGATACCTTCACCTATTTACAGAAAATGGTATTGAAGAGTGTATCATAAGCAAAGTATCTTTAAGCAGTGTCAGTATTGGTAAAATCCTAACAATGCCATTCCTGTAAATTCAGTTTGTTTCTATTCTGAACCGACTACAGCAAAAGTACAATTTTTCCTGTTTACGTGAGTGAGCCCTGACTGCAGTACACAGAGTGGCTCAACTTGAGGGGAACTAAACATTTGACTCTGCACACTTGTCACAACCATGTCACCACCTATGGCTTAACCTATCCTCTGTCGATCTAATGCCTAAACCTAACCGTTCAGAGCCGCGAAGTCAAAATTGACCCCCACCCACATTTAGGACCCTAAGCCTAACCTCTCTTGATCTAATGCCCAAACCTAACCATTCGGACCCTGAGCCTAACCTCTCTTGATCTAATGCCTAAACCCAACCATTCAGAACCGTGGAGTCAAACGCTTAGCCCCACCCACATTTAGCCCCACCCCCATCTGTGTACTGCAGTCAGGTGCACTTGGTTTACATGGGAACATGTGTGCGCACTGTACTTGGATGGTCAAGTGAAAAATGTTTTCAGGAGGGTTGTTCCAGTTGGTGATCAGATCATTAATCAGCAATTGAATGAATGCATCACAACTGATTTCTTCCAAAGACGACTTGATCACTTATTAGCATTTTATAGGAATTTAGTAATGTAACAGGGGTCCCCTGTTCTCTACTATGCAAAATAGAACCAACTCCTTTGCCAGATATCTTGCAACAGCCATTGTGCAATCAACCCGTCACATCCTGCCATGCTTAAATTTTGCACCTTTTGTAAAAGCTGCCATTAACATGGACTGGCGAGGTGCATGAGCAATACTGGTTTGATGCAGTTTGCCAGGTTCAGAGGGATGGTGAGTCCTTGTCCTGACTCTAAACGGCAGAAAAGTCCCATCGTGATATTAATAACAGTTTTATGAAAGCACACTGTAGAAGTCCACGGTTGTCCACATTAATTATCAGATTTGGGCCACGTCCATTGTGACTTTTTTTTTGTTTTTGCATTTTGTCATTTTTCTTTGCCACTAATTTTAACTTCTATTGGTGATGAAACTCATCCCACCCCTTGCAAGAGTGGATCATAAATCGGCAATGTCCATTTAACAGGATTTGACAACCTCAAGATAGAGTTGATCACCCTACACTAGTTTTCTGGCTTGTCATTAGAGGTGGAAATTAATTCTGCTTTGTTTCATTTGACTGAAAACCTATTATTGAGGATGTTTCCTGAATTAGCTTTATTTCAAAACAGTTGGACAAACACATTCTAGCCCTGTCCAGTCACTCAATATAAGCTGGAACAAACACTCTGAGGGGCAGAACACATCGCTGGCTGAGGAAACAAGGGGCGCTACATTTATAGCACAAGCCAAAATGCAAGACACCACGATAATCTGGTTTTCTTGATCAAAGAAACCCAAACTTGTGACTGATATTCGATAAATTACATAGCCCTACAAGGAAGGTAATTTATCCTCTATTTAACCAGATGTGGGAGCACAATTTCCTAAATGAACATCATACAGTGTTTAAAGCAACATTTACCTCACAGTGTTTTTTGCCCTTCAAGTACAAAAAAATAGCTGTCTTGAGGTCATAAAGATTTTTTTCTCTCTCCTGTGTCACTTCTTTATGACTCTAGAATAAAGAAAGAGACAGCCACCTGTATTTGACTGGAGGAAAACAACAGCTACAGCCACAAAATAACAGCAAAACCGCTCAAAAATGTCCATTTACAAATTCCCATGTGCTTAAACTTCTGAATTAAGCTATAAAAAAGAGAACTAACAGCAACAACACATGAATACTACCAGTTTGGTACTAGAGTCAACAGGCACTGACCAGTGGAAGCAATTGGTTCAACTAAATGTGCCACCTGGTCCCATTTTGCACAGAAAGTTTGAAGTTGTTGTTGTTGTTGTTGTTTAAATCAGTTTAAATGTTTGTGGATAACTGAGCTTATGACTCGATAAAGCAGACGTGGTCTGAACTTGAAGATAAGCCTGAGTCTTCTTAAATAGACTTTTGAAACAGTTTTACTCTTGTTAGTTATCAGTCACCTTTAGCTTTGAACTAAATATAAATGGCTGGCCCTTTCTACATTTTGGAGTCAAAAAGAAGTAGTGTAGGTGGAGAGAAAGTATTTGAGAGCTTGAGACAACCATTTGAGAGATGTCTGAACATCAAAATAAAAGTACTGCTTTGAGAATAACTTCAAGTGTGAAGTGGCTAAGATCATAATTATCTAGGAACGTATCAATGCTTATGGAGATAATAAACCAGGTGAGACCCATGGTCATTCTCTCAAGAGACTTCAATACAATCAGAGGATTTCTGCTTTCCATCCCAAAGACTGCAGATCCAACTTGACTTCACCACTCAGACTGCAAAGGTACCACCTATGGGTCCTTCACAACACACTTGAAACCAACAGACAAAAACAGATCCTACCCCATTATTACCTATCAGACATATCTTAATTTACGTTTTCAGTTTCTATCTGGGCTTATCAGTGTATGCATGATGCGTCTTTTGTGAAATGTGTGTATCTTTACACTGTCAAATAAATATAATTGACCAAATTTCTTTTCAAGAAACGTGTCAATTAATGCAATGTCACCGACTTCTTCCAAATATATATACACTGAAATGGGGGTATGCACAATGTACAAATATCTCCTTTGTCTTGGAGCAATACCTTTAGCTCTGTCTTCAAACCTTTCATTTCCCGTTTACAGTTCATAAAAGGTATTTGTCAAAGTTATTTTTTCTTTGTTATATAAAAAAAACCGCATTTTAGAATTATTTGAAGGTATTTGATCACGCCGCCAGATGAAGGCTAATGCCTTCGCTTGCAAACACGAAAGCTCAATCGAAATAAATTGGCTAACGTTAGCCGACTAACAGCTAAGCCAAAGAGCAACAATAAAGATGGGGAAAAATAGCTGAATGTTGTGGGAAACTTAATTCGAGGCGCTGGACTGGTATCGTGAACAGGAGACTACGATGCTAGCTATTACTAGCTAACAGCTGTATAGCATGGAGACAAAAATCTTGTTACTATAGCATTTGTGAAACAAAGCATGTAGATGACATCTAGTAAACTAGTAAATACGCCATTACTTACCAGAAGATCTAGTAAGAAATGGGGGTGGCATCTCACACGGCGTCTGAAGAATTCTACTCTTCTTTGCGAGCAGATCGCTCGCTATTGCAGGCCGTGGTTGTTTCGGAGATGTTCTACGTGGAGGAGATGGCAAACTTCTCAGTGTTCCCTTTGACTAAATCGTAACGGCAAAGTAGCTCAGACTTGGTCTGTCCGCTGACGTTCTTCACATTCTCCACATATTACGAATGGTTTACGTATTTAATAGCAGTGCGTCCTTTGAGACCTACCGGTACATATACGGCAGACAAGATTCACGAAGATAATGCAGTGTTCTGTCAAAGCTAAATGTGTGAGAATATGATAGAGCGTGTAGAGTTATCGTAAACGGATTTAGCCTGTCGCAACACACCAAACTGTGTCGCTAAAAGTGATTTATCCTTCGTTTAAAACGCCATCAGGCAACGTCTTCATCTATCACTGTATAATCAGATGTTAAAGGTCGTCACATCAGTTGTCTTTTTGTTATATGAAAGATATTTTTTCCCCCAAAAAATATGAGTTTGCCCCATGGCTGTTACAGCTTTTCATTCAAATGTTGAAATCTTCTCTTTGAAACATATTTGGCTGCCCCTCCCGGAGCCCCTCAAGATGGCGTTTGTCAATTTCAGAGACCCGAAACATCTTTAAAAAAAAAAAAAAATTGCTCTGGGAATCATAAGCGGTTGTTTCAAACATGTACTTTTTGGTTATGGATGTAGGTTATAACAACAATAAGTATTCTCCAACGTCAAATAGAACCTTTGCATTCTTCTGAGGACAAATTATGTCACTTTAACCCATGTATGATGGGATGGAAATATCAGATAGGCCTATCAACAATTACATTTTTGATACGATAACTGTAATATGACAGAGTCATGACACCACACTAAAGATCTTTATGACAGCAAACAACCCCTCAACTGCTTAAAAAATTAATTCAGTAACTGAAGGCACAGTAAAGTTGATTTTTTTTAATAGACCCATTAACTTATTAAAGGCTTTTATATAGATGTTATTTGTAGCATGGATGTAGTATAATCTATTACTCATATCTGAAGCAGAATAATAATAATTATTATTATTATTTCATCAATCAGCATCTCAACATTAATTAGATAGGGCAAAAGATTAAAAATATGATCTTTCAATTTAAAAATGTTCTTTATTTCAATGAGTATTTACAATATGGTTTTTATGTTTAAAAAAATGCGAAACTGGGATTCACAAATCAAACTAACTAATACAAATCCACACATTTATCTTAAAACTTCATGACATGAAAGCCACAGATATACCACCGGCAAAAAAAAACAAAAAACTCTATAAAATAATTTTTTGATATTTACAAATAATTGTGGAGGTGCATACATTTCTAATTTATTCAGTGTAGTCTCTTTGGACTCAAAAATGTTTTACCTCCTGTTACTTAGCCTTTATGTGTGTGTGTGTGTGTGTGTGTGTGTGTGTGTGTGTGTGAGAATTATATGACACAAGAGATTTGTGTTATATCTGCTGAAAGGGGATTTTTGAGTTGGGCCTACAGTACACGCATGATTTGTGACATCTGTGAAGTGTTTGTAATGAAATTCTGAGCATGCCTCCAGAAACATCTGACAAAACTTCATTATGAGAATACAAATCACATAAATCAATGACAGTTTGTCTTTGAAGAAAATGTTTCTAAAATGTACCATCTTTAAATCATATATCAACAGGATTCATGTAAAAGAGAAAGCTATGTTTTTGAAAACTGTCCAATCAGAATAAAAAGAAAAAAGAGATTCACACACTAATGAATCACTCCGCCTGTGGGAGTTTTCATGCTCAGGGCTCTTACTCAGACCACATCGTAACTGTACAAAGATCTGCCACCTTAAACTCAAATGAAAAGCTTTCTATTCATAATAGAATAAATGGATTTAATACCCTTCAATCAGGTGAGTGGTTCCATAATTATTACAACAGTTGAAGATCATAGCCAATACTCTGACCTGACTGCTGATAATGAAACACACTGAAGTCTAACAGTATTTGTTGTAATCTGTCATAATGCATACAAATCACCATTGATGTCACTGTTTGAAGATAAAATAAAGCGAAGATGGAATTTGATATTTACATTTGTGTCAAACTCAGGAACTATTAATGTTTCCGTATTTGTTATTCATGGTGTTTTACACTTCAGTACTATGAGCTATCTTGTCATTGTCCTGACTGGTTTCAGCTGTCTTCATGTCAGTGAGATTTTGTGAACTGTCCTCCTGGAAAGCTGTCTCCAGCACATTCAGGATGGTCTTGCGAACTTTATCCTTGAAATCTTGACCCATGAACACATACAGCAGTGGATTCAGGCAGCTGTTGAGAAACGCCAGGCTGGTGGCGATGGGAATGCCAATGGTGACGACATCGCTGTAAAAATAATTTCCATGCACAAAAACAGGTATCTCAATTAAAGCGATACTGTGAAAGGGAGCCCAGCACAGGAAGAAGGTGGTGATAACGGCGGCGATGATCTTAAAGGGCCGACTTGATTGACTGGCCAGGGTGCGATTCCTCCTCAGACGATGGATTATCACAGCATAACAGGTGACGATGACAGTGAAGGGGACAACGAAACCCAGGAGGAAGCGAGTGATGGTCATGGCCACGTGACGGAACTGTCGCAGCTGATTCACATGCGGAGTTTCATAGTCATCAGAAAAGGCAAAGTTGTTGAAGCAGTTGATGATGTCTTCATTGTTATAAGATGGTCTGGTGTCCCTGAAGATGAAGTACGGAGTGCTGAGAACCAGAGCCAGGACCCAAACACCCAAACTCACGCAGGAAGCCTTACGAACACTTCGGTGGTTCTGAGCCCAGACGGGCCACACTACAGACACGCATCTGTCCACGCTGATCACCATCAGAATGTAGACGCTGGCGAACATGTTCAGGGAGGCCACTGTACTGTTGAGTTTGCACATGAACTTTCCGAAAGGCCAGTGGAAATCCAAAGCAGTGTATGTCACGCCCAAGGGAAGGAATGCTGTGAAGAGGAAGTCAGCCACAGCAAGGTTGAGGAACCAAACTGTGTTAACCGTTTTCTTCATCTTGAACCCAGTTACCCAGATAACCACTCCATTTCCCAGCACACCCAGAACAAAGGCCAGGCAGTAAACGACGAGAGACATGATTTTGAGGGACTGTCTCAGCTCGGCACGCTCATCCTTGTAGTCGTACTCATCTTCATACAAAGAGATGTTTCTTCCTGGAATATCTGTTGTATTGTGATAGAAGGGCGTCATGGTCATTGAGATCCTCATTGTCTTGAGATCTGCAAAAAGAAAAAGACAAACCAATGTTCTTTTCCTATTATTGAATATAGCTATTTAGCATATGGAAGTTCCAACAAAAGGCTGTTGTCAAGAACGTAACAGGATAAGCAGGACTCAAATGCACGACTAAGACTGGCAGGATTTGAAAGGCAGGGTTTATTTCTAGACTTCTCTAGGCTTTATTATTATTTTAAGCTTCAGATCTTAACACTGTGGCTGTGGCTGTGGCTGTGGCTGTGGCTTAGAGTGCTGGAACGTGAGTCAGGAACATCAACAAACTGGCGATGAGACAAGCCACAAAGGGGGAATATATGCAGGGCTAATAAGGGGTGATGAGACACAGGTGTGGGAGACACGATCAGGTGGACGCAGACGGGGAGGGGGAAGGGCAGACAGGAATTGTGACACATGACAGCTGTGAGCCAAAAAATTAAGACAAATTTGCTCTCAGTTTATATTTTGTCAAGGTGAAAACTGTGTTGCTCATTCAAAATAACATTTTACTCAAGTATCTTTGCATGATGCCAAACCTCAATGAACAAAAGGTTTGAAGAACAAATGCCAGGGAGTAAACAATTACAGTTGAGAGCCCTTCATAATCTGAACTGGGTCGTAAATGAATGAGTCCTCATCGTTTCCACATACCTGTTGGATTGATGTGATGGAAAGGTGTAGTAGTAGTCTCCATCTTTGTATCCTTCCCTGCAATGACTAAGAGAAGAAGAGAAGTCATGTCTTTTTTCTTTTTTTCACCATCCATCCATCCATCCATTTTCTTCCACTTATTCCTGTTAAGGGTCGCGGGGAGGGGGGGGGGGGGGGGGCTGAAGCCGATCCCAGCAGCCTTCGGGTAAGAGGCAGGGTTCACCCTGGACAGGTCACCAGTCCATCTCAGGACCAACACATAGAGACAGACAACCATTCACACTCACAGTCACACCTACAGTCAATTGAGAGTATAATCAGCCTCTTACACTGGTAATTGGAAGTTCCATTCTCAGAAACGTGAAATTAGCGGCACCGGCAAACATTGTCAAGTGCATTCCAGGGGCCAGAGCAGGCGACGTCGAGTCAAATTTAAAACTGCTGGCTAAAAGTAAACTAAACATGTAAAATTGTTATTCATGTCGGTGGTAATGACATCCGACTACGTCAGTCGGAGGTCACAAATATTAATATTGAGTCGGTGTGTACATTTGCGAAAACGATGTCGGACTCTGTAGTGTTCTCTGGTCCCCTGCCTAACCGGACCAGTGACGACATGTTTAGCCGCATGTCATCGTTCAACTGCTGGCTGTCGAGGTGATGTCCAGCAAACCAAGTGGGCTTCATAGATAATTGGAAAGTTTTCTGGGGGAGACCTGGTCTGATTAGGAGGGACAGCATTCATCTCACGTTGGACGGAGCTGCTCTCATCTCTAGAAATATGGCCCAGTTTATTATAGAACCAAAACCCTGACAACCCAGAGCTCAGACCAGGAAGCAGAGCTGCCGTCTTACACACTTCTCTGCGCATCCATTAGGGCAGTTACCCACCCAAAACTACATAGAGACTGTGTCTGTCCCCCGACCACGTCAGTTTACTCATTCCAGTTCTACTTGTAGAGGAGTCAATCAGAAAAACCTAATCAAAATGAACACAACCACTAAATTAACTAAAAAAAATCTAAAAATTAGATGTGGACTTTTAAATATCAGATCTCTGATGCCAAAAACTGAATTGGTAAATGAATTGATATCTGAGAATTGCACTGACCTGCTCTGTCTCACTGAAACCTGGCTGTGTGATGATGAGTATGTTAGTCCAAATGAATCCACTCCTCCCAGTCACATTAATACTCATATTCCCCGAGGCTCTGGCTGAGGAGGTGGAGTTGCTGCCATTTTTGACAGACCTTCAGTAATAAATCCCAAACCCAAAACAAGTTTCAATTAATTTGAAAGCCTGATTCTCAGTTTGTCTCATCCAGCCTGGAAAACAATACAGCCTCTCTTATTTATTATTGTGTACTGCCCTCCTGGTCCTTACTCTGAATTCTTATCTGAATTCTCAGAGTTTATATCCAGTTTAGTTCTCAAATCAGATCAACTCATTATTGTAGGTGACTTCAATATTCATGTGGATGTTGATAACGACAGTCTGGGTGCTGCATTTCTCTCTCTTCTCGACTCAATTTGTTTCCATCAGTCTGTTCATGAACTGACTCATCGTCACAACCACACCCTTGACCTCGTCCTAACATATGGAATTGAAGCTGAACATCTAGTTGTACAGAACGCGCTTTTATCAGATGATCAATTAATCACTTTTGAATTTGTACTAATCAGCTACACTCCACTCACGAAAACGGTGGTTTCCAGATGTTTGTCTGATCAGGCTGTAGCTAGATTTAAGGAAGCGATTCCATTGGTGCAAAATTCAGTGTCGTGTCCCATTGTGACAGAGGAAACTGTTGTCAACCTTAGTCCCTCCCAAATCGATCATTTTATTGATAGTGCAACAGGCACCTTAGGATCAACTTTGGACTCAATTGCCCCATTAAAAAAGAAATCTATAAATCCAGGGAAACAAGCACCTTGGTTCAATTCAGAAACCAGACAGCTTAAACAAAAAACCCAGAAGTTGGAGAGAATATGGCACTCCTCCAAACTGGAGGAGTCTCACATCATCTGGCAAGACAGCCAGTTATAAGAAAGCCCTTCGTATAGCCAGAGCAGCCGACTACTTGGCACTAATCAAGGAGCAGAAGAACAACCCCAGGTTCCTCTTCAGTACTCTAGCCAGACTGACAGAGAGCCACAGCTCTACTGAACCTAGCATTCCTGTTTCCCTGGGCAGCAAAGATTTCATGGACTTCTTTAATGACAAAATTGTCCTTATTAGAGAGAAAATTCACCTCCTCCTGCCATCAGCTGACAACATGGCACCTATAACCTCAGAAGCCTTAGAGGCAGCTATAGAACCACACATACACTTTGACAGTTTTTCTACCGTTAGCCTTCATGAGCTCAGTTCAATAATTTCCTCCTCTAAACCATCCTCCTGTCTTCTAGACCCCATCCCAACTAAGCTGCTTAAGGACTCTCTAGCCCTCATTAGCACGTCTCTCTTGGACATGATCAATGTGTCGCTGTTATCTGGTTACGTTCCACAGTCCTTTAAAGTGGCAGTAATTAGACTCCTTCTCAAAAAGCAACCCTGGATCCAGAAGTTTTGGCCAACTACAGACCAATATCAAATCTTCCATTTCTCTCCAAAATTCTGAAGAAAGAAGTTGCTAAACAGCTCTGTGACTTTCTCCATAGCAACAGCTTATTAGAGGATTTCCAGTCAGGTTTCAGGATTCATCATAGCACAGAAACAGCACTAGACAAAGTTACCAATGACCCCCTACTAGCATCAGATGAGGGACTGGTCTCTGTGCTGGTCTTATTAGATCTTAGTGCAGCTTTTGATACCATTGACCACCATATCCCTCTACAGAGACTGGAACATGTCATTGGCATTAAAGGAACTGCACTAAACTGGTTCAGGTCATATTTACTAGGTCGATCTCAGTTCGTACTAACTAATGATAACCCCTCAGAAACCACTGTAGTCACGTATGGTGCTCCACAAGGCTCTGTGCTTGGACCAATCCTCTTCACCCTTTATCTGCTTCCTCTCAGTCACATTCTTAGGAAACACTCAATTAATTTTCACTGCGATGCTGACGACACACAGCTGTACTTATCAATGCATCCACATGAAATAAATCAGCTGACGAAACTGGAGGCCTGTCTAAAGGAGATAAAAACTTGGATGACCCATAATTTCCTTTCATTAAACTCTGATAAAACTGAAGTCAGTGTCCTGGGCCCAGAACATCTTAGAGACACCCTATCTAATGAGATAGGTACCCTAGAAGGCATTACCTTGGCCCCCAGCATGACCCTAGGAGTTCTCTTCGATCAGGATCCGTCCTTTAATGCCCACATTAAGCAAATTTCTAGGACTGCTTTCTTTCATTTACGAAACATTGCTAAGATCAGACACATCCTGTCTCAAAAAGATCCAGAAAAACCAGTCCATGCCTTTGTCACTGCAATTCCCTCCTATCAGGCTGCACCAGTAGCTCCCTAAAGACTCTCCAGCTGGTCCAAAATGCTGCTGCCCGCGTGTTGACGAGAACTCGTAGAAGAGACCATGTCTCTCCTGTACTGGCTTCTCTGCATTGGCTCCCTGTCAAATTTAGAATAGAATTCAAAATTCTCCTTCTAACATACAAAGTCCTCAACAGTCAGGCTCCTTCATACCTGACAGAGCTCATAGTTCCCTATTATCCAGCTAGAACCCTTTGCTCCCAGGATGCAGGGTTACTTGTGGTTCCTAGAGTTTCTAAAAGTAGAATGGGAGCCAGAGCCTTCAGCTGTCAGGCTCCCCTCCTGTGGAACCGTCTCTCAATTTTGGTCCAGGATGCAGACACCCTCTTGACCTTTAAGAGCAGACTAAAGACCTTCCTTTTTGATCAGGCTTATAGTTAGGTCTGCTTAGGCTGGCCCTTAGATATGCTGCTATTGGTTTAGGTTGCTGGGGGATCTCCCATGGTGCACTGGGCTTCTCTCTCCTCCTCTCTTCCCTCTCTGTCCTCCTATATGTGTCATACATAAATCATACTCATACGTATTACTAACTCGTCTTCTTCTCCGGAGCCTTCAGGCTCCCCTCATCCCAGATCCCGGGTGCTGCTGGAGGAGGCTGCAGACCTGAAGAGGCTCAAGCTGCCACCCATAGCTCCATCTGCTCACGTCCCCATCTGTCCATCAGTCTCCTCCCTTTCTCTCTCTTTATCTCTGTCCCTCTCTTTCCTTCTGCATAAATGTCTTCCTCCATTGTCTGTCTTTGTCTCTGTCCCGCTCTCCTGCTCTCTTTCCCCTCAACCGGTCAAAGCAGAAGGCCGTCCCCATTGAGCCTGGGTCTGCTCGACGTTCCTGCCTGTTAAAAGGAAAGTTTTCGTCGCCGCTGTTGCAAGATGTGCTGCTGATGGAGAACTGTTGGGTGTAAATTCATTGAAGGAGTGTGGTACTAGACCTGCTCTACCTGTAAAGAGTCATGAGATAACTTTGGTTGTGATTTGGCGCAATATAAATAAAATTGACTTGACTTGAGCCTCGTCCCCTCTTGATGTCTTTGGACTGTGGGAGGAAGCTGGAGTACCAGAGAGAACCCACGCAGGAACAGGGAGAACATGGAGACTCCACAGAAAGATCCTGTGCTCGAGCTGGGGCTCAAACCTGGAACCTTCTTGCAGTGAGGCGACAGTGCTGACCACTGCACCACCGTGCTGCCCTTTTTGTTCACCCACATTTGAACATATTAATTGCCAATCTAGGTTGCTACATAAAGTTGTGACAAGTTCCTCTGTTGACAGTCCAAGTGGTTACTTCATTATTCTCATCATCTTGTTAACTTATAAAATGTTCAAAAGAAATGTTTCATAATGCAGGACATGATCACACCTTCAGGGTTGAAATGCAGAAACCCTTCATTATTAAGAAAGCTCCTCAGAGAGTCCCAGTGATGCAAAAAACTGTTGGCACTGGTCTACAGAGATGTGGAAATCCCTCACCATAATATCGACAAATGGCTGAGGGCTCGTGTAGAGTAGAGAAAACCAAAGTGAGGGGATCCAGTGGCTCGGGGGAAATTTTTTGCCTTGCCATCTTAGACCATGTCTTCATCATCATCATCATCACAATGTTGAATGAGGTTCTTTTGGACAAATGTTGCTGCATTCCTCAGTGGATTTATAGAGAATGATAAAATATTAAATGTCTCCCTTTTGTCCCCATGGTAAAATTACTTTTTATACAGATGATATAATGTTGTGTCGTTCATGACTCTCTCTCTCTCTCTTTTATGAATCCAAGACAGACTGATCTAAAGAAGTAAAGAGGGCTTCTGTCTTTGTTCATGACATGGTATTCAATCACAGCTAAATGATATTTACTTGAACCAGCGCAAGAAAACTTTGATACAGTCTCAAAGGACAACTGGGATTGAACCAGTGACCCTAGCAAATCATATTATGATTTAAAAGGTGACGCAATCGTTTAGACCTAGAGGAACGAGAGAGAAGCTCTTGTTCATGACGCTTCATCTGATATAATACTTTTATTGACAGGTTTAGGAGAACAAGTAAGCTGCATACACAACAACAGCAGGGTGCACACTGCAGTTTTTGTTTCTGTTTTTGTCAAAACCTTCTTTTCCAGGACAAAGAGCACCTCTTCTCTTTGCTTTAATGGTTACGAACTGTTGTTTTTTTTTAAAAGGCTTAATTTATACTGAAACAGCAGGTACCAAAGTCTGCAAAGAGACAAATGAGTGATTGTAATGTGCAGTTCACAGTGCTTTACAATAAAGAGAAGAACATTCAAAACCTGCACAGCAAACATGAAAGTCATCTTAAAAGAGACTATTGAAAAGATAATAAGACCAGGATACATATCATGAGATGGAAATTTAAAAAAAACAACATCTTGGGTACATTTCTTTCTTCTTTTTTTTTTGCTCAGGCTACTCAAAATCTAATATATTTACTTTTTCCCCCTTAAAAATCTCAATTGGTTCTACAAACTCTCATGATAACAAGTGATAATATGATAATAAAGGCCAAGTACCTTTGTCAAAGCTCTCCAGGCAGGTGAGAATGTGTGCACAGCAGAAGTAACTCCGACCACACTCTCAAATGGAGATATAGCTTCAGATGTGTGACGTCACACCTCACACTCCAGTCAGGGAGCACTTCACTTTTTGCAGCCAATTAAATCTCTTGGATTTATCTCTTCGATGAGAAACATAAGTACTGCATGTATAACATGAAGACATATGCCAGTGGCATGCGTGCTCTGTCGAGTACAGAATCAACATATAATCTCATATCATACATCTTCTCTCTCAACAGCGTTCGGGGTTGCGTCTTGTAAGATTGCAGTTTTATAAGACAGCAGGAGACTCACTCTTGCTACTGTCCCATTGAAGATGGTCACAAATTGTTGATCCTGCAAGCAAAACTGATCAAATTCAAGAATGTCGTGTTTATTATTCTAATGCATTGCTAGATTTTATGTTCGTGTTGGCGGATTGTGCAAGTCTCAGTGAGGCACACGTGTTCACTGTTTGATTTCCCCATTTGTGGTCTTTATCAGATTTCCATGAACATTATGCAACCTTAAACTGCAAGTTGCAAAAGATATACATTTTAAAAAGCAGAAAAAAATCTGCACACATCAATCATCAATTAAATATACATACATTTGTTCAGTTCCAGTGGACTACTTTGATTGACAGGGTATCAATAATTATTGTGTTTATTTCAATATGTTTTTCTTTCTACCAAACTCCAAGCTGTTTTTTCTGGAAATAAAAATCATTTCTGCCCCTGACTTGACTTTTTTTTTCTTTTTCATTTTACTAAAAAAAGATGCGATAAGGTTCCAATGACAGTCGAGACTCCAGGTGCAGACATGGACACCCAGATAGGTTTCAACAGCAAGAAGAGTTTATTTGGAGGCAGGTGATTTCTCAGAGTGGGTCGAGGCCAAGAGGCTGACTGCATCTGTGGTCACCTGAGAGGAGGAGCAGGGGCAGAGTTGAGGGAGGAAACCTGGGCAGGTGAAGCTTGCGGAGGAGTTCTTGAGAGCTGGACATGGAGTTTGAGAAACCTTAAAATCTAAATCTGTTAATCAATGGATCTGGCGATGAGTGGAGGAATGAGCCGGTCTTAAATAAGGCAGGTAAAAGATGACTTGATTAGCAGATCAGATGCAGATGTGTGGTGAGCAACAGCTGAAGACCTGAAGGAACTCCAGCTCCAACTCCACTCCAGACACAAGCACAGAACAAACAGGGGGACACACATGAGGGGAGGGGAAACACACGGGAGAAAACAGGGTGAACCTTGACAATAGGACTTTGTGGAAGTAAATTACAAATCCATACAGAGGTGCATTTGCATATTTACGAAAATATTTAGATACATATAAATGTAATTGTGTATGTACACATAAATATCTCAGAATTAACTTACAAAAAGAGGGTAAATAGTGAATTAAATGAATAAACAAAAAAGTAAACAGGCATACACTGACTGACCGCTGCATTTTTATCAGCTTATGTGAATTTTTATACAACTATGGCACTATTTTAATTTCATCATCCTTTTGCAAAAGTTAAATGCTCAAATCATGTGAGAAGTAAGATCACTTTTGTGTGAAAGTGTCCATTTGAAGTTGTAAACTGGCAGTCATATGTTCCGTTGCATAAACCTCTTTGAGTCTTTGTATCCTCTTCATTACTGCCGGCAGTCTCGTATCTTTCCGGTTTGCTGTTAGTATCTTTTGGGTTATGTAACATAGCAAGAAATGACAAGAGGTGTGTGAAAGCATTGGATTTTCATTTTCCAATTAAGTTCTTCCCACAATTAACTATTAATCCCTGATGGTTATTTTATTGTGAAATTCGGCCAATATTCAAACTACTTGTGCGTGTTGAAATAGCAGTTTGATCCATTTAAACAGGCTTTTTTTGCTCTTTGAAATATTTTTTCTTCTTATGAAAGACAACATCTACTCACTCGTTTTAACTTTTGAACTCTCACAAGCCCGGAGAACCAAATGATGATTTCCTCCTAAATTAGAATTGGATTTTGACAGCACATATAAGGATTCATTATTTGTATATGTTTTATCTCCGAGAACAAAGTGTACAAATGTTACAATCATATGAATAAGGTTTATCTTGATGTCAAAACTATTTCATAGATTCAAAAATGATTCCTAAAAATTGAATCATTTTAAATTTAATTTTAACTTTTTTTTTTTTTTAGGATAATTGGAACTGGTGTGCCTGATAAACTGAGCTCTGCCTGAAGCCGTTTCCAGTGGCAGCGACACAGCAAGAGTGGGGAAGGCCTCTGCAAAATGATCATATTACCAAAAATTCCCAGCAGTGTCAGTTTCATGGGATTAACCTAAGATGAAATCAAATAGTGGTGCTTCTGCCCTCCAAGTAAATGTGATGGATCAAGAGTATACATCTAACTTTAAAATGTTATCTTATCCAACATTACGTTACGTTTTGGTTCTCTGGAAATTCTGAATCAGCAACATAGCCTTAGTCAATATCCTGTTTCGAAACACGCTTCAGAACCACATGTGAATTGCAAAGCAAATTTTGCTAGAATAGGCTGCATCCAAAAACTCACTCAAACATGGCAATAAAATACCAGAGTAGAATCGTCCTTCCGTCCGTCCATCCATCCATCCGTCCATCCATCCATCCATCCATCCATCCATCTTCTTCCACTTAACTTGCTAAGGGTCGCGGGGGGGCTGGAGCCTATCCCAGCAGCCTTCAGGTGAGAGGTTCACCCTGGACAGGTCACCAGTCCATCACAGGGCCAACACATAGAGACAGACAACCATTCACACTCACAGTCACACCTACGGTCAATTTAGAGTATCAATCAGCCTCGTCCCCTCTTGATGTCTTTGGACTGTGGGAGGAAGCTGGAGTACCAGAGAGAACCCACACAGGAACAGGGAGAACATGGAGACTCCACACAGAAAGATCCCGTGCTTGAACATGGAACCTTCCTGGTGCAGCTCGCATTTTACCAACAAACACTCTCCACCCACAAAACATGCACGTCATTTTCATCCCTCTGACCCACATACCCGTGTTGTTCGATCCTCTGTTAACACATATATTTCTCATAATTTCCAAATTCACCAGATCTACTTGCACTTTGGCCCAAGCACCTCTCTCAGAACCTCCTCTGGACCCTGGTTTGCCCCAGGACTCTGTCCTTCTCTTCATCATTTGTCCTTTCCCTTAGCGATATAATACAGCATCTATTTTCATTGCTACATGGATGACACCCAGTTCTATCTCTCCAGGCCCTAGTTTCCCTCTTTCACCTTCCTCCCTCACTGACCACCTTAACCAACTCAAATCTTGGTTTTCTTCAAATTTTTAAACAGCGATAAAACTGTATTTCCTCTGGTTGGCTCTGAATCCGCCTGACCAAAGCTTTTACTTTCCCACTATTGACCACTCCTCTGTCTCCCCCTCCCCTTAGGTTAAGAGTCTGGGTATCATCTTCAGCAGAACCTTATCTCTTCAATACCATATCAATAACATCATCCAGTCTGCATATTTATATTTACATAATATCATCACATACACCCCTCCCTCGCACCACTGCTATTCCTGTTCGGTCTTGTCACCTCCCACATTGACAATTGCAACATCTTCTCCTTGATCTCCCTCATAAACCCCATACACTTCAGCTAGGTCAGGGTTTTGCTGCTCTTATCATCACCAAAATACCCTCCTTCCTCCACATCACTGTTCTGCAGCAACTCCACTGTCTCCCGGTAGAGTTCTGCATCAATTTCAAAGTCATCCTGCATACATTCAAGGCCAACACCAACCCCTCCACATCTGTCTGAGCTCCTGAACATCACCCCTTCCCATTCCCTCAGATCTGCCTCCTCCCTCCGCGTCTCTGTCCCTCCCACCCACCTCCTCACAATGGGGATCAGGGCTTTCAGCTGCTCTGCTGGACGACTGGACATCAGAACTTGGACTCTCTCTCACAATCCTCACCTAGTCACACTTCCGGGCACCACTTAACCTGAACTGCCCTGTCCCTTTTACAATGTATTTTATCTTGTTGCTTTTCTTTGTTTTTATTCTTTTATTCTGTATTGCACCTTGAGTGCTCTGAAAAGTGCCTTAAATAAGATGTATTATTATCCATCCATCCATTTTCTACACTGCTTATCCTTCTTATTGCTTCTTCTTTAAGGGTTTTGTGTGTGTGTGTGTGTGTGTGTGGGGGGGGGGGTTGCTGGATCCTGTCCCAGCTGACATTGGGTGAGAGGTGGGGTTCACCCTGGTCAGGTCACCAGTTCGTCGCAGGGCCATCAGGAGCAATTAGGGTCTCAGTGTCTTGCTCAAGGATACTTGGACATGGTCACCAGGGGAAGTGAGGATCCAACCAGTAACCCTTCGGTTGCAAGATGGCCACTTCACCTCTGAGCCATGCCGCCCCTCAGATGTATTTCCAAAATTAAGTTAAATAAATAACTTAAATTAAACTGTAAAAGGTTGTTTCTCCTTCTGTTTCATGGCTGTAAGGGCCTGGTTGTGACACCATTCACTCCATTTTATCATTATCATGATCTTTTCTATATAGCCTCAAATAACATCATAATTAGAAACCCAGTATTACTTTGCATTATTCAAATACATTATAGAGTGGAATAGTTCGTCTTCCCAAGAATGCTACTTAATGAAAATGTGCACATTCAGAAATTTTGAGGACGATGACGATGATTTCAATTCATATTTAAAAGAAGTTTGTGATTTAACTGCAATAGGGCTGCTCCGTCACTTTATTACCAAAATTAACTTATGTAAATATGGTGACTAGAATGATTCTCTTGGCCCTGACCTAATTTTCCAGTTGCTACCTTAACCCTATCTGTTAGTAGCCAGGAATTCTCTTCCCTTGTCAATGTGCAGCACTAACGTCTCCAGCATTCGTGCTCCTTCTCTCAGGAAAAAACAAATAGATTCCAGGTGTCTTGCTTTGTTATCAAAACTCAAGGATGCCTTTGAACGTGTGAAAAACTCAGCACTTGCAGCCATCAGTCCAACCCCGCTGCTGATCCTCAGTCCTGCCATCCTTCCTTTATCACCATCCTTTGACACGGGCCCGGGGATGGCCTCTCCACAGCAGCTCCTCCTTCCTAGCATGCATCAGGTTTGCTACTCAGAGCATCGCTGTCTATAAGTCTTAAGGCATGTCCTCTCAGTTAGGCTGCAGTGCTGTTGTCAAGGCCTGAGGTCTCAGGTTTGTGCAACATCCTGAGTGTTGGATGTCTGTTCTCTCCCCTGTGAATCCCTCCTCAGACCCTCCAGCCAACTTGCTCTCTTTCAAATCGTTTTGTGTTAGTGGCCCCGGCTGGTCTTGTCCAAATCCTGAGTGATCTTCTTCAATGCATTCTAGTATAGCAGCTAAACTAACAAGCAGTCAGCTGTTTGGTTGGGATCTGGAGCTCTATAATACACACAGAGAGCATGTCTAACTGTGGTCCCCAGTAAAGCCCTGGACTGGCACCAGCTGTCCAGAACTCAGCTGTCAGGGTCTTTGCCCACACCAAGCTCTGGCAGCATATCACCCCCACCCTCATCCAATTACAAATCCCTCCATTCCCTCGACCCCAATACCTATCTGACCTTCTCCATTACCGTACTATACTGCAGACATGGGTCTGCTCCTCACCCTCCCACCCCAGCAGGCAAAGCTTTTGACAGAGCCTTCATTGTGGCAGCCATATCCTCAGGAGCCCCCTTCTCCACAGTGACTGGGAGTGCTTCAACCCTGAACAACTTCAAATCTGCTATCCAAGCCCTCCTGTCGTGGGTCATCTTAGTTTTATTAGTCAGCTCGTCAAATAGATTATTGCTTTCTGACGTGGTCTGCCTCGCAACCGTAGGCTCGCCGGTTCAATCCTCACTTCCCCCGGTGACCATGTTGAGTATCAAGTATCCTTGAGCAAGATACTGAACCCCTAATTGCTCCTGATGGCCCTGTGATGGATTGGTGACCCGTCCAGGGTGAACCCCGCCTTACGCCCAATGTCAGCTGGGATAGACTCCAGCCCCTCAGCGACCCTTAATGGATAAGTGGTATAGAAAATACATTGATGGATGGATGGATGGATGGACTTAGTCTGCCACTCTTTATCATCAAATCATCCTTGAGTTCTTTGGAAGGTGATTTATAAATGTTAAGTAATTAATTTAGTTGCTATCATGATCGAGACATGTAGCCCAATTACCTTAATGACCACAATGTTTAACAATCTTCATGTAATTTTAATGTCATGTGGAAACTGAGGTCTCCGTCTGCTTGTGGACCATGATGACTCAAAAGAAGTCCAGTTATAAGTAACATGTAAAGCATGTGAAACAGCTCCCTCTGCTGGATAAAACAATTAGCAGTTAAAAAAAACGCCATAAGTCTGGTAACTGGCTATCCGTTGGGTGTTACATGAGATGAGTTTTATATCCTTGACTACTACAATAGATGTGACATCAATATGGAAAATATAAATGTTACATACATAGAAATTTCAGCCACAAAATCTTCCTTAATGATCATGAAATGTGAAAAAAACAAACAACCACGACCCGTCCAGGGTGAACCCTTTCTCTCGCCCGAAGGCAGCAGCTGAGATGGGCTCCAGCCCCCCGCGACCCTTAACAGGATAAGAGGTAGAAAATGGATGGATCGAAAAAACAACCAGGAGGAATTCAATTTTAATCATGGATAAAATAATAACAATGTGATCTTTCATCTTTATTATGATCACAGTATACCTTAGAGAAATATTCCACTAGACTGAGTCAAAGACGTGAGCCAGGGTGACTTTGCTCAGTGTCTTGTGAGGACTCGTTTGGTTTTGAAATACTAGACAGATGTCATCTTGACTTTGTGGAAGGAAATGACCATATTTGGACAGTGAGTCTTTATCCTGGAGGGTCTCTATCCTGATTGAGTCCTAGACGTTTAATAATTCAATGTCCATCTATTACTAATGCATTGGTCGAGGGATCTTAAACTAAAAGATCACAAATTATTAAGGATATTCTTCCCTAATCTCATGAACTATTTGAAGTGGAGTAATTCAAACCTAACAGCACTGGGTTTATGTGTATTGGACTTGAATTACATCCATCGATTAATGTTCTACTTAATTAAAAGTAATTTCTCTCGCAAAAAGTGAGCTTCAACTTGAAAGCATTCCGCAGCCCACTAGAGGGCGCTCATGGCCCACTCATAGGCTGTGGTCCAGTGGTTGAACATGCCTTGCTTCATCATCTCCCTTATTCTAAATAGAGATATCATTTCGAAAAAGAAAACCACTCTGCGTTGAAGAGGGCTTAAAGCTAGAGACTGACACCCATTAGGAAAATGTTGTTATTGAGGTAATAAATGAAGTAGAAAGAGAGACATTTTCTAACGGAATTCTATATGATCACTTTTTTTCTGTAAAGGCTAGATTCATCCCCTACTGGCCATTAGAAAGAATGCAGGCCTAGGGAACATCCGCATTGAGTTCAGTTTTACAGACCAAAGGGGTCTTGAAAGAAAAACTAAATCCAATTCATATTTACATTTAATAACATGGTTTACATCAGAATGAAGCTTTAAGACAGTTCATGTTATGACATATCACATATAAGCACACAATATAACCAGGCCATTCCAATTTTCTCTGATGCTAAATGGAATATAAGGAAATAGTATTGCATATACATAATGACACACTGCAAGGCTCCAAAGTTCAAAGAACTTCAAACACACCAGAAGGATGTTTTGAGCAATGAGCACAATAAAAAAAAAAGAATGCATTTATGAAAATACTTATCGGTTGTGGTTTGAATCTAAACTGAAACAGAGAATATTTAAATTCTTTGATTGTGGCCCGTGCCATCACACAAGGCCGCGCTCAAAAACAACTCAAAGACTGAAAAGTTCCCCAAAAAAAAAAATCAAACTAAGCAGGCTAAAATACAGCTGAAGAGTAATGGCCTGATAGGAAGTACAATATAATTGATTTCGCAAACATTAGCCCGCCCTAACAATGCTACAGCGAACGTTAAGGGAGCACGTGGAAGATAGGCTGCAGTAGAATGAGGAGATAACCAACCTGTGAAAGCTAATGAAGTACTTTCACTTAATGTGCAGCTTACATCGCTTAACAGTCATTGTCACGTAAGTGTACAGTGAGATGGGGCTGGGTTGCGCTGGGACGGGAGTGAAAGTAGCTGCTGGGGGAATGAACTTGAACTGAGCCTTTTCAGTGGTTACAGCCCATTGTGTTCTTAAGCAAGACGGCACAATGGGATTTGACAAACTGTCTACAACTGTGGCCTATAAATAAAAGCTTTGGTTGCTTATTTTTGTTTGTTTCTCACAGGCAGCAACATAGTAAATATCCGTAGTTTATATCAGATTTGAAAATACACTTCCACTTATCAGTCAAACTTGATTTTTTTTTTAATTTTGCACAAACATAACTTTGAACGAATATAGTACCTGTTATGACACAATGACAATATAATAGTAGAATCTGGTGTTCATTGGTACCGAGAAGGAAGGACACTGCTGCACCCCTTGTTCAAAATGCTTTAACCACAGACGCATCAAAGATTAGTCAAACGCTTTGCACATCATTAGCATCGATCTGCTCATAACAATTAAAGGATGACTCTCCCAAAAGTGTCATTATTTACTCACCCTCATGAAGGTGGAAGGTCGGGTAAAGTTTTTTTAGTCCACAAAACCCTGCCCCGCCCCCCCCCCTTGCCATTTTAACTGCTGGCTGACCGAAAGAATCATCTATTTACTTGCTATGATTACAGGCATTCTAGACAATGGTAGCTCCTGCATCAACAAAAAAGAAACGTTTCCAGACTTTTTACTTAATCCAACTAAAGTCTGGGAATCGGAAAAAAACATTCGGCTGGTTTTGCATTCATTTACATGAGGGAAGATCTTTTTTCTGACAACAAAAAAAAAAAGAACAATAGAAGCAAAAAAAGGTTTTCCTTCTCATTTTTTGGATGGATCGTCCCTGTAATGCTGGAGAGTCGATTAAAATCCCGATCACAAAGCCAATCGTGATCACCTTACATGAATCAAACAGCGGTAGAGATGAGAGACAGATGATATATAGAGGCTCTTAAAGCCCTTGCGGAACAAAACAATAGAACATATATGGTATACTATGTACAAATACAGTATTTGTTGGCATCATGAACGGCTTTACACCTCCGCATCAGAAAGTGACTTCTCTTTGCTCCGACTGGTCACCATGGAGTTTGTATAGGTATACGAGCGTGAAACCTCCTCCTGGAAAGCTGTCTCCAGCACATTCAGGATGGACTTGCGAACTTTATCCTTGAAATCTTGACCCATGAACACATACAGCAGTGGATTCAGGCAGCTGTTGAGAAACGCCAGGCTGGTGGCGATGGGAACGCCGATGGTGATGACATGGTCTAATATTTCACTTGAATGATCAGCCATGTGATTCACCAGCTCGATCAGAGCCATGATGTGATAAGGAGCCCAGCACAGGAAGAAGGTGGTGATAACGGCGGCGATTATCTTAAAGGGCCGACTTGATTGACTGGCCAGGGTGCGATTCCTCCTCAGACGATGGATTATCACAGCATAACAGGCGACGATGACAGTGAAGGGGACAACGAAACCCAGGAGGAAGCGAGTGATGGTCATGGCCTGATGACGGAACTGTCGCAGCTGATTCACATGCGGAGTTTCATAGTCATCAGAAAAGGCAAAGTTGTTGAAGCAGTTGATGATGTCTTCATTGTTATAAGATGGTCCGGTGTCCCTGAAGATGAAGTACGGAGTGCTGAGAACCAGAGCCAGGACCCAAACACCCAAACTCACGCAGGAAGCCTTACGAACACTTCGGTGGTTCTGAGCCCAGACGGGCCACACTACAGACACGCATCTGTCCACGCTGATCACCATCAGAATGTAGACGCTGGCGAACATGTTGAGAAAGCTGATGGTGCTGTTGAGTTTGCACATGAACTTTCCGAAAGGCCAGTGGAAATCCATAGCGGTGTATGTCACGCTCAAGGGAAGGAATGCTGTGAAGAGGAAGTCAGCCACAGCAAGGTTGAGGAACCAAACTGTGTTAACCGTTTTCTTCATCTTGAACCCAGTTACCCAGATAACCACTCCATTTCCCAGCACACCCAGAACAAAGGCCAGGCAGTAAACGATGAGAGACATGATGTTGAGGGACTGTCTCAGCTCAGCATGCTCATCCTTGTAGTCGTACTCATCATCGTCATACAAAGAGATGTTCCTTCCTGGGATATCTGTTGTATTGATGTGATAGAAGGGCGTCATGGTCATTAGTTTCATCATCGTCTTGAGATCTGCAACAAGAAAAAGACATCTTCATGTTCTTTGCCTATTACCTTGATAACGACCTACGCCAATATCAGAAAGTTAGAATTATCGGCCCAGCTATTGAGCTTATGGACGTTCTATCAAAAGGTTGTAAGCCAAAAAAATTAAGACAAATTTGCACTTTGTCAAGGTGAAAACTGCGTTGCTCATTCAAAATCACCTTTTACGCAAGTATCTTTGCATGATGCCAAAGCTCCATCAACGAAAGATTTCGCAGACAGAGTGACACTGAAGTCAAATACCTTGAATTTCTAGAAGATTTAATCAGTTTTAGGAAGCATAAACAGAATCCTAGTTCCTGAAACTTCAATTCAATGTTGATTATACGTTTTGAATAATATTTCCCAACTTTTTACAATAAACCCAGCTTTTTAACACTGATATCTACTTCCTGTTTCTTACATTTTCAAATCAGGCATGTGGCTTTACTCAAAAAAGCTTCAAGCAGAATGGCTGATGTCTTGCGCCTCATCGGTTACCTTCCAAAAACCCAAAGATTTCAACCAAAATGGATAAAACAATAAAAACAAAAAAGATCATCCTCTGTATATTCAGTGCATCACCCTCCTCTTCATGCCTACAGTCGATACTATTGTGTTAATTATATTATATATGACGTTCCTTAACAAATAGAACTGATTTGGAGGAGTCAGTGCTCTATTAATGCTTGTCTTAACAAAAAGCCTTAAATATTTACGTCCCAGGTACATTTCAGTACCTGTAAGCTCACTTTCTTACTTTTGTGAGTAAACAAAAAGTTGAATCAGTAACTTCTGCTTTTACCAGTTTACAGATGTATTCTGCACGCATCTGCGCTTTACACAAGTGGAGCATGAGTTCTTCACGTACTTCCCTCATAATATCTGAGGAGCAGAAAGTTTGCGTAATCCTACTTAGAGTTAATCTACAATCACTAACCTCCTCGGCAGCCTACAACAACCATTTTCCACTGAACTCCGTACAAACAGTAAATCTTTGCACACCTCGTAAAGCAGCAAAAGACGCGGTTCAACCGCCCCACCAAGATATGTGAAAGGTTATAAACGTTTATCTCTGGTTAATGTTTGAAGAAGAAAGACCTAAGAAGAACGCGAGGAGAAACCACAGTACCGTTTTCACAGCTCCCCGGGTCCGCTCCGTAGCAGGCGTGACCCAGAACCAACTCGACTGATCCGAAGAAGATGGGAAAGCGGTTCCAGACCTTTTAAATATGTGACGTCAGCCCTGGGTTTGAGGCGGGACCAGGAGGAGCATCCCCCCCCCCCCCCCCCCACACACACACACACACACGCACGCACACTTGGAGGATCATCAAGTGCTTCTTGAATGCTGCTGCAACGCAGCAAAACTAAACTAAATGTAAAGGTACTGAAGGTGCTGCATATATGACCCTGCATGATCATGCAGGGGTCAGTCGACTGTGGGTCTTTTACGTGTATTTTATGTATCGTGTTGTATTGCATTCACGTAGATTCCTGTATTGCAGCATTCTTATTTCCTTTCTCGCACCTTCAGCCTCTTTCGCCCCGTCGAGGCAGACGGCCGCCCACCTGGCGTGAGGATCTCCTCGACATCACCAAGAGGCGCTGTTCTGACAGCGCGGCTCTGTCTTCTATCTGATGTCTTGCTGCTCTGACATGCCTGCGTTAGTCAGACGCAGGACAGTCTTTTGTCCTTTGGGAAAGTCCCAGAGTGAAAACACACAAACACCAAAAAAAAACAAAAAACAAAAACGCACACACTGTGGGTTGCAGCGATGACTACCTGAGAGAGCGACACCGGGACTCCTTGTGTCAACCAGTCATCCTGCTGGGTAGTGTGTTTTTCTCCGTGAGGGCTGAGCTGGTGTTTGTCTGAGGTTAAATGTAATCGCTCCATGTTGGCTTTGATTTGACATCTGGACAAGAAGGTAGCGAGTGTCGCCTCCTTTCACATAAAAGCAGCATCTGTCGATAATTTAAGGTCACTGAGTATTTCTTTTTAACCCTCCTATTATCCTCAAATATTACTACCTCATTTTACCACATTTTACCCTTGTGGTCAATCTGCCCCCCTGGTATCGGAAAATGATTTATAGAAAATTGTTGATCAAGTTTTTGTGTCAGGCACTTTGTTTAATTGATGAATACATCAATAACCCCTTGATAAGGAAACCTATCAGCGACTTGATCTGTCTTCTAGCGCCACCATCAGGCCAAACTTTTAAATCAGAATTAATTCATCTTGAAAATCTTCCATCCAAATCTTTTCTAATTCGGGGTGCACATTCCTGACCCTCACAGGTTGAACCATATCGATTGATAGCTCAAAGATTTTCATTTAGTCCTCTTATCTTACTGATATAAGGGTTTTTTTCTTTTCTTCAGGCAACGTAGTAGGACGATGTTAACATACCGTTGACATGTTTCAGTCGTCAACCTGCAGCCTTCCTCAGAAACGTCGCCTGACGCGTTGCTGACGTGTTAGCAGCTATTTTTCGGAGGCGTGACGTTTTTGAGGAAGGTTGCAGGTTGAGAGCCGAAACATGTCAAAGGTATGTTCATATCGTCCTACTCCTCTGTCTGAAGAAAAGACAAAAACCCTTGCATCATACTGATTGATGCTGGTGAGCCCTCTTTTCATCTCATAAACATATTTATTTACTTATTTACTTACTCCTTTTTTTGTAACATATTTGTGGTCCGTCATTATAAAGTCTCACTCACCTCAGCAGTGGCAGAGGGAAAGAGATATTTGTTGAATGATTTTTTTGTTTTTTTTGTGGGTTTTTCTTTTATTGTTGGGTGTGTGTGTGTGTGTATCTCGGGGATTGTTTACATGTTTGAAAATTCACCCATTTGTGAAGCAAAATATGATAATGAGAACATCAGTCGGAACATGAAACAGTTCCTTATGCCCACAGTCAAACTTTTAGCCTGCACGACTGTGAGAGATTGTGTGCATCAAGAACTCTGTGTGAGGAAGCGTGAGTACACTAGGTCATGCACACACACACACACACACAAACACACACACGCCTTCATGCAAACGGTGCTGGAAAGGTCTCATGAGAAGACTGTTTCCACCTGCCATGCGCAAAAATGGGAAGTTACCGGTACTCACCATCCATCCATCCATCCATCCATGTTCTACCTCTTATCCTGTTAAGGGTCGTGGGGGGGGCTGGAGCCTATCCCAGCAGCCTTCAGGTGAGAGGCGGGGTTCACCCTGGACAGGTCACCAGTCCATCACAGGACCAACACATAGAGACAGACAACCATTCACACTCACATTCACGCCTATGGGCAATTTAGAGTATTGATACCCAGAACCTTCTAGCTGACAGGCAACAGCGCTAGCCGCTGCACCACTGTGCCACCCTGAGCTCTTCATGTAACCATCAAGTGAAAATATTGTACCTGAGATGATCATTTTAGAGACGAGGCATGTCTCGTTAGACTTGGATGTGGTCAACTTGCAGGCCTACATTGGCTTCCTCATTTTGGCAGGAGTTCACACGTCAAGTTGTTCCCCACATGCCCACCACAAGAAGTATCAAAGTTGTAGTTGAATAGTTGTGCCCCCCCCCCCCCGCCCCGTTATGTATCAGAGAGACAAGTTTTACACAGCTGCAAAAGCTTGGGGTCAAATTGACCGATGTCAAAAAAGCCAATGTGTTCAGCACATTGAAAAAATCTCATTATGATAATTTTATGCTTCATCTGTTGTCCCCATCAAATTAGGAAAAGTCATGAAATATGAAGCAAAAAATAAAGCCTGTTATTTTTTGAATAATGAACACTGAATGGGGTCTAATCGATTCCAAGGATAAGAGGAGGGTTAAAGTCGTGGAAGGCAACTCGCTGCTGTCCACTTGAAGTTGGACTTCAAACTACTGTTTCTTTTTTTTTCAAACCTGCAAACCAACACAGATGTGAATGTGTGGTTTTTTTTCTTTCTTTTTAAACACATTAGTGTAAGGGCAGCACGGTGGTGCAGTGGTCAGCACTGTTGCCTCACGGCAAGAAGGTTCCGGGTTCGAGTCCAAGCTCCAACACAGGATCTTTCTGTGTGGAGTCTGCATGTTCTCCCTGTTCCTGCGTGGGTTCTCTCTGGTACTCCAGCTTCCTCCCACAGTCCAAAGACATCAAGAGGGGACGAGGCTGATTGATACTCTAAATTGACTGTAGGTGTGACTGTGAGTGTGAATGGTTGTCTGTCTCTTTGTGTTGGTCCTGTGATGGACTGGTGACCTGTCCAGGGTGAACCCCGCCTCTCACCTGAAGGCTGCTGGGATAGGCTGCAGCCCCCCCACGACCCTTAACAGGATAAGCAGAAGAAAATGGATAGATGGACATTAGTGCAGATAGTTGTGGGGCAATAACAACAGTCCATTTTACTTACTTTACATTTCTGTTTATTCTTGAAAATTGGTGAAACATCTGATTGGACCGATACATTTGATGTGTTTAAGGAATAAAATGGCATAACGAATAATGACTGAAACAGCGACTACTTCTGCCTGTCATGGCTGACTTTGTTAGCGAGGCTGAGGAGGATTACTTCTGGACAAACCAAGACTCTGACCCGGATCGATATGAACCAGAATATACAGAGAAGAGATTTTGATGATTTTGGAAGCTGATAAGGGACGGGTGGCTGAGGCAGTGGAATTTTTGAGTTTTTACACAGCGAACGTTGAACAAAGCCCAAGTTCTACTGATGCAGCCAAAAGGGAGAAAAGTGTTTTTGATTTTTACAACTGGTTGCCCTGCTGCTCTCATTCATTGCAGCTAAGCTAATGAGCAGTTAGCCAGTCCGATGGGGGTTCTGGAACTTTGTGATGCACGCAAAGAGAAAAGAAGGGGAATCTATCTGCTTGTCTAAAAATGATGGGCAAGGAGTGCATTTCCTGAAAAAGTTAACGTGTTCCTTTAAAGAAAAAAACTTTAAAAAAACACACACACACAAGTCAGGACAAAATATTTGCAGTATTCCTTCAGAAGAGATTAAAGAGTGAATAGAATAATGAAATGGAGACATGGGGTGTGTTGGCTTGAGGGAATGAAAATCAATCTGTCCGGTGTCCCTGAAGTATCGGCCTACCTTTCAGTGGGCTAGACACTCCAGAGCTCGACTCTGTGCTCCCGCCCACACGCTCAGTCTTCACTCTGTGTTTTGCTGCCCACACATTCATCCAGCTGTATGACATGATATGGAGATGATGGTTGTTTTTTGTGGAATGTTGTGAAACATGCTGAAATGAATGTTTCCTTAATCACAGAGTGCTGTGTTTCTTGGTGTTTATAGAAAGAAACAGCAGCTCAGGAAAGAAACAGTTGTAACAGAACACCTTTAGAAAGAACTTTGTAGAAGTTATGCTCAAACTTATTCAAGAGGAAATCCAAAATATAAGAAGTTGGACATTTATAGTTCAGAAAATCCAATAATGACTATCTCCTAAAAGTAGAAAACTCATGTGAAAAGGACTTCAAATGTGATGGCACAAGCACTTAGATTCTAAATCCTGACATCTGAGTCTATCATTGATCTAAGTTGTTCAGACAGTAAAAGACTGATGCTCAGACTGGTCAGATTTGCAGTGTAAGCTGCGAGAACCTGCCCAACCCTAAAACTGAGTCCCCTGCTAATGTACAAACACAACCGCACAGGAACTGTATCCTGCCAATAGTCCAGATGTGAGGAGGAGGAAGAAAGGCATGGGGGGGGAGGGGGTTCTTCGTGTCAGGGTTTATGTCCATTTGCACTCTTGAAGCAACTGCATGAACAACACCCATCTGAGTGCGTGGGGGAAAGTTGTTTTTTTAAAATCATGAATACAGGGGCGGCATGGCGCGGAGGTAGCGTGACCATCCAGAAACCAAAAGGTCGCTGGATCGATCCTCACTTCCATGACCATGCTGAAGTATCCTTGAGCAAGATACTGAACCCTGAATTGCTCCTGATGGCCCTGCGATGGACTGGTGACCTGTCCAGGGTGAACCCCGCCTCTCACCCAATGTCAGCTGGGATAGACTCCAGCCCCCCTGTGACCCTTAACTGATAAGCGGTATAGAAAATGGATGGATGGATGGATTTACTCACATGAAATAACACAATTACATACTACCACGAATGCTACTAAAAAAAGGAAGCAAAAAAGAAGAATTGCTACCCCCCCCCCCCCGAAACCCATAACAGATAAGCGGTACTTGGATGAGATGGATGCTTGGATGGATAATGAATGCATGAATATTCTGCAACCTGATACTTCCCATCCACCACCAACTAAAACAATCCATTCTAGGCAGATTTAAATGTGTGAAAAACACTGACCCAGTTAACTCCTAAAAATCACTCTCAGCCGTTCGGCTCCATTTGCAACACTTAAATGACCCACTGGTTTTAGCTAAAGTCTAGACATGATGACTATTTGTTTAACTTGGTTTGGATTTTCTTGAGCTGTACCAGTTTACGTTCTGTCCTGAGAAGGATTTTCTCAAAATGTTTTGGTGTAACAGAATGTAAAGGCACAGCATTTTGTTAGTGTCTGTAGGGGATATTAATAGTCACTCCAAGGCTATAGTTTGAGGGAAGCCTTCAGAGCCCCAGGCTTGCCAGAGTTCTTGATTTACCAACCAAACGTGCAATTATGTGTGTGCCACACAAATACCAATTTGGGTGTGTAAAACAACCAGTGGAGGTTTAAAGGGAATGTCGTTTCAGCAGAGGGTGGTGTGTGCACTTTAGGGGTTTATTATTCACTGCAGCAGTTGGGACGACGTAAGGGGGAATAACCTGATACAAAACACTACAAAGTAATAGATATTTTCTGTGTGTGTGTGTGTGTGTGGGGGGGGGGGGGCATTGACGTAACATCCTCTGTTTAAGAGAAGGTTACGTCTCAGCAATGCAGCTCTGTGGATTGCTAAACCCGAACTCATACTGTTCCCAAAAAAAGACCAGCATGTCTCAAATTTCCAAGTTAAGGAGGATAAAATACTACGTACTTTTACAGTTGCACTTGTTTATTTTACTCACATCACCAAACTGAAATGCATTTGTCCTCCTTAACTTGGAAATTTGAGATGGGCAACCCTTTTTTTTGGGGTGGGGGTGGGGGTGGGGGTGGGGGGGTACTTCACTTCTCAGAGTCAGTGCATTCCACCCAGTATTTTCCATTGCTGTTGAGCTCACATTATTTCTAAATTAGCAGCTCCTTTTTGTAATGGGGCACAGTGAAAATGGTTCTGCACTGTTGAAACTTCTAGCTCAGAAGTCATAAAGACACAAATAGTGGGAATGCGCTGTCTGCTGAAACCTCAAAGGTTTGTTGATCTTGTTGTGGCGATGACTGGAAATCAAACCCTTGTCATACAGCTGTGGAGAGGTCAGGAATTTTGTTTTTCGTGTCATAAATGACTGCCAACTGCATTTGCCCCCACTATGCCTTACTGACGTGTTGTTTTTTCAATTTTTTTCAATTTTTAAAAAAAAAATCACACCGCAAATGGAAAAAAGAAAAGAAAAAGCGGAGCCTCAATAACCGAAACCACTTCCTTGCTTTCGTCCTTACTTTTAACCGCAGCGCCTGGTTCCCCTTCAGCAGACCTAGGGGTTATGAATAATCAGCCTTGGCTCTGCCTGATAGAAAAGGAGCCTGGCCATGCATAAGTCATAGAGAGCTTTGACACAGTGCTTCCTCTGTCCGTCCGAGTGTATTTATATATGAGATGAAGAGGTCCGGAAATGGGTTTAAAAATGAAGACTGAAATAAAGTTAAATCTAAACTCTTCCAGGGGCGGAAATGCAGTATATTAACACTGGTGTTCTTGTTATTTTGATGGTTAACAACGGTTTTAGTTTGCAAAAATAGTCAGATCTGCTTGTTTCACCCTTAATGCAATTGAATTCTGTCATGCAGATGTGCAGCTACACATCTGGGTGTCTCATGTTGAACTGAAATTAGCATCTTTGAACAATTAGCTCAGGCGCTTTGATTCCGTTGCACATTTCAATGACAGCTGAAGTTTGCCTTATAAATGCCACCGTGACGTGCCTCTTCATTTGTATTTCAAACGTCAAGTACAAACAAAGAGAGCGATCAAACGAGCAATCTTTTACTAAATTACCCCACAGAATGTGCCCAGCTGATATACTGTATTTTATTTGCAATCAAAGAATACAAGGATGGCGGCAGATGGTGTTTAGTCACACAGTAATGAGGGGAAGAGAACCTGCCTGTGCTGGATGGGAATGTGTTTTATTTTAGCTTTAAGTGTATAATCACAGGGTTTGGTTGAATGCACTCTCACATTTAAATGTTTTCCTGTCTGGTGCTGATAAACACCTACGTTAGTACAGGAGCCTCGTACCTTTCTGCAGCTCTGACTCAGACTCAGCAATTAGTGCTCGTCTGTCTTTGTGAAAGTCAAAACCCATCACTTTACTATCACTTTCAACTGATTTGTTTTTTTTTGTATTTGCTGATGACTTGCCATGTTTTCCTGGTTTTATTTCTGTTCTGTTAATGTGTGGAGCACTTTGAGTCTATGCAGGAATTTATGCATAATATGGCATTTGGTTTGCAGATTAAAAGTCTAACACCCTCTGTTTTTTGGTCTTCTACTACTGAATTCAGACCAGATGCTGTTTTAGGATTTTTAAATGATATACCCTCCTTATATTACTTTATATTTATAGCTGGTTGTCTGTGTAGGATAAGCATCGTTATTTGACCCCACTGACAGTCAAATATTCAGTCAAGCAGGCCTAATATTGCTACTCTATCATTTCAAAATACATCAAATACATGGAACTGTATCGTCTGAGTTATCTATCATCTTAACTATATGCATCCTTGACCAAATTACATACATTTTGGCCGATCATGATGTCGTTTACAAACTCATTTTCTTTTCCTGAAACTGTCTGGTGTGTATTGTTCTCAGAAGTAATGAGACACACATTTTATACAGTTAAAAACAGATAGAGCTAATTAATATTCTGCATTAAGAACAAGGATAACACACAGGAAGTATGACCACGTTAGTTACATCTGACTAATTCCACACGTGAGGATTCAGCCATGTAAAAGCTGAAGTGGGAACATTTGTCATGCACTGTTGCAACACAGCCACACATGGAGGATATACGGTATAGTCTACAGAGTAATACAGCAGCCATGAAATACTAGAGAAGTTCCTTTTTTGGAGGGAAGGCGGGGGGGGGGGGAGTCCTTATCTTCATGCATGTAACAAAGTGGCATATTTACAAAGACACAGTATTATCTTGGCCAGACCATTTTAACCACAAGTAACAACACACCCACATACCAGCTTATCCAACATCTTGAGCTTGACAGGCGTATTTTTATCATTATCATTGTTATTATTATTATTATTATTGCAGTCTTCTGTGTGAGCAAGGGACTTTTATTTTTTCATCAATTACTGAATGAGTGTTCCTTAGTTTTATGTGTATTTCCTGATTTATTTTGAAGTGCACTTCCCTTACTTCCTGTCTATGACTGCTCAGCTGTGTCACAGGGCTGCCGGACTCTTTGTGTGGGATCAGTTCACTTTTACTTTACACTTCATTCACGCAGCTGGGAGAAGGGAACGCTCACTATGGGAAACGGGCAACGCGGCCACCACTGGAAAATCTGCACCATTCCTGCTGTCAGAATACAGAAAAAAATGCTCGATAATATCATCAGCCAAGTTCAAGAGCTCAATATTTCAAATGTTTCTGTCAGTTACAGACTTGACAGTTCACAACTCGCTACCCAAGCAGCTAATATTAGCGTCACAAAACCTGGACAAATTGAACTTCCTCTTAGACATGACAAACTGTGTTGAGTGACATCACAACTTCTCCCATTTTGTAAATAAGAGATACTGTATAAAATGACTTGGAACTTGTCTCGGCTTCATCAACTGAACACCTGAACAACCCCCAGTGTTCATTATTTCAACATGTTTTTGTGGTGTTCAATGGATTGTGATGTTGCTTTGTCTCTTCCTTTGTAATGTAACGTAATGATGATAATAATAATATCAAGAAAGTTGTCTCAAATTGGATCCACAGCACACATTAATCCTGATGTTATGGAGGTACTGTACTGTATATTTCTGAGGGCATATTAATCTGCTGGCCTACAGGCAGAAAGCATCCTTCTTGGTCTCCTTGAAGGGGGGCAGGTATAGTGATCAAATTGATACATACTGCAGTGTGTTGATGGACCAACAAGGTCATTCTCTCTCTCTCTCTCGGTTTGATTGACAGTTGGACGGTATGGGGTGGGTGAAACTCCCGAGGAGGGCTTCTCTGCACAATGCACAACAAAAATATACATATTATTTTTGACACATGGTTTCATCACTTTGGGATTGTGATTCTCCCTTAATGACACCTTTTGGCATGTCTCTAGAGCCCAGGACAGTGATAGGATGCTGATCTCTGCTGTCTCTGAGCAGCTGCATGCCAAACGCCTGGATTGGGGGAGTCTTCTTCTTAGTAACAGTTGAATATGTCCTCAGATTGTTGACAATTTTCCAAAACAGGCAAAATTTAAGTAGATGTGTCAGTGTTTTCAAGTCTTCTCCTTATTGTCTGTTAAATGTGTAAAAAAGTATCCTAAAGCAGAGGTCTTCAACAGGGGGTCCGTGACCCTTAAGGGTACTTCAGGGGGTCGCAAATTTTTGGTTTTATTTTTTATACACACGTATATATATGATTTTTTTTCACTTAAATTTTCCACAAGTTCAAATGTCTTTAAATCCAACATAATGTAGCAAACAGATAAATGGAGGCCGAAGACATTATCTTTCATTTAGCAACGCACACATCCAGCGACACTCAGGAGCTCTGTAAAGCTGGGTGCCAGTTCAGCCACAGTACCAGACTAGCCTGGAGCTTGACCCCCAAGCCTCCCATTGATATAAAAAGACACAATTATACTATAGTGTACAATTTATATCGAAGGAGGTCCCTGCACAAACTCTCCATCAGTTTAGGGGTCATTGGCCTGAAAACATTGAAGACCCCTGTCCTAAAGCATCTGTCAAGCTTGCAGAGAACCTACTGCAGCGGAAGCAGCAGATACATTGTAACATTTAGTTGTAGAACAAAAGAAGCCGTCGATGTTTGCGATATTAAAAGAAAGGATGCTGGATTGATCACATCAAACTTTATCATGCCCCTGAGGTCGCATCTGAAAAGATCATTTTGAGGTTAGCGTACATGTTAGCTTTCTGCGAGCTTTTTGAGATGATTAAAATGCTGTTGGCTGATTTGTTTTTAAGTTAAGTGTTATCCAATGCTGGCTTTGCCTTGTTGACTGTCACTCATGTTCCTGTGACGTTAGCTCCTAGCTAACATTCGCCTGAGAGAAAGACTTGGGAAACTGGCATAGCATTTGCAGATAAAAGGGGAAATAAAATGTAAGAAACTTTGATGTGTAAGAAGAGTTGCAAGCATCTCTCGAGATCACGAGTGTAACTTCTGCGTCTTGGGGTTGAGTCTTTTATCCACCACCAAAGCTTAGCAATCTGTGGTTTCTGCCTAGCAAGAAAGATATTACAGAAGTAGCATCAGAGCTATCAATCCAGCGTGTTTATTATTCTGTCAAAAGATTGTGGGTTTTAAAAGATTAACATCATGTGAGAACATCTGCTCACATCTGCTCCTGTCACATCCTCTCGCACCTCTACAGTAGCGTGCGTCGACAATCAGCTAACGGTCTCCCCCAGACGTGACACAAAAATGAACGACAGGTGTTCAGCTCAACAAGAGTGTATTAAAAGCAAATGTATCGTTAGTGTGTGTGTGTTAGAAAAACACACGATAATTTACAGCTCTATTAAGCAGGAGTGAAAATCATAATACAAAGGTTGTACAAGTGGAACAGTCCAGAGTTGAACTCCGGCTTGCCTCTCAGGTTTTCACAATACTCTGCTCTTGAATAAACTACATCTCCGGCATAGATTGGCATCACAACAAAAATGCAGAGGAAAACAATTTCGTGCTTGAAACTCCTCAGTTGGTTCCAACCTGATATTTACAGTCAGCCGACAGTAAATCACGTTGGTAAAAATGCTGCTACACTGCTCTCTGTGGGTTGAAACTGTAAAACATGTTGCACACTCTGGCCACACGCAGTAATCACTGATTGTGGAGAGTAGCTACAAATGCGGTCTCTCCAGGAACTTCTCAGCATGCAATCTGGAGAGAGAGAGAGAGAGAGAGGGAGAGGGAGAGAGAGAGAGAGAGATGAAGGTAGAGGACAAATCAACCAGGAGTTTGCGTGTGAAAGGGTATAAATTGTTGATCAAACAGCATCATGCGTCCATATTGGTGTACTCAATCATGAAATGGTTTGGTGGGATTGACTTCTCTTGGGTGTGGCCAGTGGAGCAGTAGAGTGAGTCACTAAGCAATTGCTTGCCCGCTGAATAAAAGCTAGGGCCTGACAAGGTTTCTAAGGACACACTGCATGTGTACAAAAATAATCACCACCCCTACAAAGCATTCAGCGCATTTTGTTGAAAACCCAGCCTCAGATAGGATGTTGATCCTGACAGGATGTATATTGCTGTTTTCCCTGGGATGGATTCCATAAACCGCGTTTCCAGGCTAACCTCGAAGTTTGGGCTTTCTTTTCTTTTTCTACAGTGACTTTGCAAGTTCTTGATGTGGCCCCAGACAGTTGAACCCTCAGTGACTGCGATGACTTTTAGCAGTGACATTTACACACAAAAAAGAGTAGACAAAGTCTGGTGATGAGAAAAAAAACTTTACGGAGACACATATTTGATAGAAAAATATAGAATAATGTCGAAAGCAGGAAAAAAATATTCCAAATCTATGTTCAAAGCCTCATATGTGATAATGCCATTTAACTCTGCTATTAAAAAAAAAAAAATCAGAAAAGTAGTTCCTATAATCAGTCGTAGTCGGTCCAATCAGGTTTCAGGAACTCTGTCCCAACAGTGTTGTAAAATACTTAGGAAAACACTCCATAACATTTCACCGCCCTCAAACACACACAGGACTGGCATGGCAGCTACACATGACATCAGCTGCCTGGTGGCTTCTATTTGTGTCTGACACAACGTGTGTTGATGACTCGGGCCAGCTCCTGTGGTTTAGGGTGTGGACCCTCATGAGCGGTCAACAGATCTGCCTGCCTGCAAAGAGAATCGCAAGGGACGTCATCGTGTTTAAGTGACACGGACAGAAGAGGCAGAATGGTTATAAGGTCTCTGAAGTCAGGAGCATCATGGGAAGGCTCACAGGGTCCAGATGTACCCCTGTTACAGTAAACCACAAAAGAATGAGAAATACTACATCACTGCGGTGTATTTGTCATTAAAATCTGGTGATTAAGCTGTTGAAGACTTGTAATTCCACTTCCACTTGACACCACCCCAGCCTGCTGTTAAACACTAGAACCAAAAACCCCAAAAAAAGCATATCAGCAAATAGATTCCTGTATTACAGTTCCACATCAGGTCAATCTGAATCCACTCTGATGTGCTTTCGAGCAAATGGATATTTTATCAGTTGTACGCCTGCATGATTCATGTCGGTCACACATTGACCTTTGACTGCCAAAATATTTTCAGTTCATTCTTGAGTCCCGGTGGATATTTGTACCAAATTTGAGGAAATTCCTTCAAGATCTTCTGATCTGTTTCAGTCATATCAGGTGACGGCAACTTTGACCTCCAACCGCGTTTTCAGTTAGTTAGGAAACGTTTTGTGGACAACTAAAGGGCAAGTGAGTGGATAAATGTGTCAAGTTTGAGGAAATTCCCTGCAGGCGTTCCTCCGGGCCACGTCTATTGCAGGCTTCCTTTTGGGTGTATCGGAGGAAGAATGTTGCTGAGTGATCATACATGTGATCACCCTGACTGATCAGCGGTGGCGGTTGTAGAGCTTCTCGTTGCTCATTCATAGTAATCAAGAGGCGGCCATGACATGAAGTATCTCATTTAACAGCTAAACCGTACACTAAAGGAGATCAGCACGGTCTCCTCACAGCAAGAAGATTCTGGGTTTGAGCCCCAGCTCAGGTACGTGGTCTTTCTGTGTGAGTCTTCATGTTCTCCTGTTCCTGTGTGGGTTCTCTCTGGTACTCCAGCTTCCTCCCACAGTCCAAAGACATCAAGAGAGGACGAGGCTGATTGATACTCTAAATTGACCGTAGGTGTGACTGTGAGTGTGAATGGTTGTCTGTCTCTATGTGTTGGCCCTGTGATGAACTGGTGACCTGTCCAGGGTGAACCCCGCCTCTCACCTGAAGGCTGCTGGGATAGGCTCCAGCCCCCCTGTGACCCTTAACAGGATAAGCGGTAGAAAATGGATGGATGAGTACACCAAAGTATATTTCCAAAGACATTTGAGGGGAAAAATTGGCTGAAAAAGTTAGGCTGTAAGAGGCTGACTGACCCATCGTGCACCGTGCTGTAATGGGACAAAAACGGTCAAGAAAAGGTAATAGTTAGTCGTTAGAAGTTAGTGGTCAAAATCTGAACAAATGCCTCTGATGCGCTTTGACTTCAACACACGGAAAAAAACGGTAATACGCCGTCGAGGTACGTGCTGGGTCACACCTCCATCTCGCTCCCCCGTTGCTTTGATTATTGGCCTCTGCAGTATCACAGAGTCGCCAGCAGAGGGAAGCATCAACATAAACTCAACAGGAGATGATAGGAGTTTGCAGGTCACATGCTTGAAATCCTCCACACTTTGTTCTTTTGGTTTTGTTTGACACTACGTTCTATTTTGTTATTTTTTCATTTTCCATGACTGTACAGTCTCTGATAAAAATTCTAACTTTAAACCTCAAAGCACAATTAAAAAATTATACAATTCAACAAGAACAACAGCAATAAAAAAGCCTAGGTGCATTACAATAGGTTGGATAGAATTACATTTTAGAATTTTGTCAGGAAATGATGGGTGTTAAAGTAAAGGTTAAACACTGTGCTGGTATTCTACATGGCGTTTGGGTAAGTTGATGTTTGGCGTGGTGCTCGTTGCAAACTGAAAGGAGCAAATCATAACATATCAGATGCCGAAAGTTTAGGATGTTTTTCTCTTGACAAACTGTCTCGTCGGATCTCCATGGTAAAAGAAAAAACAAAGCTTCCGAACGGAGGGCTGTTCCTGTCTTGGCCAACGAGACCACCGCCTTGCTCTTGACGCACGGCTGAGTCAACGGGGGCGCGCGTAATTGATAATTCTTAAGAAAAAAAAAAAAAAAGAGCGCGCACATGGCTTCACATCCCAGTCAACCCAGTTACTATAAAGACGCCCACCCCACACCAGAGCCCCATTGATAGGAGAAACACCGTGTGGATGTCTGGCACACTCCGACATCAGGCGTCAGGTAGAGTGACATTTTTTTAAAAGAAAATTTTTATGAATGGGGGGGTGGGGGGGTGGGGGGGTGTAATTAAACGATTATTAAAGAAGTTTTAATTATTTTGGGCGCTTGAGGAAATTGTATCTTTGGTTTCAATTGAGTTTATAGATTAATATAAGTGCTTGTTTTCTTTACTGTTGTGGTTCATCTATTTCTGTTGTTTTCCTTTGTTTTTAATTGTTGTATTTTTTTTTATCGCTCCTAGGAAGAGCAGCTATTTCTGTAGTCATAGAAGTGGATCCAGATAAACAAATAATGACTGGGTAGTTTGTGTTTAAATTGAAATAAACGCAGTCTTGTCTCGATATCAAACACATTTCAACATTTCTGCCAACAGTGAAAACTGATGCCTTGACTGAGTGAACTTATCGGCTATTGGCATTTTCTTGTGACTAGTTACTCGTTAACTAAGTCAACTGATTGTTTCTGTGCCAGCTGTAGGCTTTAATCAGAATATCTGTCTTAAAAGAAACTAGCTTGAAAGTTATAATTACAATTTAAATATAGACATTTAGTTTAAAAATATCTTTGAAAATTAACAGAGAAATGGAATAGACATGATGAAAGCAAATCATGGTTTGAACGGTGTAATGTGTTAGGAATTAAATGTCCTCTCTGCATCATATATATATATATATATATAAATAAACAAAAAAATTCCAAAAACATCCTTTACACATGTGCCTACTCACACGTGTCTCCGCATCCCTCAGGAACACAATGGAGCTGAAACCTTTACTGAAGAAGCTGGGCTCTATCGTCCGAGCCGTCCTCACCTTCCTCTTTGCACTGGCGGTCCTGGCTTTGATGATTTGGGCCTACGTAGTGGGTTATCCGCTGGTCACCTCCAGCTACAGAATCATCTCCTTCGGCTTTTATGGACTACTCCTCTCACTCCATGTGTTTGTCCAGAGTGTCTTTGCCTTCATTGAGCACCGGAGGATGAAAGCTCGCACAGAACCGTGCTCCTTTACCAAGACCATCGGCTTCACTATATCAGCGTACCAGGAGGACCCCATCTATCTGAGAGAGTGCCTCAACTCCATCAGGGCCCTCCAGTATCCGCCCGAGCTGCTTCGCATCATCATGGTGGTAGATGGAAACACAGAGGAGGACAGATACATGATGGAGATGTTCAGAGAGGTGTTTGCAGACCAAGACCCTGGTTGCTATGTGTGGGACAATAACTACCACACATGGGACCCCACCCAGGTCCAGCAGGATGAGGAGATGGCGATAGGAACCGGCTCAGGAGATGATGCTGACTATATCATGGTAGAAGATCCCCAGCGAAGTGAGGTGGAGCACTTGATCCAGACCAGGAGGTCTGTGTGCATCATGCAGAAGTGGGGGGGCAAACGGGAGGTGATGTACACAGCATTTAAAGCTCTGGGCTCCTCAGTTGACTACATACAGGTAGGTTATTTTTCTTCTTTTTTTTTCCAAAAATATCCTCAAAGAAAATGATGTGTTGGACCTTTGTCATGACACAACCCTGTGTCTGCCTCCCCAGGTGTGTGACTCGGACACTAAGCTGGACCCCCTGGCCACAGTGGAGCTGTGCAAGGTCCTGGAGAGTAACCCCAAGTATGGCGCTGTGGGAGGAGATGTGATGATTCTCAACCTGAAAGACTCCTACATCAGCTTCATGAGCAGTCTCCGCTACTGGATGGCTTTCAACATCGAGAGGTCGTGCCAGTCCTTCTTCAACTGTGTGTCCTGTATAAGTGGTCCTCTGGGTAAGGGAGTAACTTCTGTAGTAGAAAAGATTGCATGTGGTTTGTATTTTTTTTAACCTCACGTGAACTCATATTTCATTGAAGGTCTCTACAGGAACGATCTCCTTCAGCAGTTTCTGGAGTCTTGGTACAACCAGAAGTTTTTGGGAACTCACTGCACGTTTGGCGATGACAGACATCTCACTAACCGTATGCTAAGCATGGGTTACGCCACAAAGTAAGAATCCTCCTCACTGTATCGTGTGTAAAAATGACCTAAAATGTTACATCAATCTAATGGATTTTTTTTTTTTTTTATTTCTCTTCATAGATACACTGCTCGTTCAAAATGTTACACAGAAACGCCGGCTCAGTTTTTGCGGTGGCTGAACCAGCAGACTCGTTGGACCAAGTCTTACTTCCGTGAGTGGCTCTACAATTCAATGTGGTGGCACAAGCACCACCTCTGGATGACCTATGAGTCCATCGTGGCAGGTATCTTCCCTTTCTTTGTGACGGCCACCATCATCCAGGTGTTTTGGATGGGCTCGCTGTGGGACATCCTCTGGGTCTTGTGCTGTATCCAGCTGATCGGGCTGGTGAAAGCGGCGTACGCCTGCATCCTGCGCAGAGACGTTGTCATGGTGTTCATGTCGCTCTACTCAGCTCTTTACATGACTAGCCTGCTTCCCGCTAAGTACTTCGCCATCCTAACCATGAATAAAAGCAGCTGGGGGACATCAGGCAGGCGTAAAATGGTAGGCAACTACATCCCCCTCCTCCCCTTGTCAGTGTGGGCAGCCATTTTATTTGCTGGCTTAATTTTTTCCATCTACCAGGAAACCCAAGTGAGCTGGCTAACAGAAGCCAAAATAATGGAGGTGGATTTCCTGGTCTTTGGCTGTGTGGCCTATCTGATTTACTGGTTGATTATGATGCTCTTATACTTCGTCTGGTTCCGCAAGGCATGTCGAACACGCGCCAAAATTTACGCACTGAGTGTGTAGGCCAGAAGAGCCTGGTGTTGAAAGTTTATTTATTTGAATTCAGCATTTTAGTTGACTTATTTATTTTGTCTCTCATGTCATCAACTTGTGGGTTTCCATGCTTAACCAACAAAAATGAAAAATAAAAGTACTGTAATATCGGTGAAGTGGAAGTAACACAAATATCTTTCATATCTACAGTAGAAATTAACGCTGAATTTACACGAAGGTGTTACACATTTAAATTAGACTGTTGAGCACTTCAGCACTTCTCAGGATGGGAGAGTAAATCTTTCTTTTGATATTTATTCATTGATATCTTAAAACTGGATTTTCTGTTTGATTTGTAGTTAAGGGTTCTTGTGTTTTTTGTTTGTTTGTTTGTTTGTTTGTTTGTTTTTTTAAATGGAACTTGCTCATATATGTGCAAGTTGATGGAATCCAAACTCCTGGTATGGATACTTCAGTTTGATGACCACCTCCTCTTCTACTCTTTTGTTATTGCACTGGATCCTGGACGGCACTTTTTCTGCACAGTTGCAGACCTACTTGAAAATACTGATATAGTGAGTGCTGCACAGTGGGAATTTGATCGTGCTCGAAAATTCTATTCACATTATTTATCTTTGACATTGGAAAACATTTTTTGTGTGACCTCAAAAATTCTCTGCAAGTTGGATGTGTACAGATCGTCTCCCCTGATGTTGGGGAATTCAGTCCACTTTGTTCTCTGTTTCTCTGAGCCATGGCACAAAGTCCCTGATAAGCGACGACTCCCACTACAGCGGCACGGTAGAAGCACACCGAGCTTTTGATCGCTCAAGCATGTAATTGGTGCACTGCCTCTCCTGCATGTAATAAAGGAGTCTTGATCTCAAATATAAGGATTGAGATTTTATTTACTACAGGATATCAATGAGCAGAAAATGATACCTCTTAAAGACAAATGCACGGTGATACGGTGGAGCAAAACAATGGGGTTGTATTTTGTACTTTTGCTGTATATCTACTCTTTTGATATGTGAAGTATTGATGTACTATATAAAATATGCTTTGTTTAAAATGTTATACAAGGAATATTACACCAAAAAAACTACTCTTTTACTACTCTTGCAAGATACATATTATGACTGGATACTGTTAGAAAATGTGAACGAAGCAATGATAATAAAAACATGTGTTCAAATGAAAGAAATAAATATTTTTCTAACGTGTTCACCTCGAATGTATTTGGATCAAGTTCTTATTGTTCTCAATGATATATTATTTTCCACATGTCCACCGGTGTTATAAAACAAGGAATCATACAGGTAATTAATCAAATTTACACAATGATTGCAGTAAAAAAGACCTAACAGGGCTCAACATTAGTAGGCATTTAAAAGCATAGAATTCATGGTATGTTCAAGCCCAGTTCTCCTTTGTAACATCATATGAAGTATAGATAATGTATATCACAACTAACAATAACAGGTTAATATCACTCTGTGTTTAGCAGTTTTAACTTTACAAAACATTCTACATTTTTTATTCTATCAGGCAGCTTTGGGTCCGCTTTTTTTTTTTTTTTTGCTTCCTTTTTTTTTTAGTAGCATTCGTGATAATATGTAATTGTATTACTTCATGTGAGTAAATCCACCATTCCATCCATTTTCTCTACTGCTTATTCGTTAAGGGTCATGGGGGCCTGGGAAGTCTATCCCAGCTGACATTGGGCGAGAGGCGGGGTTCACCCTGGACGGGTCGCCAGTCCATCGCAGGGCCATCAGGCTCAATCAGGGGATCAGTCTCTTGCTCAAGGGTACTTCCACATGGTCACCGAGGGAAGTGAGGATCGAACCAGTGACCCTTCGGTTGCCACTCTACCCCTGAGCCATGCCCCCCCCCCCGCCTCCCTTGAGTAAATCCGCACAGTTCAGTAACATAAAAAACATCATATATCGCTGTATGAAACAACTAAACATATCGTAAGGTGCAACCTCATTTGAGAGCAGATATAGGACGTGTTATATAAGGAGCAAGTATGGTAGTTACATAAGTGAGCTGGGACGTCAGGTCTTAAATCACTCTCAAGTACCTGATGTGACAGAGTGAAGAACTGCGACATTTGTGCACATGATTTTACATATCATGTTGGGTGGAGCTCTTGCTTTTATATTGCTGGAAAAGGAGTAGAGGTCAGTTACTTGCTCAAGGAGGAAGAAAGCTGTCACCGTTCCACTGGAATTCAGGACTAAGATAACAAGAAAATCAATACGTTCTCTGGAAAAGAGAAAAGTGGTGACACTTGAAAACAAAGATCAACACCCACAATGTCTCTTTTTCTTTACTGTCAAGTGGACCTTTGCCACTAACCGTCACCTCACATGTACCCAATGTTTGTCCCATTCCCTTTCATGTGATATCTCAGGGACAGCTTGAGGGAATTCCTTCAAATTGGGCACAAACTTCCACGGGGACTCCGAGATTAACTGAAAAAAACTGTTGGTGGTCAAAGGAGAAAGGTCAAAGTCACTGCCACTTTCCATATCAAGAATATTTATACAACACTTGATTGGAATTCCTGCATCCACTGGGACTCAGGGAAAGTGAAAACTGTTGGTGGTTGTTAGATGAAAGGTCAAGGTCACTGTCATCCCACTTTAACGCAATGGTTCACCAAAACTTAGAAAGGCTTCTCTTCAAATTTGGCACAAACATCCAACGGGAATTCAGGATAAACTGAAAATTCTGGCCGATCACAGGACACGGTGAGAAGCACACCTTGTGGAGGCATACATTTAGCAATAAATAAAGGGCCTTTGATGGTAAATGGACTGCTTTTACTGGATATAGCACTTTTTTCAGTCTACCAAACACTCGTAACATTTTATCCCACATTTGCCCAAGAGGGCCCTTTGCCATGTGACTGACAGTGAAAGCTTCTGGAGAAATGCAGGGTTCAGTATCTCGCTTTTATTACAAGATTTCTGGAGGTGCTGTGCATCACACCAGTAACCAGGACAGTCACTCCACAGCTAAGGTAGCACCTGAACCATCCCTCCTCTTGTCTGGTTAGAACTGGTCCATGTTGGTCCACAGTTTCACGGCGATCCAGCGGCACAGGGAGGATAGAACATTCTCCTGATCCGTCAGCTGCTGGTGGGCATCAAGAGGAGAAGTAAGAACGACCACAAGACCGTTACCATCATCAGGAAACACTTCGGCCGCAGACACTATCAGTCAGATAGTCAGTGAGTCAAAACCTCAGTTGGTTGCCAAAACAACAGTGGTTTGGAAGACAAGAGAAGCTTCTCACATGAGTAAAAGTGTCTGGATTTCCTTCAGAGCAGTATCAAGATTACTCATCAGGTTGTAGAGTGATCCCAGCCTCTGCTATGAGTATTCCAGCAAATGGGAATCTCTCTGCTAGACTTGATTTACAAGACCAAATCACTTAGTTTATGTATAGTTGCTTCAATTTAACAGGCCAGATAAAGGTTTAAAAGCTTTAGCATGGAACATTATGTCATTACAAGGGCTACTCCCTTGCTGATTCAGCTGTAAAAAAAAAAATTGTGGTTCCATTGTATTTATAGAATTACACAACCTCTTGTGTCATTGATTGGGAACTGATTGGAAAGTTGTACAAGAATGTTGAATTACTGATTCACGTTCAAGTTAGCAGAGGGCTGATCGTATGAAGTCTGATATTACTGTGCCCACAGTAAAACGGGAGAAATTGTTCGAAGCGTCAGGCAGACGCAGCAGATCGATTTCATTTTCACCAGAATTTGATTCGTTCGGCGTGATAAAGTCTAGATGAACCACTCGACTTAATAATTAAACCATATTCAAAGTCGCACAGCTGTGCTGGTGGAGCATGCCCAGTATGCCTCCTCCCAGTAGACACCACATACACCGAGCGGTGTAAATTTAGGAGTCTGACAAAGCCCTGTATCACTTCCCCTCATGTCTGTTTCTAATTATTTGGTTCACCCCCACCCTGTCTGGGCCGTCCTCCCTGACATCACGGAGGAGGAACTGCAGCTGGCACACATGTCAGGCTGCACGTGTGATCTGGGAAGCAAAAGTAAATGTTGTGTCACCTTCAATTAATTGGGGATTAATTACATTGGAGTTGCTCACTTCATCTCAGCGGAAGCTCTAATGTAACCGCTGTGGTCACAACAAGGATTTCTGCACCCAGAGACGAAATACAGACAAATGAGAGGAATTTTGGTTGCCTTGATCCTCTCTAGATTTATGTTTTCTATTGTTTTACTCATTTCTGCACTGAAAACAAAAACGGGGGTGGGGGGGGTGGGGGATGTAATTGAGCACAGATGGCAGAATAAACCAATTCTTAGATGAAGAGTAGCAAACACTGTTAAATCTTTCAATTATTTTTGGCATGGCTTGGTCTTTCATCTGATGAGCTCAGGCTGCACTACACACACCGGCCCAGTGGTCGTCATTTACTGGAACTTATGCACAAACACACAGTGGCTGCATCATACCAGTGGACTCCAATCAGAGGCGTTCCCAAGTTGTTTTAGCCTCAGTACAGCGGAATGACTGAGGATACGTCACTTTCTTTAAGGGTGAAACGGAACCTCATAAAATTTGAATCAGACACAGGAAAATAATGGCGCAATAGCACCACAATGCGCGTGATTCCCTGATGTCTGATCAAAATTGTATTAGTGTCTGAAATACCATATAAAATATGAATGATGAAACAAATGAGGTTTACTGCTTTGATGTTGATGTGTCATTTGCAAAATTGATGAGATGAATTATTGGCCCATCAGACTCTGTCTAACGAAGTCAAGTAATGAGATTCAGTAGAGTACAAAGCCCTGTGGTGGCCATGTTCCCACGCTTTGATTTATTTGTGGGAACGAGTTATATCTTGTTGAGAAAACGTGCATTAAATTAAGCCCCTTTGTTTATGTTATAAATGGATAAAGTCACTAGGTTGTGACATGAAATCCCACAAACCTACACATACCGCCTATCAGTTTTACACCGCTTTGGCGTAATGCCCCAACAGTTCCAAAGTCACATTCTTCACAAGATATTGCTGATAAGAAAAATTTAAATACCTGACTTCGTTTCAGTGACATTTTTCCACTGAACTTTAAAGTTTATAGACTAAGGTGCAAAGTATCATCCAGGCTGATAAACGCAAGAAACATCAGAAGTTCCATGGAAAAAAGAAACAAGTATCTTTACCACAGTTTGCTGGCTATCTGATGACCAATATAAGATAAGGATAACCACTGCTGAGATATAAAATTGGTTGGTAACAGACTCGTTCATGAAAACACAAACAACGGTGATGGTGAATTATGATGGGTGTGTTAATTCATGAGTGGTGGCTTTTAACCTGCATGACTAAGTTCACCTCAGACAATTACTCTTTTTTCCAAAAGAGCAGCACTGTTGAAAAACTGAGTTTTATTTACGTCGATGATGGTGTCACATCATATGAAGTATAGATAAGTATGTCACAACTAACAATAACAGGTTAATGTCACTCAGTGTTTAGCAGTTTTAACTTTACAAATTATTCAGTATTTTTTATTCTATTAGGCAGCTTTGGGTCAAGGGGGTGGGGGGATGTGTGGAGTGCGGGGGGGGGGGGGGGGCTGGAGCCTTTCCCAGCAGCCTTCAGGTGAGAGGCGGGGTTCACCCTGGACAGGTCACCAGTCCATCACAGGACCAACACATAGAGACAGACAACCATTCACACTCACAGTCACACCTACGGTCAATTCAGAGTATCAATCAGCCTCGTCCCCTCTTGATGTCTTTGGACTGTGGGAGGAAGCTGGAGTACCAGAGAGAACCCACACAGGAACAGGAGAACATGAAGACTCACACAGAAAGATCCCGTGCTGGAGACTCGAACCTGGAACCTTCTTGCTGTGAGGCAACAGTGCTGACCACTGCACCACTGTGCCACCCCTTGTTTGTAATTGTATTTTTTTTCCAATTTAAATGTCAGTTTCTTAATTATTATTATTATTATTATTATTATTATTATTATATTCTACAGAGTCTGCCAAATTGGAGAGAAATAAAGATTTTGAACTGAATTACAAGTGGCCCAACATTGTTTTCAAGTCAGTATTCCAACACTGATCGAAGTTAGGAGGGAAGGATTTATCTGCAGTCCTTTCTAATTCATGGATAATTTAACATATAAAGATAAGCCTGTTGTATTGCTTCTCCCTAATTACTGATCAGTCACAACAGCACAATCCTCTTTTATGAGCTTTATGACCTGAGACACATGCCACTTTGTGCAATATACAAGTACTTTAATTTCTTCTTCTGGAGGTCAGGGAGGAATAACCATGCTATCTTGATAAAACATGAGTCAATCTCTGCTGATTTCAGGAAATTGTGCATCTTTGTGGTAAAAGGCCATCACAGGTCTGCCCGGGAGAGCTGCGGTACCTGGAACCACCCGCTGCAGATACAGTCTGTTACCCTGCACTTCTCAGAACGAAACAGGAGGTTCTTAGTTCCCTTAACATTTGATCAGGCTGGTTTTCATGCATTCTCATTTCTAAAGGCCCCGTGAAACAGAAGTCAGAGATTTATTTGTTTCTGTATATGTATGTTTTTAAGTAAAGACTTAACGCAAAGGAGGCACCTTGATTAATGTTTAAATGAGCCAATGTGAATGTCGATATTCTGTAATCAGTGGGAGGGAGAGAAGACCATTGCTGGTTTTCCATTTTTAGGTGAACTATCCCTTTAAGGTTCTGTTGACCCTCCATAGTTGATAAATGCTCCATGACGTAAGTTCATAACCCAGAATCCTTTCGTAAAAAATCAGTGATCTCAAGATAACCTTGCTGACGTCGTCACACTAATCTTAATAATGACAATAGATAATGTCGGTAATTTGTACAATAGTGCCACACGTCTGCCTCAGGTATGGGTAGTTAACATGAGAAGGATGGCAAGACACACTTAAGGTTTACAACATTTATCCACCCAAGTGGCTCCGTGAACAACAACAACGACCAGCATATTCTCCTCAGACACAGTTGTGGGCCCACTCCTGAGCACCTCAACAGACTGGCAGCATAGCGAGGGCTGGGCCTCAGCACCGCCCTTTAAATCACTTGGCCCCTCCCACTAACTGGGCAAATTCACTGACAGGGGGGAAAGGAATTTCAGACAATTCCTGTCTTTAAATAACAGTTATGCAAACACGATAACAGCATGGCTTTAAATACAGTATATAAAATTCTCTTAATGTCCTGTGTAGTGTTTTCGTGACATCTTTTGCACTTCCTTAGCAAAAGTAAAAGCAGAGAGGGTGGCACCCGGTCAATCAGCCAAACCAGTCTCAGGTGTGTCACCTTACCCCTGAGTGGCGACTGGGAAGCAGGTGGAGTGAATTACGGACACATTTGTTGCTCCTGTTCTCCTCCCAAGTGTGCACCCTTGTCAGGAGTCATGGGTCAGCAAAGTCCTTCCAGTGACAGTGAGGGCTCCCACTGACACAAATAGCGTTTCTCATTGCATGTGTGTTTTTCTCAAAAGTTTTTAAAAATCAATAATCTGAAAAATACATTCATAGATTACTGATGTGAAAATTTGAAAAAAGAAGTAAATGTATTTTCATGTATTGTATAAATGTTTCCTCACACAAAAAAAATGCCTTTCAAATACTCAAATATTGCATACGTCTTGAGCTCACAATGCTGTTCAATGTCCTGTATCGCTTCTCTGTGACTCCAGAGCACAGGAAGAACCAGCCATATATATTTAGCTTGAAGCTAACTGTGACTGACGGTTTACAGCAAATCGCTGCTAAAATGTCCCTTTACAAGCTCTCAAGCGCACCGTCTGGTTTAAACCAGGTCTTCTTTATCTTGTTGTGCGCTCAGAAATCCACAAACAGCTGGAATTGAACTTCTTATTGCTACCGTGAACGACTTGGTTCATCTAAATGCAGCATCTGGTCACGCTTGGCGCTACCGTGAGCTCAAATCAAGAGGTATAACAATTAGTTTATTTAAATTTTGTTTAATGAAGGGTGGATAAAGTAGAAGGAGAGGATTATACCAGACAATGCAAGCATTCGTTTTTGGTTTGTCATTTAATTAGCATAAAATGTCAAGAGCATTAAAGCCAGGCACATGCGCGATACAAGCGAAACAAACAGGATCCACCCGAGGAGACCCATACCAGCAAGGGCACACAATATCCGTCAAGAGGGAAGCCAAACTTGCGAAGGTGCATTTCTAATTCACGCGCTTCACTCTCTCTAGGTCCTCGCATCTGTTCAACACTCCTTTGCTGTCGAGTTGAGTTTGGGGACGAAGGAGGCGGGAGCAGTGGTTCCACCTGCCCTCCTCTGATTGGTGCCTATCAACACCCACAGCATCCCACCTGTCTCTATACCCCTTATCAGTCCAGCAGACCCACCAAGAAGAAGCCCAAACAAGAAGAAGCAAAAGAAAGAGAAGAACATGTTGCAGAATAAAGTGGTAAAGTGAAAACAGCCACCTCGGCAACGCCCTTAACACAAGGAAATGATGGATATTAAACATACGGCATGATCAGTGAAGAATGATGTGAATGAATGTAGATCCAGTGCTAAACTAGTTAAGGTCATTTGCCTCAGGGATTGCCGTCAGTCATGAACATTACACTTTGCCTTTTTTTTAAGTGTTAATGCTCAGTCTAGTAAATATTTCACTTATTGTTTGACTGCGTCCTTGCGCTGATACTGATCAGTTCACTCATACCACATGCGTGTGCCTGGTTTTTATTGTTTATTGCCCTTAGCTTTAATTAAACACCATGTTTTGGACAGTTTTGCTATCGTTTGTTGTTGGTGGCAAAGAGGACGTCAATGACAACGTACGTTACTGGTTCCCTCTGCCATGGACGTATCCATATCCAAATGTAACTCAAGACTGATGAGAAAAAAAAAACAGATTTTCTTTTTTAAACTGGTCAGTAAATCTTGTCACTTTGATAGCCGGATAACTGCGATCTTTACATGTCTTGTGCTTCACGCGCGATGAACACACACTTAGCAGAAAGCTAAACAGGAAGATTTTCCGTGACGCAAATTAACAAATGTGATCGTGTGTGTGTTTGTGTTGTGTAATACTGACCTCATTAATTGGGTGTAGCCAAGTATGACAGAAAATAAATTGCTCTAAGTGACATGAGGGGGGCCACTGTTTGAAAATAACAAATTTCCACTTGGGAAGAGTTCAACAATGTGTTACTTAACACTTTAGGTGTGCCTCTGCCCTTCACTCTTGTTCCAGACGACAAAGGCTGTGACATCAGAGGGTTGGGGTGAGGCTTTTATTTTGAGGTCTTTGAGGCTTTTACCAGTTAATATGTTAATAAATATACAGCATGTCAACAGTTGCACAAGTATTTGATAAATCACTTTTTACAATGGAGGAACTTCCACACCCTTTCCACTTGTTTTGCTATGATTCACATCTGTTTGGGTGATGTTGTCCTTCGTTTTGGCAACAAAATATATTCAAGACCACAGCCCAGATGTGAGATGTTCGTCTGCTTGACTCTTCTTCACCTGCTCCACACCAAAATGTAATTGTGACACAGAGAGCTTGTCCACTCCATATTTTTGGTAAGACAGACTCTCCATCTCTATCAGCATGATTTTGACTCCATTATCTCAACATTGCTCATTGCATTGATGCCAGACATACAGTACTGGCACCTTTAGGAGGTGCTGTGTGTTTAGAAGTTTGGAGGTCTGGGGTCTAAGACCTGATGATTAAAATCAGATCAAAGTGAGAACTCTGAGATCAAAGTCAGAGAGGGTGTCTGACATCATGGAACACATGGTCCTGCTACATGAGTGCAGTTCAATTTAGAGCGGCAAGGTGCCTTCCATTATAAACTCATCTAAGTAAAAGGTTATTAAAAAAGATGCCAGATAAATCTCGTGGAACAGAAGCCACAGTATTAACCTTTAAATTGTTCATTGCTTCTGATATAAAGAAGCATGAACCTGAAATACTCACGTGCATCAACAGTGCAGAATAACCAAGTTTTATGATACATTACACCACAGTTTGAAACGGATAAGAGCAGGTGCTGGTTGAGTTGTGTGTCCTGCCCTCTGGTGGTGAAAGGAATCATATACACACAGGCTTTCTGGAAGTGATGACGTAATGCTTAATGAAATGGCTTTATTGCACTACGTGTCCTAAATCTTGCTCTCCACCAGCACGACTTCCTCATTCCTTCGTAGTGACGACCAAAACAGAGCCCTGCAACAGCCAAAGAGAAAAAGAAAAAAAAACGCTGCTCACATATAAAACATAGAACTCACTGAGGTGTGTATCTACAAATGTCTTCGTGATTTATTTCTAATGATGTGAAAATTATGTCTGTTTTACCCCAGGGAGAGGAAGAGCAGCAGCAGCGAAGCGGTTAAACAGATGGAGATGAGCAGTGGTGATGGGAGGAGGGGGCTGGAGTGAGGAGGACCACCAGGCTCGGGGAGTAAGCGCCCTCCTGGGAGCAGAGACAGGTCAAATATCTCTTGCAGCTCTGTGTGGCCGGCCACAACCTCAGGGGTCACTTAGAGAAAGACGTTCAGACAATGAGACAGGGAGCTAATATTAAGGTCGCACCGTCAAGATAAAGAACTGGGAAGGTGCAAAAATGATTATACTGGGGGGAAGTTGTGTAGTGTGATGCCCCTCCATGATCTGATGCACCAGGAACCTCCCAATGAGGATTTTCTTTTTGATTCTACGTCAGTACATTTCTAGTGAGAGTGTTAATACAGTAGAACAAGAAAAGTGTGAGAAAAGCAGGATTTAGAGAAGTACTTAATCAGATAAAAATGACTACTGCATGACTTTCAGCTGTAATGATTCATTGCCTCCATGATTTCAGCGCCTGCATTTAGACCGTCTTGATTGAAAAGGATCAAATTATCGCACTATAATACTGTATTCTTTTGATTTCTTCCATCATTTAACTTCTAACGTTGGCTCCCGATTTCATCTTACTTCAATTAAACTTACATACACATCAGTCACACCTTATCCAACACTTTCAATTAACGCCAGCCTGGCATATGATGATGACATTTGCATTCCTTCTGACATTTATATGATATATGTCAATAAGTTTTAGTGCTCTGTTTGTAAATGCGTAATCTAAAGTACATTCTGCTCATATTTGTCTATGTTTTGTCAGTCCCCAAAGCATGAAGTCCTGTAACCTGGGACCTTTATATGTACCTTTTAGGAAGTAGAAGAGTCTGACAATTGATCGCCTGCCTGAGAAGATCTCACACTGGTAGGTGCCTTCATGCTGCAGGCTGGTTGAAGGGATGGAAAAGAGTCTGTCCACCCCCGCAGTCACTTCGGTAAACTGATCCACCTGCTGGGTTCTCACCTGTCCAAGAGGGAGAGCTTAAATGTTTGTAGGAAGGGATCATTTCTGAAAGAGTAGTCTTAAAGTATTAACTTGACAGTCGGGGGGGAACACGCTTAGAGTACGGGCTTCCTTGCTATTAAAGAAGAGAAGTAAGGTGAGAAGACCGTACCGTGTTAACCAACAGCCGCTAGATGTTAACATAGCTTAGCATATAGGCTAGTCGTTGAGAAATGCAGAAAGATGTCTCATACCAGTCGGGCTTGACTTCGTAGCTACATCAGTAACACTGCCTGATAACATATGCTTAGAAATCCTCAAGTGCATCCTTGCAACATGTTCTTACGACCATGAATGAGTTTAATCAAGTTGGTCCCACTCAGTGCTCCAGCTAGTTATCCCTTTTGCTCACATCAAAGTGTTTATAGATTGCTGATACTTGACAATGCACTTAAGTTCAAAAGCTGACATTTTTGCTGTTGTTTGCATCTGGTTGGTGGCCATGGAGCATTTTAGCTACAAGCTAAATAAACTGTACGTAGCTGGCTCTTTTTGCATTCTTGAGTCGCAAAGGTTTGATTATAGTCTGGAAAAACATCTTTGTGGAGTCAATATTTAGTACCTCAAAGGCAAAATACACTTTAAACGTAATATTTCATGACCCTGACAAAAATAGCCGTCATGTTTTCACATCTGGAAATGTGTGTGATGTTTATTTACACATATTGACTGAGTTTAAAGGGGCGGCACGGCTCAGAGATAGTGTGGCCATCGAGCAACCGAAGGGTTGCTGGTTCCCCATGACCATGTTGAAGTGTCCTTGAGCAAGATACTGAACCACTAATTGCTCTCGATGGCCCTGCGACCGACTGGCGACCCGTCCAGGGTGACCCCCCCCCCCCCCCCCCCCACCAGCTGGGATAGGCTCCAGCCCCCCGTGACCCTTAACTGATAAGTGGTATAGAAAATGGATGGATGATTGAGTTTAACATGAAAGCTGCTCATGTAGTTCCATTGGTTTTGCTGTTTAAGAGACAGCAAATCAGTCTCATAATGTTCTGAGTGTATAGCAAAACAATTATGATGATGACGAAGTCTGAAACTGTCGGCTTTGATAAGTTCCTGATGGCCTTTGAGACCAAGACAACGTTACTTGATCAGAGAGACAATTAAAATCTCAATAGGTAGCCCTATGCTGCTGTTTGACGCAACATCAGATGACACTAAATACATGAAAAAGGTCTGTATGGAGACAGGACAGATTTTGGGCTTTGGAAAGTGGGAAAAACACTGGAACTCCTGAAAACTGCAGGAAGTCTGGATGTGCCCTCAACCAAATCAAGTACATTTTTGCTGTTCTACATGATGTCCCTTTGATAGCTATTGTAGTATTCTGTCACTTCCATTCACTGAGCCTCCCCAGAAAAGTGTTGCCTCACTGGGGAGGCCTGCTTCCCAATTTGAAAGGCTCTGCCTTTATACTTTCGGGAGATGTAAATCATGTCCTCACAGCAGAACTGACTTGAGTGGTGCCAGAGGTGACCTGCAGGCAAACTATCTTGTGGAGGTCGAGGGGAACAGTTTGGTAAAGACTATGAGACTCTGGCTACACTTTTACACCTGCCAGAAAAAGATAGTGCTACATTTTAAACTGGTCCCACACAGGTGCAGCAGCAGGACTGGATGTGTTCATCATTAAGGTCCAACGTACCTGATCCGCAAACCTCCAGATCATCTCGATATCGTCTGGTAAGTTAAATGCCACATCACACCACATGCTGGTCCTGCTGTTCTCTGCTACCAATATGTCTGTAACTGAAATAACATATAGCCACCCACATTCAACCAGACAGTACCACACACACACACACACACACACACACACACACACAGATAACATTCACAGGGGGCAGCTCCTGCAGTCTGAGCCCTCCTTAATGATAATACTTAAACCCAGTCTCTGAGGACTTGAGTTAAAGTGATGATATGCTAAACAGTGGCTGTGCTGTACAGGGTTGATATGAATACCATAGTGTGTGGGAGTCAACTGTCACCTTGCATAAAGAAGCCAAGGACTTAAAGAGTACCTTGGGGGCTCGGTGCAAAAGATATAATGTGTGAAAATAAAACCATGCCTCAGTCTCTTTTTCAAATCCTGACTTTCTGCTAAGAGCATTTCAAGGATCAAAAGCGGAGAATTTCAAGGATCAGGAGCGCTTATGAAGGTGAAAACGTAGTTATGTAAGGATGTGGCAAGTCGGGATTACTACGCCTTTTTCACATTTTAAAATTGTGATGTAACAGCACCAGTAATCCAGAATGTTGGATACATTAGTGATACTCACATGGACAGTCGAGAGGGAATCCACAGGAAACATACTTGCATGTATTACAGTCGTATGGACCGGAACTCTGAAAACCTGATGAAACAATGAACTTAGCATTCATATTTGCCTTAACATACTCGATAGATCTGATGAGATAACTGAAATGATTTAAAGATTTGAAAAAGGTAAAGGGGGACTAACCGCATGGGGGCAAACATCCCGTGTCTGAAAAATAAATGACAGATAGTGAACTTGGACTACTCTACCACTGTGTTTAACCTGACAACTTCCTTTATTCTACACAGCATTTGAGAGGCTGTAATAACATAACGAGACTATTATAGAGAGAGTACAGAGATCAGAGGGAGCTATAATGACCCGATATAGGTCTTACTATAGATGAAAAGATGAAGGAAAAACCACATATTACCGTTAGGCAGTTTGGAGGCAGCGGCGATGAAATTGTCTGCTGCTGTCTGCAGCCTCTCCTCAAACATTGCATCTGATGGATGAAAACGAGGAGGAGGAAGAAGACACACATATTTGGCTGCTGAATTGAGTGCTGCAGGGAATCATTTGGAAATTTCTAATTTTGATCCTCCCTCCACTTCTCACCCGACTTTACAATTCTGAAGCACTAAAGTCTCATTTAGTTGTGCTGTAATGTGGCTATCAGGAGTTTAGCTACCATTAGAGATCTTTCCGTTAAGGTCCTCTATCAGGGGCCGGATCTCTGAATACAGAATTTCCTGCAGCACCTTGCGATCACCTGCAAGAGAGACAAATGAAGTAATTGTCTGTATCCACCTGTCTAATTTGCTACCAATAGGGCCTGGTATCATGTCTTCATGCTGCAGTGCCTTCTGGGAGATGTTGGACGCTATCTGTCGTGTTTTACTGCAGCTGGTACTTCATCTGCACTGGCAGCAATGTGAGGTTTGCTCACACTTTATCTATCTATTGTGTAATCAGCCATAATTGTTAATAAGACGAAGGAACATTGTGTTACAAAGTGTAACAGCGGGTCACACGACCACCACGGAATGGAAAAGACAACGGAGTTACTGTTCACTGCTTTCATGCTTGTGGTAGGAGAGTAAGGGAAGCCTGATAGCAGAGCTAACAGAAGGGTGGCTTGGGTGTCAGATCCATTCGAACAAATCATTTCAACATGGGTGAGCATGAGCTTCGAACAATCCCTGACATTCTTTACCAGTTTTTTCCCAGTAGATCCCATTCTTTTTTTCCTCTTTGTTTTCCTGTTGTTTTAGCTTTTTTGTCTTTGACTTGATGAAGATAACACCACAGGGTTTGTTATTTACTGCACTAGCTTCCAACAGCATGCCTCCTAATGCAATGCGGTCGGTTACCTACCCTTTGCCTGATAAAAGCAAGAAATCTCAATCTGCATGAAGAATTCTGCCTAACAGAGTCTGTAAAGGAAATGGGACCGCCTCCTCAAGGCTTCATGAAACTCACACGGCAAGACCCAGCTTATCGACTCACAAACATACTGAGATTTCCTGCTTTAATAAATTGATTGCTCATTTCTGACTTTCTACCTAAAAAAAGGTGTCCAATAGATAATTTTCCATACCCACTCGGCCAGCCTGAATGACCTTGGGATTCTTGTCAAATATGCGCTCCAGCTCCCTGAAGCAGGTGCCAGGATATGCCCTGAGAGCTCGACCGTAGCTCTCACACAAGCGACTACTGACATCAGTATCATCTTCAAGAACAAGGCAGCGAAAGCAGCCGAGAGAGGTGTTGAACAGCAAGCTGACACATGCAAACAGTAAAGCAGGCGACATTTCTCAGCTTGGCTGCTTAGCAGTTTGTTTGTTTGTCTTTTTTTTTTTATCAAATGATCTATCGTGACTACAATTGGAAATATTCCAAGGTTTCCATGAAACAAAAAAACATGCCGAAGACCATTGTGAGCAATTTGAAATTCTTCAAATTCCTTTGTCATGTCATTCTGACAATTTGATTGAAGACTATTGTCAGAGTTCCACCAACAAGCAAATGCATTGTCAAATTTGATGCAAGTTGTGATGGATGCTTGCTGCAAAAGCCCCTGATGACATCAGGGTCCTGCCGGTCGCACCTGGCGTTCACTACTGGACAGAAGACACAACATCTGGTTGATGGAAGTTTATTACAGGTTTACTGGAAGCTGTGACCTCACAAAAACTTTAGTCATACTCTGATCTGACTTTTATATCTGACTCCCATAGGGTGTCGAAGGGCATCAAAGCAGTCCAGGCAGAATCCTGACTGTCATATCAACTGTTTATGCGACAATACAACAGACATGCAAACGGACAGACAGACAACATCAAGGTGATGGAGAATCCTGACAGCCCGTCATGTCATTCCGACTGTCATCTTAGACTTTGGACACTCAGACTTTCTCATGCCGACTGACGCATCATCAGGGTGGCTTTCATCATCACCGACATTAGAATCCTGTCATCTCAATTATCTCAACCATCCAGACTTTCATCTCAGACCCTAGACCCTGAGACTTCAACCTGAGCGTAAAAGCATTTGAAGTACATCTCAGTCTGTCATCCCTCCAACATCAGAATTCAGACTGGCAGGTGGCTGCCATTATCGCTGACTTGGTTCTCAAGCAGAATCCTGATCACCTTAGGATCCATCCAATCATACTGCAACCTACAGACCACAGGCACTAACTTTGGCCCCCCCCCCCCCCCCCCCCCTAGTGACTCAGTGAGTGAGTAAGTGGCCTCAAATCGTGGTGTTCTTACCCAGGGCCTCAATTTTGATCTCAAGAAGTCTTTTGATATTAAAAATAAGATCTGCAAAGTGTCCTGCGCATGCATGCATTGTCAACATGCAGGGGTTTGAGAGGAGAGCATCAGAGACTCCCCTCTGTACTTCCCTCCATTCTTTTGTCTCCAGTCCCCCTTTCCGCTGGCTCAATGCACCAGTTTTACTGCAGAGCACAGAGATGGAGCGAGCCAAGGAAAAAGGCAGTGGGGGGGGGGGGGGGGGGAGTGGAGGGAGACACGAAGAGGGAGTTAAATGCTTATGTATGTGTGGGGATGAAGTGGGAAGCGTGTCGGTATGAAAACCCAAGAGAAATACAAAGAATACAAGTCTTACTATAGGTAAAGATGTGGTGAGGAAAAAGAAGAAGCCAAACAAAGAATAAAAGGGACAAACAAAAACTGTCAGGTGGCTGCCATTATCGCTGTGGAATTGGCGAGACATAGAAAGTGCTTATTTTTGCTGATGGAGGTGAATAAAAGAGTGAATGAATGAGAAACTAGTAAATGGAGGAAGGAAAGAGGAGAAATGGAGAGAGGGAGGTGTAAGAGGTGAGAAAGGACACAAGTGACAGAGGAAGAGAGAGCGAGTGGGACTACAAATCAAGCCGACTGCCTCATCACATCCTGTATCCCCCACTCGTCTACCATCCTCCTCCCTACCCCCCGCTCCTCCCTGGTCCCTCACTACCGGTGCATCTCCATGGCAACCAGACAGGGTGCCTAAGACATGAACTTAATATATTTCCAGTGGCAGGGTGAGCGGGGTACTAATGCATTCATCTGTCTCCACAGACAAGCCAATCAATATTAGACAAAAGTCTGCTCCCGGACTGCCAAAGTTAGCAATAGCTTACAGACGGCACACAAGGAATATCCCAAATGTGTGTGTGTGTGTGTGTGTATGTGTGTGTGTGTGTGTGTGCATGTGTGTGTGTGCATGTGTGAGACAGAATGCATTTTGTGTTTGTGTACAGCGCCGTTGAGGGCACGTTGATACAATCTCACACGTCTAGAGCACATACAAGAACATATAAGCTCGCCTTCTGTGGCCTGATGAACTGACCAGCTGTAAAATGACATGACATTCTTTATTTAGGCGGCTGCGCTTCTGCTGTATTTAACAGAAATGTTCCAGAATGATGTCAAACAGTTTACTTGACTACTCTGAGATATGCATGAAAGGAGAAAACAGATTGCAAATGTAACATCTGGGGATTTTTTTGGGGTCATATTTTATTGACACAGAAGCAATACAAAGTCTCCGAACATGACAATGCAACAATTCCAGCTGTTTTCCAAGGTGGCAAATATGACGGGGTCACAACCCTCGGCTGTCTTCCTATTGGACCCTGTAGAGGCCTATCACACAAAGCCAGCCAATAGGGTTGGCCCCCTGAGAGAGTCTTCTTCTTGTCCAGACTGAGAAGTTGTGATCTTGACTTGACGGTTCAACATTTTTGTAACAGAAGAGAGTAAATGAAAAGAAAAAATTTATCATGTAATGCGCTCTACAGAACTCTCCTTTTTAGAGGACGTTGAAACTGAATGCAGCCCTGTTCCTGAGGACCTCACCTGTGACCTGCTTTGACCTCACAGGTTAAGGGTCTCAGGGACAGAGGGGCATACTGGGAAATTAAAATATACCACGGCGGGTTTAAAAGCAATCAAAATACAGAATAAAAAAAACACAAAACAAAACTAAACACAGACTTGAAATGAATTAAGTTAAGAGGAACAGCACAGTCGCTGCACTCAGACATGACCTCATCTGAGCTGCGGATTCTGCGGCATCAACCAGGCTCTGGGTTTGTTGCAGAACGGAGGCAAAAGTGATCAGTTCAATTAAAACATAATCACGACATTAAAAGAACATGTTGGTCTGTGTTTAATTCACGCTGATCTTTTGCTTTGTGGGGGCAATAATTGAAGGAAACTTAAAACTCCCCACATAGGCACAAATAATCTCAGCAATACACCGGCACATTTTGAGGGAGACACAATTCATTTAGAAGAGACAATTCATTTTAAGCTGTTAAATGACACTTTGAGCATGATTTCTTGAGCTAGCGCCGACAAAACTCAGTGTTTTAATAGCTTTTCAGTGAGCTGCGCCACAGGAATAGCAGGATTATAATCTAGAACATTACAGTCACTTCATGGAAAAGGTACATTAATCTTGATGTAGTCAAAGCTGCCAGTGAAGGATTTCCCTCCGAACTTCCTCCCACTGAAATGATCAGTTAAAGGTTGACTGAGCAGCACCTCCGATGATCGAACGTCAAGTTTTATTGGTGCAATACGACGAGCTGGGCAGATTTGATATATTGACCATTTAAAGACGTAGAAAGTTCTGGATGCTTAGGGAAGGAGGAAGAGGTGCAAGACGGACTTATATAATATCAATCTGCCTGTGAAATAATTACTCAGTAAAACAATAGCAAACCATATTTTTTGTGACGCCGGCACCCAACAAATAAATATGACGAGGAAAGAAAGAAGATTCATTGCGCAGAGATATTACAAAGCAATGCCACCCACTGGTAGACAGAGGGAATGACACACATACGTTCGGCATGAAAAAAAAAAGGGAAATGAGCTCATTTTATGACACGGCTATGAGGGAAGCATATTTTCTTCACATGAAAAGTGTGAACAAACTTGCAATGTGCATGCGACACGTATCTCGCCGGGCAAACTGCATTAGTGCAAACGTACAGGTCGACTTCATGAGCTGTGGGCCTTGAGAAGCTGATGTCAAAGGTGTGATTTTTCAAATGGTCTCGCTGATGGTAGGATGTGACGGACATGGCAGCTGGAGCAGAACAGAGAGGATAGCCGTCGCAACCTGGCTTAAAAAAAAATTGAATGATGGATTTGTCTGCAGTGGAGAGATTTGTCAGAGATACTTTCATTCATGACGGCATCAATGAATGAATCATGCCACTACACGACACAAAAGAAATGGAAATCTAGCGGGTGAACACATTCGTGGTGATGATGGCAGGTGTGACTGCATACTGGGCAGCATTGAAATGATGTGACAGCTGCTGATTTCACTCATTCAGCTAGCAGGTGTAAAGGAAGTCAGACTAATGAGGTTAATTTCAGTCATGCGGTTTTCACATTCCTTGAAAATAGAAAGTGAGAACAAGCTTCACCTCAAGCATGAAGCGTAGACAGGTTCTGTCTATGCGCATTGATTGGAAGGATTTTCAATTGTATAAACACAGCTAGAAGCTGCAGGCACAAATGCATGCACATATACAGCACGACATGTCTTATTCATAAATGTCAGAGGAAAACGTGCGAAGAATTAGTGATGCAAAAGTTTGAAATCATGCATGTCAGCCCTGCAAAGGAAAATGAACATGCATGTGAACGATAAGGTAAAAAAACAAAACAATGCTCACCTCAAGCTCAGCCTCTTCTTTTCCTTTCTTTCCCAGTCAATGTGAGTCTGTTTCCCCTCTAGTGAAGCGCCTCTCTCTCTTTCTCTCTCTCCCTCTCTCTCTCTGCTGGGGCCAGACAGCCAGCCCGACAGCAGGTAGGTGAGGAGTATCGATTCCATTATTCTGCTCCCTGCCTACCTACCTGACTAACATCTGTACAGCACTTCACCTTTTGTCTCCATCAGAGCTGCAGAGAAGAAAAAATAAGGGAGATAAATAAATAAATAAGAGAGAGAGAGAGAGAGCTTGCTTACTAGTATGCTCACATGCTCGCTCACACACCAAACCGCCCAGTGCACACGTTGTAGACGACGCACACTCATTCATTTACCCTCCGTGCTGCATTCATGGTCTCCACTCATCTCTCATTGCACCTCGAATCCCTTCCTCCCCTTTCTTTCTCTCTGTCTCCCCCTTTTAACTCTCTGTAGTCGTCATCCTTCCATGTCCCTCTTTTTCTCCTCAAGCCTCACGTCTCTGCTTGCCCCCCACCCCCCACAATACACACACTCCAGTCCGTGCATGTGTGTGAGAGAAAATGAACAAAAGTATACGTGTGTGTGTGTGTTTGTGCATCCTTGTGTGTGTGTGTGTGTGTGAGAGAGAGAGAGAGAGAGAGAGAGAGAGAGAGAGTGAGAAATGAGAGGGGGAGTGGGCTGGGTGGCACAGAGGCTAGCAGAAAGTGGGGATGGAGGGGGAGGGTCAGAATCCTCTAATAGGATGAGAATAGAGAGAAAATATGAAGCCCAGGAGTCTCATGAACCTGAGAGCCTGGGATTACTGCCTCCTCCTATGTGAACAGCAATCATACCATCATCACACTGATGACTGGATTTGTGGCGTTGCTCCAAAACAACTGCGAACTGCATCTGGAGTGACATCAAACACACTAAATTAAGCCATCATGAAAAGCTTTGCTGTTTAGGAGCAGGACTTGATTAGAGATGGGATATCGGATGAGGGGTATCGGAACCGGGGTGCTGATAGTGATGGTTAGGTGCAAATCCACGTAGCGGTCCAGATTCTGCTCTCTCGTTTGCGTTGGACGGTGACACCACCGTGAACACGTGAGACACGTCACTCTCCTGACTAAGAAACGTTGCAGGGTTCACAACAGCCTCACGATGGAATGTTAAACAAAAACAATAATAGTTACAATACTAAAGAAAAAAAAAAAGAAGCTCCACTATCAGAATCAGCATCCGTGGAAGAATGCGGATGATTGGTGCATCTTTATCCTTGATTAAGTTGCTTCATGCAAAACCTGGACAGAACTCGAGTGGCGCAACCAACTTCATCTGAATGGTGGTAAAATGGAGCACTCCAACACAAAAGGTTCTTTGGAAAGAAAAAAAGACTACTAATAATCAGCATTCACACCTGCAAGTTAGGCTTCTTGCAAACAAAAACAAAAAATAGAATGTTGGATGTCGCTTTGATATTTCTTCAGTATTCCTGCTCACCAGTTTAGATAAGACGGTTTTTGATTGTAACACTTGCTTTAATATCATGGGAGAGCAGAGAGCTGATGGTGCATGCTGGGTAACAGAATCATAAGGTCCACAGGGAAATTCAGAAATGACAGTAAATCTAATATAGACGCACTGATTGGTTGTCTGTCCAGCGCCAGAGCAAAATACCACACTCGACAAGTAAGCATCATTAATGGCCTGAAAGTGTTCTCACCACGTTGCACTATGGAGAATATGATCAATGTGTCAAACGTTTGGAGTAAATGAGGGTAGGGTTGAGGTTGGGGTTTTTTTTTTTGTTGTTTTTTTTTTTTAGCCTGGAGGGGTAAACCGTGATGGAGGTGTGTGATGGATAGTTATTCAACAGTCTGGCTAACAACAACTGGAAGAAAAAAAAAAGTGGAACTGAGAGAAATACAAGGAAACCGGCCCCATCTTTGTGTTGCAGTGAGGCTCCCTAAAAGCTGTGAAAAGCAAGAACTGATAAGCACATGATGGGAACTCATTAGGACATCCTCACTTCCTTTCAAAAGGCTTTCAGATGGGGCTTCGATTTCATAAATATGCAGCACGAGGATCCAACCTTTTCTGAAATGTAGGTTAGAATAACAACACTTCACAATACATTCATAAAACCTGATGAATATTCATGACGTGAGCACATTTCCTCTATAGTAGCCTGAGTCGCGCGAGCAGCAGGTATTTCGGTTACACACTCTTTAAAGCAACACTTGTTTTCTGCTTTATGTCTCATTCACAGTATTCCTGTGTGGCTGCAATTGTACTGTAACATGCTGACACCAAAATCTGCATGGAGACTGAATGAATTCATCAGTGGCGTATGAATGTTGCACTGAACGCGCAGCACATGTTCTACCCGTCACAAAGACACATTAGATGTACGTTTGCGACACAGAGTTCTGGTTGTTAAGCGTCTGCCTGCTCTCATCTGTCCGTCCTCTTGCAAGTTAATCGAGACAGCATCGACGCTTCTCAAAGACTGCGCCTATCCAGACGCCATTTTGTCTTAAACACCAAGTAAACGCTGCTCTCTATGGCACCAAGCAGCATTTGAACCTGTGTGACATATACGAGTGAGTGTCACGACCAGGTGAGTGTGTGTCTGTGTGTGTGTGTGTGTGTGTGTGCGTGTGTGTGTGTGCCTGCGGCTGCACTCTGCAGTGCCACTGAGAGACAAAGCACTGGGAGTGCTCCACAGGGATGACATCATCAGTCTGGGATGGTGTCTGCCTTGTCTGTCTCAGGATCAGGATGCTCTAGTTTGCTGTTATACCCTGGTAGACTGGAGATAGAATTGCCTTTGGTGGCACATCACACTTGTTTTTACAAGTTAGCCTACATGCGCAAAGACAGGAGACAGATTAGGTCATCATTTAGACAGAGTAATGGAGGAATTCTGTGTTTTGCATACGCAGGTTCATTACGGAAAAGCATGGCGTTCAAGTCTGGGAGAGGATTCATGCTTTACTCTGTTCCCACCATGATGCCTGAATACATTAGTACAACAATCTGCTCAGCATTTGCCAAATATAAATGGCAACTTGTACAAACAAACTGCTGAACGACGATGATGAGAAGCAGAGCAGTTAACGCATCCTACTATTACCCTTGCCCCGCACACCTTGCAACTGTCAGACGTCTCTTCTGGCAGAAGAGCAGAATTGTGCGGGAATGATAAAGACAACTGACAGTGCCGAATCAGCACTATTCTGATATATGCCCCCCTTTCCCTCCCTTCCGGGAGGCGGAGGAGAGCCGCCTGTAACGCACTGCAGTTGGCTGCCTGAGACAGACTGAGAAAATAGGAGGTGGGGGTGTTGGGTTAAAAACTGGGTATATTAGTGTATGTTGGTGTGGATGCGGGCAAGAGCGCAAAGCAGCAAGTAACGTGTGTTTGTGAATGCAAACACACTGTCCAGCAGAGGCAAGGCCGCTCTGGCTGCTATTATACAGGAATAAATGGATCTCATGAATTACTGTTCAGCAAAAGCAGAGGCAGCATGATTTCCATCCAAAGTACGTGTATACTCATGTCATTTTTATGTATGACATGTGTGTTGTGTTGCGGGGGGGGGGGGGATGTTCGGCATCATCTCTTAAAGCCATCTCCACTGCAGTGTGAGCTACTAACAACCTGTCCAAACAGGAGGTGTGACAAACATGTCCACAACAAATATAGCACACGGTCATTACGAAGCAAGCAAGCACACGGTGACACTGAGAAAGAGCCGAGGGCGACTTTGCAGAGGGAGTGTATCTGATTAGACCTTGAGGGGATAATAGATGCTGCATTTGAGAAGGACGAGTCATGTCGTTAAGTGCTAGGAGATCCTCTAGCAGAGTAACAACATACTTACCTCTCTGCTTGGGGTGTATTAGACGTGGCAAGAAGTGACTCCGCAGGGAAAGCTAGAAGGTTGTACAGTTATCTCCGTGCTGTTTATTATGCGAAACCATACAACCAACTACCTCACACTGCAGAGCACAGACTGTAGAGCTGCTTTCCAGACAAGATCTCCGCCAGCAGGATGTGTGTGTGTGTGTGTGTGAGAGTGCGTGTGTGTGTGTGTGTGTGTGTGTGTGAGGCTATAAAGTCTATCAAGTCCTGCCTAGCCCCCCATCTACCAGCATACCTCACTTCAATCAAGCTCTGAGCGGTAGTCTAAAATACGTTTGAGACATGCAGACATACAGAAAAAAAGAGATTTACACCTTTTGTGCATGTTTTGTTTTGCAAGAAAAAAGAACAATATTTGGTTTAAGATCACATCAGATAAATTTAGAACATAATCATCAATCATGCTTTTTATGGAAGCTAAGGAAGATCTTTGACCAGTAACTCATTTTTGCCAGAGGAGATGCATGTTAATGCTCTACAACTTTCGAATGGAAAATCAATTTGCGATCACATCTTAGTTGGGAGGTCAACTTTTTGGGGTCCTGGAAATGCAGAGTGCTGTAAAAGCCTGGTAGTAAATAATGCGGAGCAGGGTCATACTGGAGGAATACCTTTAAGTTGCATATTTGCAGGTTATGTATATGCATGGCAAGCGGAGAGATAATGCTTAAACATGGCACAAATTGGTTTGTATAAAAAAATAAATCCATACGCAGGTGTGAGTACTACAGATTCCACTTCATTCATGGCATGTTCTTGTATTCCTTGGGAGATGTTGCCCTCTACTGGTGAGAGTGTGTCACTTCTCTACTCTCTTTCACGCACTGGCCTTTTATTCTACAGGACTGAAGCTGCATTCAAACCTACACAAAGGAGTTCCCACCCTGAGAACAGCAATGACTATAGTAAAATTCCTGTCCTTTATATATTCAAAATCATTGTTTACTCTGTTTTCTATATGTTCATCTCATGTTCAGTATATTTTCACAACTGAAAATGACGGTGTTTACGCAGCATCTTGGTCAAGTTGCATCTGAATTGGCTCAGCGTAACAATGCTTGTAGCTGTGATGCACTGTGAAACAATTATAGATCCAGAAAGTTTCAGTTTAGAAGTTGTTGTTTTTTTTCCAAAGCAAAAGTCAGCGGGACTTTCATATCACAGCTGACAGTCGGCGCCATGGGGCCACATTGTTATGGCAGATGTCGTTCAACAGTGAAAAGCTGTCAGTCAGAAGCTATTGAGTAGAATCAGACAGTTGATTTGGATGAAAGGCTGCAGTGGGCAAATGCTCGAAATCCAAATGACTCCTTTAATGAATGCGATCCAGATATTCTTAGAAAACATCGTCAGAGAGTGTAATATGTGAAAACACTGCTCGGTGGGGGAATCTTCCAGCTGGGGAAGCACGGTTAAGATGAGTGACTGAGTTTTGCCCCACCTATCTCACTGCAGACCCTGTGTTGAACTGTGCAGCTACGGATTAAAAATGTCTGACAGAAAATGCAGACAAAGAGAGCATACCTTTGGTGCTGTGATAGAAAAGCTAAAGTGTTGCAAGGTGAATTTTTGTCCCCCTTTTTTCAGGGGTGTGTGTATGGAGTCCTAATCATACTCTCTCTGCTGCTCCAAATCAGTTTCACTCTTGTGTCCTAAAGTAAACCCTCCCCTCCCTTCACTCGCCCGCTTCTCTGCTTCCCCATTTCCCGCCTCTTACCCTTTTAACCACCTGCTTCCCCCCCGTCCACACAAGCCTTTGTATTTCCTCCTACAACCCCAGTCTGCAACGTTTTCACAGTCAAATCACGCAGAAATGCAGTGTAATTGTGCCAGTGTCAGCTATCCTTCTCGCTCTCCTGCTCGCTCCACCCTTTTAGCTGGCCGGAGTGTCTGAGCGATGAAGGAGTTCACTATGAAAAATGTCTAGGGTGATTCATAAGTGGGGCCATCTCACTTCAACTTTGAAATTCCTCTCATACTTGATCATCCTCCACATCCAGTGACGCCGGCCGATCACTCCACAGGCACGGTTCTTACAGACATGCAAGAGATTCGGAGTGTTACTGGTGGGTTATTCAGACTGCTTTGTTGCTTTGATAGTGTAGGTGACGAAATGAACATGATGTAACTCTGGAAAATCTCTCAAAGCTGAATGTACAGTAGCGTTTTTAATGTGCGCCTGAGCTGCAGTGTCATTATCAAATACCGTGCGCTAAACACACACCTGAGCTGTAACATGTCGTAACGCTACAACGATAACGTTGTAACATCCTGAAAAATACGCGTGTCCCCCGGGTGAAAGTAATGCTCTATCCACCACTAATTTGCTTTGGGTGACACCAGCCTTGTATACCAAGATGGCAAAATGAATGTTGCCATGGGAACCTTTTGCCTGGCAACCCAAACAGCCTGGCAACTAGCCAAACTGTTGCTATGGCACAGCTGTGTATGCTGGGATGGTGTGTCTGGCCTTTCCTAGCCCGTCAATCTAAACTTTGCACGCACACACATAATAGAAGGACGCATCCGTGGAAGAAATTGAAGACTCAATATTCATTTCAGGGATGTGCATGTGTGTGTCTGGGGGGGGGAAAGTAAGTTGACCCACCATTTTGCCAAATCATGAAATGGAGAAGCAAGAAACCTCGCCTTGAAAATTCCAGTTCTTTTCTGTCAGAGATTTGTTTTTAACAGTTTGGGAACAACACAATATTTACTGTAATTAACTCGAGATAACATCCATTCAGTTAATTTGAGCACAAATAAAACACTTCTAATAATCTTTATATTTTTGAAGGGCTGTTCCTTCACTTCAGTAGTAATACTATGGACAGTATTTTCCACACATACCAACAAAAGACAAAATGAAGGTATTTTTGCTGCAGACATTAGCTTTTGCTTGCCTAAAAAAATTGAAAATTTTAAAACAAGCGTTTAAGCGCAGAAGTTTCAGATTGATAATGACACCGTGCACTAGAGTGAAGCATCCAGTGGAAAATAAACATGTAAAGATGAAATGACTCAAAGTAAAGAAATACATGCTTGTTTTTACCATATGACTGGATACTTTATAGAGAGGGTTTTTAACATCATGTGGCTTTCAAAATGCTGCACTTTGTCCATCTTCACAGGTGTTTTCACTGCGCTAGGATTGGCTACTTACTTTAATTGACCCATGGAGTTTGTTGACAAGTCCAAAAAATATCTCCACGGACATTCAAGTCTAATAAAATGCTGCAGGGACGTATTTTTGGAGGCCGACCCAGAAGTCAACATCGCCACGGGTTCCCTCCCGCTGCGAGAATCTGGTGGGATCTTTACAATGGACTATTGATCATTGATGAAGATAAGGTTTGTGGCAAACAAAAATGTACATGCAAAATTTAGAGCAACTAGATCATGTTTACAAAAGAGCACCAATTTTATTATTTTAATGCAAATTCAAATGCAATTCCTGAGAAGTACAAAGCTAATGCTGTGCTTTGAACTCACTACACGATGAGCAAGACTTAAACGTCACTTCAACGCGCTCTGCGCCTCCCGTTTTTTACAGCGGTGTCGTGTCGTGTTCTTGGCGAACTGCAGTCTAGCTAAACCATCTCTTTGCGACTTCTGTTTTTAAGACACACAAAAAGCTTTGATGCATTTTTTTGCCGTCGAAAAAGTGTTTCATTGGAATATTTTAAGCCTCGTTTCAGCCATTCAATTGAAAACACGTTAAAAAAAAAAACATTTGTTGTTCAACAATGCCATTTTATTTTCAGGTTTTGGGGCTCATTCCTCTATCATTGTCTTTTTGTTTTTTTGAAATTGCTTGTCACCATTGGCTTGAGATATCTTTTGGTGTTGTTCCTCTGGGCTCGGTCAACAACTCATGTGGGTTACTGATTCCCTAAGCGATTAATCAAAGTACTGACAATAAAATTGATCTTTTTTCCCCTCATAAAAAGTAGTACAGCTGAGGTAATGAGAGGCTAACTGTCCAAAGTTAGGATAAATAAGAAAATATTTGTTGGAACAGAATGTGTGTGTGTCTATATCTGTCCATTCAAACGTCACCGCCTGTGTAACCGTAAGGCCTGCAGGTACAGTGCTGCAATGAGTAAAGCTCACTCGATGGCACCTTGAGAGACATGCTGGTGACTAGCAAGACACGACTTTAACCCTTCCAACTCCCATGTTGGGGTTGTGAGTGTGAGTCCAGACTGAGTGTGCAGATGTGTGGAGGGGAATAGGTAGAGGTGAAGATTGATGGTGCAGCTCAGTCAATCACTTATTCAACATTGGTAATATTACCTTGGGATCAGCATCTTGATCAAGAGCGCCAGGTGACTTCAGACAGGAAGCGTAGGCCCACTAAAACACACACACACACACACACACACACACACACACACACACACACACACGCACAAAGGTTATTGGGAGGTCTTGTGAATATGAAAGACTGTTTAACTAAGGGGTCACAGGTTCAAGCTCCGCAACAGCTGGAGCATCTCTGGATGACGAGAGCATGAAAAGCTACCATCTTACTCATATGCTGCTTGTCATTTTTGGAGAGTTGCACTTGATTAGTCTTTAGGGCTCATTCATATTACAGCAGCATCTCCACAAGCAAATTAATTAACAAAGTTAAAGATAAATTCAGGGTTCTGTACAACAGACAACTTTTACTGAACGTGAGTGGTGTTCTGTCAATACTTATTTTGACAGAATAAAATAAAATGAGGAAGAGCGGAATTTACACAATCATTTGTTATCATATAGTGTCACACTGGTGACTAATAAAACTTTTAATAATATTTCTGACAGCTACAAACGAGGAAATAACGCTGCAAAAGCTCCTGAACTCAGTGCAGAGTAAATGACATTATAGTCAGCCTCAAGCGCTGGCATTAACACAAACATATTTACAAAAATAACCCAACATGATTAACACCAAGCCTCTTATGAATATTGCTGTTTGTTGAGAGCAAATTACCGAGGTTAACTCAATTAGACTCGTTCTTTCCACAGTTTCATTGCTTGCGGGTGTTCGGGAAGGACACGAATGTAGGCAACCCCGACATGAATTCTATGTCATGCTTGATTTTCTGTTGGCGATTGTGTGGATAAACACTGGAGGAGTTGATGTCCTGATATCCAAAAGCCATCTAAATGGATCGTGCATGCCTGCTTACTGCTGTGTGGACAAAGCGATGCATCAGCTTGGAGTGCTAAGCCTCCTGCTCCGGTTTGATAAATATAACTTCAAAAGAAGCAGCCAAACAGCTTTAGCTGGCCGACTGCACAATGAGCATAAAAACTCCCTACCCCCTGGGAGCTCCAGCCTAGTTCATTTACCCTTGCAGAGTACTGCCGTGGCTGCGTGTGCACATGTGTCTTTGTTTCACTGCAAGCCTCTTGGAGGCTCCCCACCTTCTGTGCCGTACAAAGCGGATGTGTATAGGAACCTTTTGGACCTCATTTTTACAGAGGAAATGCCCCCTCCTCCCTCTCCTCCCTCTCCTCCCTTCTATTTGCCCCTCACATGTAATGCCTGATTGACCACAGCACCCCTTAAAGAGGTCAAAGGGCAGACAAAACAGTCTGGTGTCATGGCAACCTGTGTGCCACCAACCAGAATGGTAGGGGGAAAGTGAGGGGGGGGTGTCAAATGAGCTGTCAGTTAAGCCTTACAGAATGCTGCCTTGTGTTTAGGCTAATGTGTGTGCGCAAAACATGCAAACACAAATACTATAGTATACCTGCAATGTGAAAAGGTCCCTTCAACTCTGCACTCCAGAATAATCAAGTCAAATCCCACAGTGCAATGCAGAGCAGTGTGGTACCTATTGGAGTATCAGATGGCGCGTGGTGGTGCAGTGATGTGTGTTGGCGCACATGCACGGGAGACACTCCTGCGTAAAAGGTTCTTTGTGACCGCTCGATGCAGTGGCAGTGTATACGTGATGGGGGAGGGGGCTAACGGATAAATGGGAGGCAAATGCATTCAGATCAATACTAAGCTGAGAGAGGGTGAGTGGGGTTGAGAGGAGAGAGTGGAAGGTGGTGAGTGGAGAGGGAGGGGCCACGGAGGGACTGATTAATCATTCCTGTATTGTTATTGACTTTCTGTTAAAGGGGGTGAGTCAGACTCTGAATTATGTTCACGTGTATGTGTGTGCGTGCGTGTGTGTGTGTGCGTGCGTGTGTGTGTGTGTGACGTACTCACTGAGAGCACAAAGTCATCAATTACAGTCCTCGACTTGCCAAAGGTTCGGCATTAGCTGCTTTAGCTGTACTTTCACAACGTTTTTTTCATTCTCGGTGGCTGTAACTTTTTGGCAGTTGGTCTGAATATTAAACACACTAACTGTGACGAATTTAATTATTCATACTTTGCAAAAAGAGCTAATATGTTGTTCAATTTGGAACAGGAACAAGGAGGCGAACAGGAAATCCCCTGTGAGGAGTTAATGAGGAGCTGACGACTGAACAGACACAACAGGGGGGGCTGGTGAGGGTGGAGGAGGGGAACACTGCCTTGACATTGGACCCCCTGACTGTGACCTTGTTTGTTGTCTGTGAGGGTAGAAAGTGGACTCACCTGAGCCGACGTGAGCACACGTTTTATACAACATTTAAAACACACTGAATCTAATTACTTTACACCAAAGACTCATTCACATCAAAACTTCTAATTAGATCAATAAAAATGGCATAACAAGTTTACAATTATAACAGCATGACTTTGCCAGAAGCGTTTTTTTTTTCCCTCTAATTACACCGCTCACCAGAAGATGGAGGGCCGAGCTAACTGAATGAAACCCCCATTCAGTGTTACCTTGAACTTGAACAATGAGTCTGGTGTTTGTGTTGGGGCCACTTCCTGACCTCTCCATCCCTCTGTGGAAGCAACCAACCGCAGCCTCTCCTTTCATCTTACAGATGTGACCCTGACGACCCAGACTGACCAAAGAACAGCCGGCAAAGGCAGGTTTTACGACGAACTCCTGAAACTAATCAACAGATGTGTATTGCACATTACTTCATATTTACTCTACCGTCCGCCCTGCTTTTTCCTCCATCTAACACTTGTTATCTACATCACAAACTGAGTGTTTCTTTGTGCTTTCATCTTTCCATCCCCCCCCCCCCCCGTTTCTTCACACTACATCCACCTCCTCCTCTCTGTCTCGCACCGGAGAGCTGGCACCCTTGATGGTGTCGTCGTGCGATGCAGGCAGCTGACACCTCTGATGCCACTGCAGAGCAAGTGTATCTCATCATGGAGAGTCATCCATATGTTGCCAGATGAGATGCAGTGGCACTACAAACTACACCATCACGTCCCAGATCAAGCAACAATTTCCTCAAAATGAACCCTTCTCCTCTTTGCTTATTCCTCCGTGTCGGGGTCAGGAGAGGCCGGTCCATTCCTCCACATCGTTATCAAACCATCATTAGCTCACAAAACTCATTGTTGTTTTCTTAAAACAACAGTCCCAAAGGATATTAAATGACAGTAGAGGGAGAAAGACAACAAACGGTACTTGGCATTTTAGTTTGCAAATGTACTTTCAAGGTTTTTCAGTGTCAGAGACTGTGGGTCTCCCTTCAGACAAATCCCCTAATATTTTACTTTTACTTTAGTAAACTTAAGGGTTCCGAGATTCCTTTGTGATTTGATCCGAGAGATGCTCAGAATTCAGCCAGCTGGCCTATCGCTGCTTTACAACACTGCAGACCATCGCTCCGTCCTGAGGACTTATTAGAGTGTAAAAAAAGAGAGAAATTTCCTCTGGAAAATTTTGTATGTCTAAACTATGTAACCGACTCACATGTATTTTGTCTATTTTACACAATTTTCTTCTATTTACTAGTAAAATAATTATCACAATCAAATCCTTTTTCACCATCATTCACCGAACCTCCCCTCAGACTCTTTGAGTCCCCGTGGGGAGGCCCGTTCCTCTTGACAGAAATTCTCCAACAAGTAGTTGAACAGGCTAAAGCAGGTCTATGGCATTTATTCATTATGTTTGTTCAGGATTTTGAACAAGTTAGGTGAGAATATTGATACCCTTCTACACGATGAATCTGAAGCTCCCACAGGCACAAAGACATAAAACTGGGAAACAACTTGCTTAATTAAAGGAACAAAACATTCCGGCCGGGACAATAAACTATTTTCCTCTGTGAGCTTAACAAACAGAGAGCTGGTCCTGTGTACTTGTCCAAGTGAATTGACTGCAGATTAATATCTAATGGACAAATAAAAACGAATCTCACCAAACTGAATTAGATTATTTACTAAAATGGTTGTTTATTCCTGTAGAATTGCCTGAGCACAATGGTTAATTGCTTGGTAACAGAATTTTTCAACACATAAATTTCATTCCACTGATGACATAAGAGGTTTTTGTTTTTTTTCAACTGTGAGATTTTTGACCTGGTTTAGGAAAGGTAAGTGACAATCCTGATACCCGACATGAAGGCAATGGTAACGTGGGCAAGTGGTGACTATTTTCTGCTCTACAGTTGAAGTAACTCACGAGACGATATGAATAGACAAGGACCGATGACATCAACAAAGCCCGTTCCTCAGGAACCTGCTGTATAAATCATACATGACTGATGTAGAGGAGAGGACACGAGGCCAGCGAGGGAGAGAGAGAGACAGAGAGAAAGAGGGAGAGAGACAGAGAGACAGAAGAGAGAGAGAGCACGAGTGAGCGTTGTAGCAGAATTATCACACAGTTTCGCAATCTTTTTCCAGCATTCAGCTACTGAAGCTCTTCAGATGTCAAACAAAAAGAAAGACGGAATATTGCAAGGATTAAATCTTGTGACAGACGAACAAGAAAGTGGTAGGAACTTGCTGATAAGGCCGATCAAATATAAGATGAAGAGACAGAAGGACATGGAGGAGACAGAAAAAGGGGGAAGACAAAAAAAAAAAGTCTGGCGAGGCAAGAGGCAACTCTGTGTCCTACTAATGCAGAACTGAGGAATTCTCACTGCTGACTCCAAACACATTCCTCCAGCCTGCAGATATTAACCCCCACCTCACCACCTCTGCCTCCATCAGCAAGCACAAGGCAACCACCTGGTCCCTCCATGAGGAAGCTATTCATTTATATCCACTCGGTTACTGGGAACGTTGCTGTGGAAGCTACTGGAATTTGAACCCAAATACCCAGAAATGATGTAAAATGATGTAGGAAAACAACTACCATTATGCTCATGTGACTGGTTGTGACTTCTGAAGCAGCGTGTCTTCTAGGACACTAGAAAGTTGAAGATTTTCATGACATCCCAACGAATATTAGTGGAACCTTTACAAGCGATTGTTCATAAAAAAAAAGTGTCTCTCGAATTTAGTGCATTATATGACTTTAATTTGCGAGCTTAAACACACAAAGGTCAAAGAAATAGTTTCTAATTTGGGCATTCAGGTAAACGAGATCTGCAAATCAAGGTAAAATGCTTTAATACAGTACTTGAAATCTGGATGAAGCAGTTCAAGCCCCCCCCCCATAAATTATGACACAGTTAAACAGTTGCTTCATCCCTGGAGTATATGAAGGGGGCTAAAGGATGGTTTTCATATTTAGAAAAATCATATAAAAGATGGAGTCTAAAAATCCGGGCTCAGGCCCTAACAAGTAAAACTCAAAAATGTGGTATTAGTGACATCACTGGAGATCCAACCTGTAAGAGTGTGAGAATTTAATAAGGCTGAAGGAAATATTTGAAAACCTCCCACCTTTACTGATTTATTGTTTGCATTATAAAATCAAGTGGATCTTTTTCACCTAACACCTTTAGACTGGACATATTGTCTCTCAACACTGAGCAACAGAGTGGGTGGGCGGGGCGGAATTCCTCCATCTTAGTAGTACAGCATGTCTGACCGAGAGAGACGAAGGACAATAACCTTCCACTGATACAAAGAAAAAAGAGCGACCAAAAAAAGGGGGGTTGGTTTCCAGGTGAAATTTGAACTTAAGGGATAAGGTTTGAAAAACATCTTTCCGGGGTTTTCCCTGCATACAACACATCCAGAACATGTGGTAAAGGGAAGCCTCGCCTCTTTAACATTTGTCACAGCGGGCGTTCACATCTGTTTAAATGTGAGACAGTTTGACTTTGGACATATGGACTCGGCGCAAGATCTTAAACTGTAACAGACAGTGACGGCTACAGAGGGATGTTGAGTTAACCAACTTGAGGAGAATATATCACCTGACAGGGAAGGCTTTAAATCCTGCTTCCAGGCGGTTTTAATTTTGTTAAGAGGGGCATGTATTATACCTGCCAGCTTGTCACAGATAAAGCATTGTAAACCTTGGCATGACGGGTGTTATCAAAGAACAGCATCAGTAGTGTTCCTACCAAATGCTGCGGGGAAATTTTGTATCCGGGAGTGAAGGAAGTGTCTGGTTTGTAAACACCTGAACAATTTGTACAACACATTTTGGAAAGCTGTTCGCATGATGCACATTGTTACCATAGACATTCAAAGGTGTCAATCCACCTGGGTCATTATCGAAATCAAGTAAAGCCGTTCGGAAGAGATGTCTGGATCCGAGCAAAGCTTAAAGGGCAATGCTTCTTAACAGAATTCAATCCCACCGATGTTGGGCAGCCAACATGTCCAGCAGAGAGTATAAAAGCCCCATGCCACTGCCACTTGTAGACGTTTGGATATAGCTCATCTTTATAACGCATTTTGGACTGTGAAAGCTGGCTGAATTGGGTGAGTAATGAAAGCGCATGGGGAAGCAATAGCGCTTCAAATGAATAGTGAGAGGTCATCCACATAGAGGAAGACTTTATGTTCAGCGCTCTTCTTTTAAATTCCCACATGCAATTACTACTTCCTCTGAAATCAGATCAACTCAAGTGGACTTTCGCTTCCTCTTTGGAGGTTGAAGTTTTTCTTTCACTGAACAGATCGAATAACATACAAAGATTCACAGAGGAAACATCCACAATAAAATTTAGAAAGGTTCAGTTGAAAGGTTTTAACTGCTGTGAGTCTGAAATGACTGAAGTAGTAGTCAGACATTAATAATGATTCAGGGAATGAAACTTTAAGATCAAGTTTTTGTTGCTAAAAGTGTTTGATATAAAAAGAAGCCATATAGGGTATTGAAAGGGGAATGATGAGCAACAAAAGGCCCTTAAGCTGCCTTCACAGTGAGAAATTTGCTCTTCCCTTACCGCAAGGTCAGGCACTGAGTGTAGTTTTGCTAAGAGAAAGTAGAGCTGCAAGGCTCTGGGCAACAAAGAGGGAAACATAAATATCTACATTACCTACAGCAGTAATTTAACTACCCATCCATTCATAAACCTGGTATCTCCAGATGACCGCGTACATCGATTTAATTATTCTTTCAAAATTTTGTTGTAGCATTCAGGGAACTCTAAAACACAGATAGCTGGCTTTTCTTGCATCGTCTTCTCTTTGCTTCTGGCACTTCAAGGAAAAGCTAAAGGCTTCACATAGCTGTTGTTCCACAGGTCGTGCTTTGAATAGTCAGCAGGAAAACAAAGGTGGTCGAGCGGCCATCTAGCAACCGAAGGGTCGCTGGATCGAGCCTCACTCCCCCAGGTGACCACGTTGAAGTATCCTAGAGCAAGATACTGAGCCCCTGATGGCCACAGGACAGACTGCCGACCATGTCTTGGGCCTCTGGAGATGGTACAGTTTATGTGGTGCTCATATTGTATTCGTCCTCAGGTCTTCGTAATGCACCACATACTGAATACTTGAGGCCTCCACTGATATTGAAACTCAGAGTTAAAAAAATGTATCAAGCGTACATCAATAGGCATTTTTAGATTAACAGACACAACACAAACAAAGCATCAGTTAACTTACAAAGTGTTCAAAGTGCACTCAGGATGTTTGTAATTATTGGCAGGCTGATAGAAATACCTATATATAACTACTGATAGCCCTCTATAATCCAATACGTAAGATGTATTGGTTTCTTTATATAGGTCTAGCTCCAGACTCTATTAATATGTTGTTCTTCCACAATCGTTTTAAATTATGCTGTGAAGGTTGGAGGTGTGACGTCACTATACAATATACTGTATAGAACTTTGGTGGCTTGCCAATCACTCAAACCCCTTTATTGTTCTTTTTGGACATGTAGTGAAATTATTGTGCTGTTTTCTTTTCTAAAATGATCTTGATTGTCCATTTTTGTGTTATTATTTCTGTTAGCTTGTTCCTTCATACGTTACATTTGCATTTTTGAAATGAAAACACTACTCCTACTACATATTATTCATTCACTTTTGAACGTACCATGAGTGGTTATTGACTCCAGTGTCTTCCATATCCTATGGAGGAACCAGGGTTACAACCAACTATTCCAACCAGGAACCTCAGGATTTCCACAAGCTCCTGAGCCCCATTCAATGACATTACTAACCAAGTGAAAAACTTTGAATCCTTCGCCTCCAAAGTTGAAACTGTTAAAACTTAACAGTTCGTGTGACATGTAAAAAGTTTCAAGTTGTCCCCAGGTGTTCAGTGCGTGTTCCTTTGGTCCCTCCATGGAATTTAACCCAGACGTTGTACAGCGTACCTCAAGGAGGAATCATCATGGAGGGCAAAAATAACTGCTAGAACAACACATTCCTGGACAGATGAGGAGACGGATTTTGTGCTGTCTCAGTTGATGGAGTTTGATTGTCATTAATAGTCCTACCATCCATCCATCCATCTTTCCATCCATCCATCCATCCATTTTCTATTCCATTTATCTGTTAGGGTCGCGGGGGGCTGGACCCTATCCTAGCTGACACTGGGTGAGAGGTGGGGTTCACCCTGGACGGGTCGCCAGTCCGTTGCGGGGCCATCAGGAGCAATTAGGGGCTCAGTATCTTGCTCAGGACACTTGGACATGGTCACCAGGGGGGCGAGGATCGAACCAGCAACCTTTTGGTTGCTAGATGGCCACTCGATCTCTGAGACATGCCACCCCTTGTCATTCATAGTCTCTGAGTTGAAGCCTGCTGCTCGACAGGGATGCTGCTTACAAAGGTGGTGTGTGACGCAAAAGGTGAATCAAAAGAAAGTTTGATTGCAACCAGCTGTGGAGGAGGACATCTTTGGTGAATAAATGAATTTCACCCTTTCGTGTACACTGGGATGATGACAGTAGTCCATTTAAATGACCTACAACTACAGCTCCACTGCAACTGTGCGTGTAAACCCACTGACTGATGCAACTGGAACACTTAGTCCAGGGGGAATAGCATTCACTCAGACCAGGAGAGAGCGTTAGTGCATCCACAGCAGTCACATGGTGCACTGCTCTCCCTCCACGTCGGATCCCGCTGCCTGTTGTGTGTGGCTCTCTTTCCCATCTCTATCACATCAGAGCTACATAATTGATAGCAAAAGCCCAGTTATGTTTTATAAAGTGAAACACATTAATGGCCTCTTCGCACTCTAAAGTTTAGACGTGCTGGGATCACTAAGAGGTGGCCTCAAGTTGAAGAGGTTTTAAATAACAGATACATTCACCGTCGGTACAATAAGGCAGGGTAATCCATTATTCCTGCCACAGTATTCAGTATTGTTGGGCAGACGCAGCACTTCAGAGGGTCAACTAAAGACATCAGCTCATATGCTTTCAGTGTGATTCTCTTATAACCTCTACATCGATGATCTTCCTATATTAAATCTCTAACAAATCAATCAAAAGTCCCTAAAATAAAAAAGAAGCTAAATATCATTGCTAAATATGATCAATGATACAAACACTAACAACAGATGTATTTCGATCAAACTGTTTTACTGATACAATCCAATTGTTTCTTCAAATTAGCAAACATTATGTAACGCACATGATTCATTTGCTTTTTTGAAATCTATAAAGTATTAAAAATGATAGGAGAGTATGAGCGCAGAAGGGGGACGATGTGCAAAAAAAGGGTCTTTGCCGGACTCAAGTAAAATGGCCATTTATTAAGCTGTCTTATTTTCTCTTTCTAATGTGATTGATAAGTTGGAAAATATATAAGCAACCAACCGTTTTGTTTTGTTTTTCTTTATAAATGCAAATGCACACCCTGCCAATCCTGCGATGAGCAGCTGATATCAGAGACTTGTTTGCGCACTGTTACCTCCACCAGCTACAGTTCAGAGAAGCTAATGAAACAAAACTGTTACAATGCTTTAATAGCAAAGATGTAAACATTTTAGCTATACTTAGAGAAAAAAGTCCCACAATTTTAACGCTAATATTGAATTTTTGAAAGCTAAATTGGAAAATTTTCAATTCCATATTACTTGTACTTGGTTGGCTTGATGAGACATTCACATCACTTACCAAGTCTGCTCTCATCAACATTTCTGGGCTGAGCTTTAAGTTTATGTTCTGGCCGTTTTCATTTTTGCATGTTCGAAGTGCATCAATTGTAATAAAATCCTATGTACCTCATAATGATAAGAACATGTCTATTGCTATATGGTTTCTGTCTCAGTTGACCCGAGTCTCTCTGAGATATCTGACATACTGTGTGTTTCCTCACGGTGAGGAGTTGAGGTCAACTTTGAGAAACAGAGCCCAAAGCTAAGATCAAATCTGTGCTTATCATGACGATCCAATGCGCGCTCCAGCGCACCATTTTAAACAAAAATTCAATTAATTCAAACATTTGTTTTTTTTTAGTGACCCAGATTCAATCAGATTAGCTGATATCGATAATAAATACATCTGGATACCACAACTTCTCCACTAACAGACCTTTGCTAAATCCTGCCTCTGGTTACAACCCGGCCAGCAGTCTGACTTTGGTTCTGTTCTATAGTCACAAAGTCCTGCATTCACACATATTCACATCAAGACCACCAAACATGAGGTCAACCTCTGACTGACTGATTGGAGAAACCCTATTTCTGCCCTCTGGCAGGGAAACAAGCAGGACATCTTTGTGAGTTTGCATGCAGTCGTACTGGGTTGCAAGGCCCAGGAGCTTGTATGAGGTCTCCATGGAGATGGACAGGCTTGTTAAGAGTACAGAGTGAGGATATATCACAGGCCCGCGAGTGCACATGTGGAGAGTAATTTAAACAATGGAGGCTCAGAACAAACAGGACAGCAAGGATGAGGCGAGAGCGGCGTGGGCACAAGCTTAACGGTATTCAGAGCGGTAGGTGCTAATGGACAGTACAACAAGGACAGATATGGAAAGCATGAACAAACAGTAAGGGGAAGTAGGGTGGGATGTGTCATTGCAGCATGGGCAGCATGGTGGACAAATAATTTGAATTCTTGCAGTCATTTCTGAAACATTTTCAAAACAGCTGAAACTAAAAAAGCCAATCAAAGCAAAGAACATCCACACAGTGTGTGAATATATATGTATACATACATATAAACACTCACAAAGACAGTCGTTGATCATACACGGCACAAAAGTGACCCGCTCTTCCTTCCCTTTCAAGCACACAACTGGGCCCTAAAATCTTTGACGGATAATTTTCAGGTATCCTAAAATATATGTTGTAGGAGACAGAAGCCGCGGCTGGATTACGGGGGAAGCGTGGAGACAAGGAAAATGTTCCAACAGGAATGGGAGGGAGGAAAATGACTTTCAGTACACAAACCTAGAGAAACGAAACCAGAGCCCCAAACACAGGAAAGAGAAACACACACAAACATCAATCACAACAGATAAAATGTATGTGTGTGTTCTTTTTCCTCTACATAACAGTTCATGAGAGCGAATAACAAAATAAGTCAACTCTTGTTTTTACCTTTTCCCATGGTTCCTTCATGGTTAGAACTTGATTCTTCCTCACTCTCGAGTTAGTGCTCTCCCTCTTGACTTGTAGCCTAGCATCTCTTTTTTCCTTGCGTCTATCCACTCGTCACATTTCCTCCGATATTGCTTCATCTCCTCTTCCTCCAACACCATTTCTCTTTTCTTCACGCGCAGGACTTTGACGGGAAATATGCCTTATGAACAAAGGAAATCAGCGCTGTAAAGGAAAGTGCAGCAGATAAAGTCACAGGCAGTGAAGTGAGAGGTTGCTGCTCAGTTTATAGCTGGGACAGCATGTGGCTGTGCTGTGTGGAACCGGTTCCTCAGTACTGAACACAGAGGACAAACACACAAAAGTCTCAATGGTGCAGTGAACTGGAGCTGAGAAAAGGAGAAGGCAAGAGAAGGCATCAGTCATCGTGTGTGTGTGTGTGTGTGTGTGTGTGTGTGTGTACGCGTGCATGCAGGGTAGGAATGAAGGAGAGGGAGGGACAGCAAATGAAAGAAAGGAAGGTGGGAGGGAAAAGGAGGAGTATACGTGGAGAGAGCAAAGGGGGAGGAGACTGTTTTTCTTAGTTTTCCAATTGACATTTTTTAAAATTCCCCCTTTTTGTGAAATGATCCCTATACTGTCTCCGTGTACACAAACGCCTTGTAAATAGCTCATTATTCTGCCTTTCCACGACTGTTTTCCTCTTGTCATATTCCCCTTTGTAAAAGCCAGCTGTGTCTTTAAACCCGTGCACTTGAACTCAGAGTGCTTTTCTTTCTCGGTGTACTTCCCCTCTGCTGGCCCCCCAGCATACAGGAAAGAGACACAGCTTGCAGGAGTGCGAGAGAGCGAGCGGGAGAGAGAGCAGAGGAGCAAAAAGGGGCAGAGAAATGCAGATGGGGGAAGGGAAAGGTTTGTAAATGGTGGTTCAAGGCAAGGGCAGACTGCGGTTTAGGGAATGTAAAGCCATTTCAGATTAATTAATCCCAGGATGTATAACATACACAGCAATTATGTCTTCATCAGAGGACATGCTTTCTACTATTCTTTGGGTGTGAGGAAATAGTAATGGGATGTTGAATGAGCTTGAAGGATAGGTAAGAAGACTGCTACTGAAATATTGATTTGAAAAATGTGTTTGGAACATCATGAAAGCATGCAGCTTAGAAGAGCAAGGTTAAGGTCAGACCATTAAACAGAGCCCTGCATATCGGCAAAAAAATCTCCATGGCAACCACTGACTACACATGAAATTTTTCATAAAAGACAATTGTTTGGGTCATACAGTGGACTAGGATACCGTCTTTGTGGGGTTTTTTTCCCCTTTCTTTTTCGCTCTTGTTTTTAATAAAGTGAGTGAGCAGTGCGCTCACCTTGACTGATTTAATTGTTGAGACAGCAGACGGGGGAGACAGAGGGGAGTCGAGAGGGGAGTCGGGAGCTCTAGCCAGCGAGGGCAAACTGTAAACTGAACCACACCACGCCTCTCACAGAACACACTTGCCTATGTTAAAGTGCTCTATGTTGAACAAGTGGTCCTGGAACTTTATTGCTGCATCAAAGTTTAATCAATCTCAATGTCCTGTTCCAAAATCTTGAAATTCAAATCTGGTCTACGCTGGGAGGCCTCGTCCAAACACAATGCTTAAGCTGATCGCTGCCAGGTAAACCTTTGTGCATTTGACTCTAGATGCCGTTTGTGTATGTGGTTCCATTCCTGTTCCGCCATACTGGGCCTGGGATCAAATGGATGAAATTCCAGTAGTGAAATGAATCATTTTGTGCAGGGATGGCATGAAGCTCAGAACAGCTTCCATCGTTTTACGGCCTGCTAGCATGGCAGCTTCCACGCTGTTTGAGCTCTGCTACCCCCAATGTGGAGAAATAATTGAATGGTGTTGCTTTCACAACTTTCTAAATGTTCTCAGACCAAATGGGTCAAATTGTCACAGTGACAGGAGTCATTTTGCAAGAGTTGTGGAACGCTAAACACAATTTATCCACTGTTTTACAGCCGTAACGGTTACAGCGGCGTAGGCTACAGCGGAGCCTGAGATGATGTTCCTCACCCTGGCTTTTAACACGCACGAGCAGTAAAAATATCAAAATACCAAATAAAACATTTGGAGATGAACGTTTAACCATTAATGACAACAGCCTGGTTTTGCATCAGAACATTTGCAGCCCATTGGAACAACAGATCGTACGTCTGCATCCTTTGTGTAACAGCGCCGAAGGATAATTGGATTGAGAGAGGGGCAGCTGCACCTCACCATTCCAAATCATAACAGCCTGTCCGCCATGGCGTTAACCAAAGCCAGGAGGGTGAAATGGAAATCTGACTAGAGCGTGCACCAGCATCGGTGTTACAGACGTCGCAATGTTACAAATGCCAGAGGTGCTGGGAGTGGCCTCGGAGAGTAACTGGCCCAGAGCGTTGTGGTTTTTATAGATTTTCAATAAAGGCAACCCCCACGACCCTTATTTAGTCAGAAAACACCTTTTCCAAAAAAATATTTGTGCCTCCTTATCGGAAAGACCATCTCTTTGGTACCTTAATATTCGCTGACTGATTCTGCTTGCCTTTCAAACAAATTCCTATTTCCTGAACTACAGCCAACTGAGTTTTTTTCTTTCCAGGGAGCCTCCTAGAACACAAAAAAAAGGCAAAGTAGAGAGTTACCTAAAGGTAAGGCAGTGTAAATCTCCTCGGTCACCACTCGACATCAGTGGTGAGGCTTAAGTACATGATATATATATTTATATATATATATATATATATATATATATATATATATATATATATATATATATATACACATACATACATACATACATACAATTATTTCCCCATGGGACGATTTCTAAACCCCTGTAAGATAATTCACCTAAGTCTTAGACTTGCTGGGTAAAGATAGTTGAATTAAATGAACATGTATTCAACAGTTACTAATATATTCATCACTTCAGCCATTATTTATTTGTTTCTTTATTGTTTGTTTATTCCTGCTCCACTTAAAAGCTGAGTGGAGCTATAATGAATGTTGTGTTTGGACTGGACTGAACCAAAGAGAGGGTATGAAATATAGGCAATTAAAAAGTCACAAGAGAAATTACATCTAGTGAAAAACGGTGGCCTTGTTGACTCAGTCTTCTCGTGGAATTAAATCAACACGGTTATAGCAGGGACGCAAGGCTGTCTTATCTGCTGAGAAAACAGCTTTACATGAGCCGAGAGAAATGTCAACATCACATGCACATACTTGAACCCTGCAGTGAGGGGTCATCTGCAAAAATCAAAGGAAGACGCCAACTTTTTGGGAAATCCATCGTTTTACCGTCCTCTGGAAAGCACGCTGGCAAGTAGATACCCTGTCTCATCTGTATGTGCGTTAGGGAGCTGAGACCCACTGAGACCAACTGACTGCTAGTTGGGTTAGCGTTGCTCAATGAATGGCAGTGAACTGGCAGGTTAGCATACCTCCATCTTCTTCTCCTTGTATAATGGACTTCAAATTGATAAGACGAGTGGAAGAAGTCACTCTTCTAGTTTTCAACAAATAAGATTTAAGGTGCTGCGTTGATTTGTTAAGATCGGAAAATTAGCTCCAACTTTGTGTCTGACTAAGATTACAGTGTCTCATAATACTAAACTATTTGAGAACCAAAGTTATGCCCCACCCTAATTCTAGAATAATAAATGTCCCCAACGTTTGTCTCTGGACAGCACAGCATTTAAGTTTCATTTGTGTGTGATTTTTTTATCTATTTATTTATTTATTTTAAAAATTTTGACACAGTTTTGGACCTTTCGTTTTGCCTATCCGAGCTGATTTCCCTTACAACCTCTTTCACAAAGACAAACTCACGTTCTTGTTCGGTGGTTGGTCATTTTTTAGGGACTGTGTTTCGTCGCAGATGAACATTATCGAACTGATCTTAATGTGCCTTGAAGATAAGAAAGGGGTGGGTTGTTTAAACGAAAAGCAGCTTTCTTGGTGTAATTTGCCCGTGGGGGACCAAACTAAGAACAGCCAACTTTTCTATCTAATAAGACGGCACTGGTCTAATGCATTGCAAATACAAATAGGTATCGACCCACGGGGAGGTAGAGAGGAGGAGGAGGAGGGAGAGAAAGAAGGAGGGAGGATGATAAAGGTCAAGGGAGGTGTGTGCTGCATTCGCCCATACCTTTTATTAAAGAGGCAAATATACGTTCCAGATTTAACCACATTACCGGGGAGCACATTGGATGCCATGAGAAACTCTTCGCTCTTAACGCAGACAAAGTCTTCGCCAGCCCAAGGACGGTCGTTACCTGAGGGGAAAGAGGCAGCATGTGTGTTAGGGGAAGGGATGCTTATACTGGCGCTGATCTTGAAATGGCCAGGCCGATCGATGGCATTAAGCTCCCTGCGAAAGAGAGAAATCAATATGTTTTTAAAGGCGAAGCGGGCTGCCTGTGGTGTGTGCGTGTGGGCTTCATTGATACCGCCAGATGTGTTCAGAGAGAAGCCGTTCCTGAAAGATGACCGACCGCACCGCCCGAATCTCCAATAGCAGCCTACAAAATCAAGACACTTGTGAGAGATTTACACATAATTGGGCGTCTATGAATGGTCCCAGTTCAGGTTTCCATTGTCGCAGTGTGTTAGTGTCTGGTGTTTGAGGAGCGCGAGTGACAGGGGGAAATTGATGGTTTTCACGTGGAGAAAATTATGCAAAAGCTGTGAGGTTCAAGCAACCACAGCAAGAAGAGAAATAAAACGGGAAATGGGATTTTTGCCTCGAGCAGCCTAACGACCGTGACTCTTTTAGAGAATTAATTGCTTTTTTTTCTTTTCTTTTCTTTTCTTTCTTTTTTTTTTTTTACAAGACATTGTAATAAAGTCGAGGAGTTAAGAGAATTGCCTCCTGTAGTTGATAGATGGAGTGGGATGGAGGTCAAGAAGAGCAGAAAGAGTGAGAGGGAGAGACAGAAGAGTAACAAAGACTAGATTTAATTTCCATTAGCTGTCGAAGAAAACGCTAATAAACACCAAAGGCGCCTCCTCCTCGACGAGCGCGTCTCTCTCATCTCGTTCCTCTCATGTGTCTGCCAACATCTCGCCCATACAGACTCGCAGCGATAATTTACTCTTGACTTGGCATCTGGGGCAGTTTGATCGAGTAGAATAATACACACCGTCCTCAGATACCTGCACTGATACCGAGACAGATGGAAACTGATAGGAGACAAGTAAGATAAATGGATGTAAGAAAACAGATCGAGGGCAGGAGGCTGAAAGGAAGAACAAATAAAATGGCAAATGGGATTTTTGCCTTAACTCTAAGAAACAGCAATCAGGTAAAGACTTACAAAGCATTAAATGCTCACCATTTGTTGTTGTTTTCTCATTAGTTCATATTCCTGCAAAGAAACACCTTATTTAAAAGTATAACTATGGATATTATTCTGCTATAGCAATGGAGATGATGGTTGATTGCACAATAGGAGTTGGGGATGTATGTGGGGATGGTAAAGTTGAGTTACAAATGTGCCTCTTGTTACTATCGAGAGAGTTTCAGGGGAAGAAATGGCACAGGAGTTTGTGACGAGAAGCTAGTTTGCCCTCTAGTGGTCAGAAAGAGAAACACTTCATTGTCAGGAGTAAAAGGAAGCTCCTGAAGCTGCGTTTACGTTTCAACTCATTAACTGTCCAACAGATTTTTCCGTTTATGGAAATGCTACAAACTAAATAGCCTGAAACACATAATAGAAAGATTAGGACACTTCAATGAAATAAATTAGATTTATTATTCAAAAGAGGGGTTTTATTTATTGTGGAGGATTTTTAAATTCAGCATTTCTACGTGCATTTAAGTTAAGTCAACATATTTGTTCTACCACTCCGAACTATAATTCAGCAACAAAACACGTCTGCAGTAATGCAGGTGCAAATATAGGATGAAATATCTGAAGTACTTTGCATTTTTTTTTAACATAAAGGAATACCCCGAGAAGAAAGAGGAGTAAAGAGGTACCTTAGATAAGAAGGCCGTTCCTGAGGGATCTTGTTAATAAGATGCCAGCTGATGCAGGTGATTTAAGAGCTGCAGAGTTTCAGTCCGTGCATCGTTAACGGCTGATATTTATGGAGGCTTTATGGATCTTAAATATACTGACTCACAGGTTGTTATGGCTACAGCTGCAGCCAAAGGAGCAATGCATGGAGTAAAGCAACTCTGTGGGACGGCTATTTGAAGGTTCATTTGGTTGAAGGTGTCAAAGGATACAAGGCTTTAAAAGACAAACCATATTTTTCACACAGTTTTGTTCATCGTCCTTTGACGTTCAAATCTCCAAGCGCTTCAAACCTTCAAAATGAATACGACAGAACACCGCCGTTCACTACTGACGAAGAAAATGGACTGCTACAGATATCAAATATTTCACTGAGAATTTTCATTAGAATTTGATATAAAGGAAATCATTCTGTGGGATAGAAACCATTAATAACGAGACCCTGAAGGTCGGTTGGTTAACACTCCTTTTTGCATTTCATTTTCTCAGGAAACCTCAAACGATAATCATGTGCCCACTTATCACCTGATAAAGTGGGGCAGAACATTCTGAAAACTAAAAAGCTGTTTGCTAAGCTCTGCTTGCCAGGATGCAGTGTAAAGTGTTGATAACCTGAGGTTTGTCGTTTCATTTCATTCACTTTCTTTCATCGCGTCTGTCATTTGTCTCTGGTGGTTTGTTTTCTTCCATGTTTACTATAAAACCACACCAACTTTTTGGGAACTGAGGGCCACGTACTAACAGAGAAACATTTACTCAAGTTCTGACAAGTTCCAATAATTAGTACATAGGCTACTTACAAAGTACTTGTGTTTCCATTTTACGTGACTTTACTTCTCTACTCCGCTGCACGTCACAGGTAAATACAGTACAGAATGTAAATTAGAACTTAAAAAGATGGATTTAAAAACAAATTTGCTTCAGTCCAACCTGCTCCAATATTAACATGATCATTACAAGTTAATAATATATTTCATTCTGCATATTTAACTCTTGGCATGACACTTTGAATACATTTGGAAAACGACACATCAATACTAAGCTCACGTTGTGTTTTGAGTTTTTTGTTTCGTACATACAGAGAATTAGCAGTTCTGCCAGCTCTCTGAAACACTTTGCAACATTTAGTTCAGACAATCGGGGTTTCCAGAGGATGAATCTTTATAAACCTTGACTTCACCCGTAGAATATTTGGGGTTTTTTGAGTGAAATAACAATTTTGAGGTATATTTGCATTAAATTTGGTCAAACGCCATGTTTTCTTCAGGATGAATATTAACAACTATTTTTTTTCCCATCTGGGGGTCATTATGACTCATTGATATAACCTAAGGAGACAATGAATAGAATGTGGCCAGCTCTGATTACACGTGTGCTTTTCCTGCTTTGTTAAAATGTCTGCAAACTACCGGTGGTGGAAAAATGTTACTAAAATATGCCACTCTAGTTAAAGTACAGGTCATTTGGATTTACGTTATGGCTTCAAAGTATTTTTTTGTGTGCATCTACTCAAGTAAAATAAACTGCTTTACTTGTACTGAGAGCTGCACGGTGGTACAGTGGTCAGCACTGTGGCCTCACAGCAAGAAGGTTCTGGGTTCAAGTCCTGGCTCGGGCGTGGGATCTTTCTGTGTGAGTCTCCATGTTCTCCCTGTTCCTGTGTGGGTTCTCTCTGGTACTCTGGCTTCCTCCCACCATCCAAAGACATGCAATTTGGGGACGAGGCTGATTGATACTCTAAATTGACCGTAGGTGTGAATGTGAGTGTGAATGGTTGTTCGTCTCTGTATGTCGGCCCTGTGATGGACTTGTACTGAGGTCGGGGCCAACCTCAGCTGGGTCTTTTTGTCTTCTTCTTCTTCTTACCCCGGCAGTAGTTTTAACGCCATCAGCAGCAGAATGTGACCATCATCATCACATGTGTAGTGACCAGTTCAATATCTTGATGACATATTTGTTACATGTTTCTGTCCCCATCCAGTAACTGATGCCATCTGTAGTGAGGCTCAATGGGCCTACTTCCAAAAGAATAAGCAAAAAATGTCTTCAAATTCTTTGAAAGTGAAAGTATCCAAAGAGGCTACTCGAATAGACAAAACATCATTTACTTTTAAGGCATTGGTACTCCATCCATCCATCCATCCATCCATCCATTTTCTACCTCTTATCCTGTTAAGGGTCGCGGGGGGGAGGGGGGCTGGAGTCTATCCCAGCCGCTACGGGCGAGAGGCAGGGTTCACCCTGGACAGGTCACCAGTCCATCACAGGGCCAACACATAGAGACAGACAACCATTCACACTCACAGTCACACCTACAGTCAGTTTAGAGTATCAATCAGCCTCGTCCCCTCTTGATGTCTTTGGACTGTGGGAGGAAGCTGGAGTACCAGAGAGAACCCACACAGGAACAGGGAGAACATGGAGACTCCACACAGAAAGATCCTGTGCCTCGAACCCGGAACCTTCTTGCTGTGAGGCGACAGTGCTGACGACTGCACCACCGTGCAGCCCGCATTGTTCCTCAATATTATTATTATTATTATTATTATTATTGTTGGTGTTGTTGTTGTTCTATACACAATGAGGGACTTGGCTAATATTTAACTACTTATCTGACTAACAGTTGATATGACTTATGTCAGTGTATCTGTACAAAACAAGTTTATATTACATTCACATTTTTTTTAGAAACTGTTGATGACATGAAAGCATTGTGAAACTGAAAAAAGTAACGTTTTTTTTCTTGATTTTCAAAATATTTGTGAAAGCCTGTTGATTGTATATATTTACCACATTATTTTCTGAAAATACAAAAAGGTGATGATACTTAGGACATATCAATACTATATTTGCTTCCCTACTACCCTTCTAGTGAACTAATTGTTGTATTAGTTATTATTACGATGGCTAATATTAGAATTTGTTTGTAGTAGTATTCTTTGTAGTAGTGGCAGCAGTGAAAGTAATCGTACCCATAATAGCTTTAGGATCGTTGTATAACTAATAACAGTAATTATAGACTCAGGATTCAGAACTTGAACGCAGACAGAACAAGCGATGACCTCAACCGCTCGACGAAACACCTTCGTATCCGGGTGTGTTCGGCGGTAGTGAAAACAGCTTGAAGCGCCTCACCCCTGACGTTTACCTGGTTGACCATATATGGTGCGTCGGGGGGCTGTCGCTCTCGCGCGGACTCATCTCGTGCTCACGGCGTTGCTGAGTAAAGGAAGTGAGTCACCCTGACGGTAATGTTGCGTCTGTGTTGCACGAAGAGCTGGAACCAAGAACAAGGAAGCAACATGTGCCGCTGACCATAATAATTCCAGCTCAGCAGTGACGCCAGTCACGTTCTCACACCGCCGATATTCCCGAACGGACCGGACCACTCGTCGAAACGTGAGTGTTTATTTTCTTTACATTTTATGTGAATTCAGCCTCGTTAAAATCTTGTTGTGATTCGCTTTTGATATCTCAAATGTTTTTTTTTCTTCAATTTCCGTCCGTAGCTTATTTTATAGATCTTGTACGATCAAATCGACCAAATCGTTACAACTACTTTTTTTTTTTTTTAAAACGCAGGCTACAGAACAGAAGTATTAACCCGGATAACCCGAAACAGCCAAACAAACCAGCTCCTACTAACTTTCTGGTTTTCCACAAGGGGCTTTCCACGCTGTCAGAAAACCCCAAAGTGATATTTCCATCTTGTATCTAAGCGTGAAGTTTCCATTCTCTCGGGGGAAGTCAAAGTGGAGAATGAAACAGCTGTGGTGTGATGGTGTCTGGTGGGGTTTTCAGGTTGTAGGGGGACAGTAGGGACCAGTCAGCCGCGGACACGTGTGCCTCCTTGTTGCATCTTTACTGCTGTGTTGCGCCTCCTTTGTTTCACGCGGAAAACAAGTTAGTTTTGTTGCTGTAGCCCGCAATGAACGACCACGAAACAGTGGAGAGGAGAGTAAGAAACTTTCAACTGAAACTGTCAGTCACCAAAAATTTTATAAAAAAGTATGATCAGTTCGTGGTGATCTGTGAGAATGAAGTGTCGAGAAGAGGGTTCTTCCTTCTGTTGGGCAGATAAGACGGTCTATGCTGAGACAGGACCGAGCGTGCAGGGCCCGCGATAATGGCAGCAGGTCACTGTTCAGGTAGGAGAAGTCTGATTATCACACAAACCTCGGACTAGATCAGCAGTTTAAACACCAAGCTGTCAGAGATAAAGAACATCTGTGTCCTCCTATCAAGATTTATTTATGCAAACTAGATGGAAACCTGGCTCAGTTTGAGAGTGAGATTACAGTAAACCGCCGGTGATAAAGGAGGTGTAGCATGTTAACACTGAACATCTGACCGGGCAGGTAGACAAAGATGACGCTTGGTCACAGCAAAGCCTTTTAATGGTGAAAAACAGGCTCAAGCCACACTAATTTGATAGGCAACCTCTTTTGGAGGAATTAACTGTTGCAATCAACAGAGACATTTTTATTTTTCATCGCTGTGATCCTTCCTGTTATGATTCATCTGCATCATTATAAAAACTACAAGTTCTTCCCTGATGAATCGAGGTTATCCTAAATAGAGAAGTTCAGGAAGAAGTCCTGAAACACAGCAGTAAGTTAGATTGCTGCGCATCCGATTCCACAGTGTCAGAGTCAGTGAGTTGGTTTCAGTGTCAGAAATAAGTGTCTGGTTAAGAAACTGAGTTCCGCTCCATTAAATACAACACTAGTGAGCATGGACGTCTTTAATGTGTCTGATCAGTTGTGTTGGATGCGTAAAGACATAGAAATAGTTGATTGATTTATTCTTACCCCGGAGCGAAAAGGGGAATTAAGCAAGGGTATTTCCCATCTGATGCGTTATAAAGTCGAAATGAAAATAAGTTGTTGCAGCTCCACTTCAGTTCAACTGAAAACTTTCATTTGAAGGTTTATTGTTTTGAGTGCACAGCAGCGACGTTCCATCTGTTGCATCATGCTATTTAAATGATCCAGATCGTAATTTTTCAGAAACATTGAATGTTGCGCTTTCCTTTTTCTGCTGATCTAGAAAATAAGAGATGTAAATAATGTGAGGGCCAAACAAAAGTATTGAAGGACGGTGAGTTTTGGAAAAAAAAGAAGAAAACATATCTGATTTTCAGTTTCTTCTGGAGTGAAACCCCTCCCAGACGAATGAAAGCTCCTCTCGCCTGAACATCTTTTGTGTGGACAAATTCAAATACGAAGCTCCTCTTACAGGAAATGTGAGAGCCCGTAGAATGTTGAAAAACGATCGCTGTGCTGAAATATGTGTCAGGTGAAAGGGCAAATACAGTAGCAGTGGAGGTGTGTGAATTTGCTACCGAAGGGAGCAGAACAAACGCTGACAGGGTGAAGCAGCAACAAACCTGCTTGCTGTTTGACCTTATTTGCCCTGCAGACTAACGACAATGTTGTTGCTTGAAGTGACACACTTCGCACAAGACCAAAACATATTTATGAAAGGTTCCTGCCTCTCTGAGTGATGGATTTCTCACCTAGACTGAACCAGCGTTGGCGTGTCTTCATGCCACAATAACAGATGACATCCCTCCAGCTCAATCCTCGAGGCGTTACCTCCCTGTGTGGGAAATCAGCAGAGCATTTCAGAGCCAGTTTGGCTGCAGATTTTTATTGCCTTGGCCTAAAGTGAACGCGCCCCTCCCAGCAGTCACGCTGACACCGGCGCCTCAGCTCAAAACAAGCAATCGGGAGACGTCAAAATACTTTATCCTACTTTTTGAGCCCCTTTATTCTTTTTTCATTACAAAGTCGGGCTCTTTCACGCGAGCTCCTCTCCTCTTATCACCTGCTCCCCCACCACCACCACCTTGGACTATGAAGGGGGGAAAATTATAAGTACAGTGAATAAAGATACGGTGCATGGTTACAAAACTGTTCCTCTGAACACAGATGAGCTTGTTGTCAAGTGTGTTATGTTTTTATTATGTATTTATTTTCTTCAATCGTTTGCTCCTGCAGACATCATGAGGAGAGAGGTGAAGGCCGGGGTCGACTTCCTCAAACGTTTGGCGGTTGCGCGTGGCAAACTTGACGAGGCCAAAGCAGAGTTGTTTGCTGGGAAGCTGCAGAAACTTTTATGTGACAAATACGATAAGCACTGGTACCCTGACACTCCCAGTAAAGGTCAAGCATACAGGTGAGCCTCCACTCATGGATCAAGATGAGAGCGGCTGCATCACCGAGGCCCAGAGTCACCTTTATCCTGTTCAACAATTCACAGGTGCATCCGGATAAATCACGGCTTCCCCGTTGACGAGGTGCTGCTAAAGGCGTGTGAGGAGAGCGAGCTGACACCTGGCGAGCTCTGTCTCCCGCCTGAGGTTACAGTGTGGATTGACCCTCTGGAGGTGTGCGCCAGGTAAGTCACCCTCTCCTGTTCAGACGAGACACGAGTCATGCCCAGATATCTGCGCATGACATCATCATGCCTATGGGAAGCTTGGATGACTCGGACTTGTGTGTGTATGTGTGTGTGTGTATGTGGTTTAGCAGGAAATAACCCATCCCCTCTCTCCCACAGAGCTGGAGAGAACAGCAGGCCCTTCACAGTAGCTTGTTTCAACAAGGAGGGTGAGGATGAGGAGGGAGGGCCGGATGACTCCTCGGTGGATTCGATAAACCTGGATACCTCGGATTACCACTCGGCCACATCCTCTGACTGTGGTTCCACCGTGTGTAGCGACACAGAGGAGGAGGCGGTGAAGGATGGCGAGACTGAGGGAGAGCATGAGAAAGATACCCTCAAGAAGGAGTTGGCTGAGGGCGGCACTTACACGATAGCAATGGTGCCCAGGCTTCGGAAGCGAGATGGACCTAATAAGGTCAAATACATCCGAAATATGGTACTTTTCCTCTTCTTCTTTTCTTTTTTAACTGGAAAATGTATTGGAATCAAACACAAAACTTATCAGGCTGCCATTTTTCTACAGAATGAGCCACAGCACTGCTCTGAGTGACAGTCTTTCATTGCAAAAACATGGACACTGCATTTGGAGTCCAACCCCTCACCCCCCCACCCCCTATGCTGTCTGGCTACTTTAAATACTCTCAGGCACATCAGATGTGTATTAATACGCAGCTGAAAATAGAACCCAACTTCTGCACCAAATACTCTGGAAAACTGTATTTCCCAGCTGATGTCCGGGAATCACTGAGCCCTAAAAAAAAGAAAGAAACTGTTTAGGGCTCAGGTTCAGACTCGTTTACTTCTAGCAGGATTCAGTGGCTGTGAAGCCCCTTCATCCCATGAAGCGCTGGGTCCCGATGTAAAAATCTCAACTCACCTTCATGATGGTGGAAGGTTGGCTTAAATTTTTTAGTCAACAAAACGCTGCTGGAGTTTCACAAGAAGAGGCGTTGCAGTAGTGTTTCCAACAGTTAAGGGTCATTCACGGCAGTGGTTACTGCAACGCTTCTTCCTGAGATTCAGACAGCAATTTGTTGACCGACTAAAATCCCCCGACACTCCATCGGCATGGGTGTGAGGACAGTGATATTTTTATAGGTTAGATGCCATTTTCTTTCAGAAATGTAGTTGATACAAGGATGCTCCTTATGCAGTTTTTCTTGGTTGAACAAATACTTTATTAGCCTCTTGTATTTCTTTCTTTCTTTTTCTTTCTTTATTATTCCGCCACTTCAGACCTCAGTGTGAACCTAAATATGCTCAAAAACTCATCAAATTTGCCACGCACATCAGGTCTGGTGACAAATTTGATAAAATGTAAAAATAACCCCCAAGTGCCAAAATGTGCTCCACAGCGCCACCTATGTATCTTAAATGGGGCACCACGGCCTGTAGGAATGTCGTAGAGACGTGGAACCAAAACTCAATTATTCGTCCCATCAAGACCTAAGAATCATACTCTCACACCCCTGACCGAAATCCAACAGGATGTCCACAATGTGCGCGTGAAAGTATGACTTGCCGCCTATTTTGGACCTCAAACAAACACCATCTCCTCCTAGGGCCTTCAAAATTTAATCCATGATTTATGACACTGTGCTGAACAAAGTTAAAAAGTTTGTAATAACTTGAACGGTTTGGATTCTGTAAGCCCCGAAAGTTGCTGTGCAACATTGCACCTTACAATGTAAACCAATGGGGAGTCAAATGGGTGTCAAACTGAGGCTTCTGACGTCTGACCACTTTCCAACTTGTATCACTGGATTCAGGACAAAATGTGAATTCTAACGAAACATTTGGCCAAAGTCATGGGATTTATTATGATTTTTTATCAAATCCTTCTCTCCATCTGAGAGAGAGAGAGAGGGGGGGGGGAGACAGAGTAGGAGGGAAGGAAGTGGGAGGATGTGTGTGTGGCTTGAATGAAGGTCATTTTTGAAGGACACAGCAGAACATACAGTTACACAGTTATACAGGACATACAGTTATACAGGACATACAGTTATACAGGACATACAGTTATACAGGACATACAGTTACACAGTTATACAGGACATACAGTTACACAAGACATACAGTTATACAGGACATACAGTTATACAGGACATACAGTTACACAAGACATACAGTTACACAGGACATACAGTTACACAGGACATACAGTTACACAGGACATACAGTTACACAGGACATACAGGACATAGTTATACAGGACATACAGTTACACAGTTAGACAGGACACAGTTATACAGGACATACAGTTACAGTTATACAGTTATACAGGGCATACAGTTACAGTTATACAGTTATACAGTTATACAGGGCATACAGTTACAGTTATACAGTTATACAGGACATACAGTTATACAGTTACACAGTTATACAGTTACACAGTTATACAGGACATACAGTTATACAGGACATACAGTTATACAGTTACACAGTTATACAGTTACACAGTTATACAGTTACACAGTTATACAGGACATACAGTTACACAGTTGTACAGGACATACAGTTATACAGTTACACAGTTGTACAGGACATACAGTTATACAGTTACACAGTTATACAGGACATACAGTTACACAGTTATACAGGACATACAGTTATACAGGACATACAGTTACACAGTTATACAGGACATACAGTTATACAGTTACACAGTTATACAGTTACACAGTTATACAGGACATACAGTTATACAGTTACACAGTTATACAGTTACACAGTTATACAGGACATACAGTTACACAGTTATACAGGACATACAGTTACACAGTTATACAGGACATACAGTTATACAGTTATACAGGACATACAGTTATACAGTTACACAGTTATACAGGACATACAGTTACACAGTTATACAGGACATACAGTTATACAGGACATACAGTTACACAGTTATACAGGACATACAGTTATACAGTTATACAGGACATACAGTTACACAGTTATACAGTTACACAGTTATACAGGACATACAGTTACACAGTTATACAGTTACACAGTTATACAGGACATACAGTTCATTATGTACAATTTGTATGATGTTTGTGGTATTATTTCCTTTACAATAATTATAGAGTATTTTTAGGGTGCAAAGGCCCATCCAGTGCCGCTTGCAGCTTTAATTATAAATAGAACTTGAAACTTTTTTTAAGGGGACATTCTGGGTAACAAACTCACAAAGTAGGATGAGCATCAGTGTTCGTATAAGATGCCATTAACAAATGAAAGATCTTGTATTTTCCTGTTCATTGTTGCACCTCGAAGCAGTGCAGCGTGTTTGTTGGTCACCAGCTAGTTACTCATCCTGGCTGCAGCTCACCACGCGCTGTAGGTGACGTCTGAGAGTTTCTGCCGCCACCATCCCCGCTAATCTTTTCCTCCCTCCATTACAGCGTCCAACCAACCTCCAGTATTTCTACCCGCAGACGGCGGTTTGGCCTCAGTACAAGAAGGGTGCCACTCCAATGTTCCTCACCACTGTTTGTGCACCTCCAGCGCCGCCGCCTCAGCCTCAGCCTCAGCAGGTATTTGGCTACTACATCCTGCCTCAGCCGTCTCCACAGTTCATCCTGCCTCAGGCCACTCTGCAGCCGTGGGGAACGGCAAAGGGTTAGACGGTCATGGAAATGTGGCTGGAAGGTGTTCAGAGCATTAAAGGCTGCTTCAGCTGAGCCATGTCATGCCAGGTATCAGGGTCCAGCTGAGCTTGGGCCAAAAAGAAGAACTATTCTTTTTTTTGTTTAATGTGTGTACAGCTTTAAAGTATTCCGCACATCTTTTATAGATTTCCTTTTTGATCCATGATCCAGCATCCAGCATTCCCTTTACGAATAACGGAGTAAAAAAAAAAAAAAAAAAAAAAAGCCAACTTGTTCCCTGGGATCTTTTTAACTGTACATATTAAGACTCCAGTCACTGGGTGCTCAGACTAACTCAGGGACTCAGCAATGTGCTCGGTGCCAAATACCTGTTTTTTCAGGTGTCATTCCTCTTATTCATGTTCTCTCTTGTGCTGCAAAATACTTCCACGGTTGATCATTGTGCAATGTGATTCAGGGGTTTAATCTACTGCAGTTACAATACCTGTATATTAAGAGTATTTTTACTAAACTGCCTGTAAATAACACAACTTGGATACCAGTGACTGATGCACACTTATATTGTTGTCTTTTTGTTGTAATTTATTTGGATGGCACTGAACTCACTGCTAATCAATCAAATAGTGTATTTTTTAATAAACAGTGGCTGGTGTGTGCTGCCAATATTAAGGGTTTAAATCTTCTTTGGGTGTGTATTTTAATGCTTTCACAAAGCTTTTCAGTTTTATTGAACTGTAAATAAATTTTCTTGCAATGAAATTTACTGATTAACTTACAGGTGTTGCTCAATGAATCTTAAATACTGTGATTATTTAATATTGAAATATTTATTTTTCTGCACCTGCGAAGCATGTTCTTCAGCTTTTACCTTCTTTTTTTTTGTATCATTCACTTTCTCACCGCGGTTGATTAAACCAACTCCTACCTGAAAATGTCTGCTTTGTTTTTCTCTCGTGAAAAATATTTCAACAGGATCTAAAAGTCATTCTGTCTCTCAGCTGTGAAGAGCAGCAGCAGGATGCTCCAGCGGAAGCAGCCTGGTGCGTCATTCGGCCCACCAAGGTCATAATGCTGTTCCTCTGTCCTGGGGGTTGCATTGATGGACCGAGCGGAGAGTTCCACCGAGGTGCCTTTAGCAGGAGGATTCACTTTTGAATACATTTGCAGAAAGACGTTAATATTGGCAGCATTTGAGTCGGAGAAGTATTGGGGTCCTTGTTTGAAATAATATCCTGCAAGTGTCCCTCTGAAATTATCAGAAATAGTAAGGATGTTACATATTTAAGAGGATTTTTGCTCATTATTAGAGCTGTGTTTTTATTTACTCTTTTTTTTTTTTTTTTTTTTTCATGATTGGCCACATCGTACCTTGTGGTGGGCCAAATTTGACCCCGCAAACCCTACTTTGGGCAGCTCTGACCTAAGCAGTATGGAAGGTCTTTACTGTATGTTGAAAAGGGAACAGGAAGAGGACAGCTGAAAAATATCTTTGAGGACTAAAGGTGATGGGAAATGTGAAGGCCAGCTCACTCATGAGTCATCGCCAACCTTGACAAGTGTTTTAAATAGACCACCGAGGCAGGGTAAAGTTACTACCGCCAGATGTCGCTGTGTAGCTGCTGCTGGACCTCAACCCCCCTGATGCGTAACTACAGTCTCCAAAATATAGGCAAAAATAAACTCTAATCATCCAGGGGAGTCCTTCAACGGGCTGTATTTAAAGCCCGCTTTATTTTTAGACCAGATTATTAAAATGGTCAACCGTGTTTGTTTATCAGGGTGTTCAACTACAAAACTAACTGGCTTTTCTCTGCCCCTGTTGGCGTGATCACTCCTCAGTCAGAGAGAAGTGCTTCTCTACAGCGAGTCGGCAAATATCCTGAGCTCGAATGTAAATAAAGGCGTTGTTCGTCAGTTACAACGCATCACTCTGACAAGCATTTAACGAACACTTGGCAAACACTCATTTGCGACACTGATGCACAAAAAATAAGGCATCTTGATGCACCAGCTAACATCCGCTGCCGTGTAGATTGCATCATAGCGCAGCGGAGCAGGTTGGTAGGAGTGTTGAGTGTTTTGGTAAACCCGCAATTTCCATGAGCGACCAACGGGAGACGGGCCTGGCATACGGAGCGCCCATCGGACTATGCCTCCTCCAGCTCTGGAGGAGTGCAAAGCGGAGACCGGACAGGCAACGGGAAGAGCAGAGGGAAGCGACGGGAGGGGGAGCTGGACGGGCGGCCGCCGTCTCGTGTGCGCTCTGGAGATGGAGATGACGAACCGCAGCATGCACGCCGACTCCAAAGTAGACTGCGATGGCTTGATCAGTCGAAACGGCGGGGACATGGCTGAAGTATCCGTGCCGCTGTCACTTCCCGGGAAGCGGACAACTCAAATGGAGGGAGACGACCTCTATAGACTGCGTGACCGAAAGTTTTTATTGGAGGATAAGAAGCGACTGTGCGCGCTGGCTATGGGCGCCGCTATGCTCGGGATCCTGCTCATGATCATCCACGCCGAGATATGTCCCGTCGTTTATAGAGAGGTAGGTTTTACATTCCCATCTGAGCTGATGAGCTCAGACGGTCACCATCGAATGACGTTAATGACTGAAGAGTGAGATTTGTTTTTGCCTCACTGCATGAACGCTGCTGCCATGTTTCCACTATACTCCTCATTATGAAGCCAGCTGATACCATTGCACTTGGGCACATGTGGCAAAATGACTTGAGTAGTTGTCTGAGAACAGCAGAGAATAACTCTATTTTTGGCAGTCCAATACACTTTCTTTTTTAATTATAAGTGATTACAAATGAGTGGGACTGAGAACTGCACGTGTCAGCAAGTGGTCAAAATAGATTTTCGCTTTGATGTTGCATGACTAATGGATATAAATGAATCAATAACGCATATTTTAGCCCCGATATTAAGCATAATTGTTGAGGAAAAGCACCCTTAAACAACTGGCTGAATTTATGGTCACAACAACCCGGTGGATTAGCAGACAGCCCGAGCCCTGTTAAGTCTGCACCTGGGCTTTGAACCTCTCTGACCCACTGATTAGGAAGTGCATTTCCAGACACACTATTTGGTAGCGCAGCCTCATGACATTAACATGCAGATCTCAGTGGATAACAATGCCAGGCCACACAATCAACAAATTATTAACTCCCTCTGACTTCCTACAGCACAGGCCAGCTCCACATGGAAAAAAGTTCTCATGCGTGCTGCTAAACATCAGACCACCTCCACGCTGTGAAGTCAGTGATTGATTACAGCGTCAAAGAACCCATACATGTTTCTACCCCACAAACTTTAGAGGAACCTATGGAAATATACCCCGGCTCTCACAAACAGGCCTCAGAGATCTGGACCTTGAGAAACATCATGAAATGAACAGCACTGGCAGGAACATGACTTTACTATTCCAGTTTACAAATAAGAACTAAGAACAGGTGTTGTGTGTCCCTTTCTAGCAGCAGGCATCGGCCTCCGTACCTTGGAAATGCTGATGCACTGGAAAAGTGTTCTCTGCTGCAGTTAAAACATATTTTGGAGACGTTGCGTTGCTGATCTAACCATCGCTTATATAACCGTTGTCAGCATTCATCTTTAAATTTTCATGCGAAGTCGTGAGTCATAACTTTGTGGACTGACCTAACCTTTGGCCACGCGGCATCTTTGAAGTGGCTAGTGGTTTGCTCGGGTGTCACTGATTCTTTTTTTTGTTTTGTTTTGTTTTTTTTTGTTTTAGAAAACCACTTGAATGTTCACGCTGCGAGGTATTTCAAGGCCACCTAACTTGAAGGCTGATCAAAGTTATGTTTTATGCATACCTTTTCATGGTTATGCACGGAAGCAGAGCTATTTATGGAACATTTTTCCACATTTCACCTCTTCCCCTACAGTGAGATTGCTCTTATTACTCCGGGCTATGGTTCCACATCATTTACTGTATAATTGGAATGTTTGCAAGCGCGGTTTCTATGTCTTGAGATCCGCTCTGCTGGAGCCGTGCGTGCACTCTGACCTGGATGCGGCCTCATGTCTTTCTTTAAGCAACTTTCCTACAAAGATCCAAATCCAAAATAAGATCCACACTCACAGACGGAAAAGGAGCGTACGGCATCCAATATTAAAAAGAAAGTGCGCTGATGAATGAATGCTGGGGAACATTTACGACCTGGATCAGTTCTCCTAAGTTTCTCCTTTGTTCTTTACATGAGTCCAGGACAGCAGGATTCAGTTTGAAAAACAAGAAAATCATGTTCGAAATCGAACCTCAGTCTGCTTCGTAAAGTCTCCTCTGACACCTGAAGCTGCTGAAAATCTCCAATATAGGACCGACTGTAGAACCGCCATTCAATCAGTGTTTAAACAAACAATCGAGGTTCTGCACGGAAGAAATCAAACTTTTCCTGATGATCTCATCTGTTGGGGAGAAAGAATCTGTGAAATTGTCACATTTGTCTGTTTCCTCCCATCACGACTATGCTAATTTTCTGGGGGTTTTTTTTGTGTGTGTTTTAAAGTCAGAAAAAAGTGGAAATTTTTAAAAGAGGTAATAGAACAGCTACTTTACAATAGATTATTATTTCTGTTTGCGCTTCACATGTGAGAAATTGACTTTATTTAGCTGTAGAACGCAGGTATGAAAAGAGAAACGATACTAAAAATGAACGTTTTTTTTTTTTGTGTGTGAACACGTTCACTGATTTTCACTGCAAACTGTACTCTGGCCACAACGGCATCGCTTATCGATGGCCTGCGACTGATTGCAGCACATCACAACACAATATCAACGTGTGATGCTCTTCAAAAGACATCCCATATACAATTAAAAGCCACATTAAAAAAAAGAAAAGAAAAGAAAAACAGTTTCAATTGCTACCAGGGGTGGCCCACATCTGGCCCAATCACAGTCAACTGGTCTGGGGCGGATCCAGCTAATTAGACTGAACACCAGGAGCACTGCAAATCAGCTTCACTTGTCCAGTGTGACGTCTAAGCGGAGACAAATGCCACCTTTTGAAGGGATTTCCTCGGTATTCTGAGCTGAAACAGGGAATCACTAAGTTTGATACAGTATTTGCTAGCTAGAAGGATGTAGTATTCTTAAAACAAGTCTGTATTTTAGAGGAGTTTGCAGCATGCAGCTGTGATAAAGTCCCAGGTTAATGGCTACCAGCAGGCCTGGGTATCACACTTGGACATGGCAGCGACTGGATAGCTTCAATACAAAATTTCAATACCTGAGGAATAAATCTCCAAGTTGTGGTTTATTTTGATGTTGTAAAACTGCTTTAAGTGGAAAAATGTGCTGAAACATAAAACTAAAGAGTTGAATCAGAAAAATTAATTTAAACCACATTTTGGTAAAGTGGTTTATATTTTCATGTTATGAAAGTATTTCGAGTGTGTGAAAATGCCAAGGAGCTGAAAACTAAAACCAAAGATTTGCAACGTAGTGTATAATGTAATTTTCATTTGGCTTAAATGGATTTTAATCAGTATTGAAAAAGTAGCATTCAGGATCCTGTACTGTGTTTCTTGAATGAATTTTGAACATTTATTTAACAATACCCAGCCCCACTGCTACTAACAGGTAACTTCACCTTGTGCAGATGTTTTAATTAAACCTGCAGATGTTTTCCTCCTGTTATTTCTCTCCCTTCCAACTGCATCACTATAAAGTTCCTCAGAGTTTTAATCTGTAAGATTAATGATTATGACAGGATACTTCTGGCTCTATGACACACACACACACACACACACACACACACACACACACACACACACACACACACACACACACACACACACACACACACAAGTCTACAGTACATGATAGCTAGAAACCACACCAGCCTCCTCAACCAAACTCAAAAACTCAAATCAGATGTGTATTCCTGCTCTGGCAAGTATTTATTTATTACATTACCAACAAATCAGGCTAGAACTGCGCATTGGATTTGACTCATTATTTTTCTTTCGCTATGCCTTGGGTGGCCTGTCCTGGTGACGGTGGCTCGTTGTACATCCAAGACTCTGAGAAACAATCCGTGTGAAGGTTAGCCCAAATTAGGCTCACCGGGCTTGAAATGACTGTTTCCAACAGGAAAACATTACAAAAACAATTTTAGAAAGCTGGCAGGAAACATGTTGTTGAACTCTCTGTTATGGAATGTGGTGAAATGTTAAGCGTTTGTGGAGTCTTCTAATTAGCTCTTGACGGAGTACAGACATAATGTGGATGCTACGGGAGAAACTGTGGAAAATGACACACCATGCCAGCAGGCGTCACATCATACCACCTACACGCTCAAGTTTCCTCAAGTTTGAACCTTTGCAATTATCTTTTGAACTGTAAATCACATTAAACTGCACTTTCCATGAAAAAAATTCCATTGACATTGCGTTGACGGAGGGATCCTCACCTGCTGAGACAAAGGTGGCATGGCTGACTTTTATGCTGAGATGATGAAAACATGTCTGGCAGTTTGGAGCAGACATTCATAGTGTGTGTGTGTGTGTGTGTGTGTGTGTGTGTGTGTGTGTGTGTGTGTGTGCGTGAGTTGCTTTCTAGATTAAAGTCATAAGCGTAGATGCAAGCCTGTAATTCCTCTGTCATTATTACTCAAATCGTACATTTATAATGAGGATGGATTTGAAAAGGCCTGATGTTATATAGTCTATGCATGCAGTGATTTGCTCGTAAGAAAAGTTACAGATGCACTCGCAGGAAACTACTCAAGAAGCGATCCAAGACTACGTGACAATGGATTTGTATCAGTGATTTCACACGACGCTGCTGCTCCGCTCGGTTTTGAGGAACTTCATTGTGAGTTTCAACTGGAACTTCACCTTTTTCTGTCGACCCCCGCTGCTCCTGTAGTGTGGTTTTCACTTTGTCACCGGAAAAAGCTCTTGAAACTCGCTGTGCAGTACAGAGAAACTGAAGTTTCATGGAAAGTGGCAAATAGTATGGGGCATTTAGTTGCTAAAAGCCAAATATCTCTTCTTTGAGTTGGTTGGTTGGGAGCAAAATCAAAAAAAGACTATATGGATAATGAACTTGGAAGCGATAAAAGAAATATTAAGTAATAAGATAAATAAAGCAATAGATTAAACCTAATTTTGTCTTAGTTTTAATTAAAACTACCCCATTAAAATAAACAATATTCACTGAGATCAACACAAATGACATTTTATTGTTATACATTTTCATCTGCTCATTTTTTTTATCATCTGCTCAGTACACAGTGTTTTTGAAATGTGATAGATATACAAAAGAAATATTTGGAATTCTGTCAGTGTTCTGTCATATCTTTGATCGTATGACTCATATTTGTCTTTGGGTTTTTATTATGTGTATGTTTTAACAGGGTGTGTCTTTACGAGTTCCAAATCATTTTATTTTTGTAGTACCAGGACATGTAGATCATCAAAATGCTCTTCCTCTCAAATCGTGGCGCAAATAAAATACAGATAAAAAAAAAACCCAAAAAAACAAAACAGGAATAAAAGTAAGTTGAGTTTCATAGATGCGTGAGAAGATGTAAGTTGAAGGAAGGATGGCACAGAGTCCAGACACGACTCTGATCCACAAAAATCACACGCCTGACTGTTGTGTACTGTTATCAACTGAATCACCATTATGTCTCACCTCTCCTGGGAACCAGACAGGTGCCACACTTGATTTAGACTGTTAGTCGCTCAACCCCGAAGAGTCACAACAACACAAGACCTGCATTATAAAAACTTGCGTAATCAAACTTTGGCTTTTGCAAAAAAAGAAAAAAGAAAAGAAAAGTAAAAGAAAAGGCCTTCATTTTACACTTTATGTCTCTTGTCTCCTTTTCCTTCCCAGAGCTCAAGCATTGCCTTATTCATCAACTGTTCCATCAGCCTGTCCACTGGGTGTCTCCTGATCCTCATTATAGCTTTCCATTATAAGGACATCAGGGTGAGTTTACCATTTCCCCCTTTGTTTTCCAGGGTTAGTTTAGATTCCTCAAGAGTGAGTCCGCGTGAACGTGAAGGAGTAGGTTGTATTTTATTGGTCAAACACGATTCTCCCTCCAACTCATCTTGGATAAAATGGCGCTTTGCTATGAAGGGCATTTGTTGGAGCGGTCAGTCCATTGATGGTAGCCTCAGCACTTATTAACAGTGTTTTATTTACTGGATGAAAAACTCACGCATGCACAAGTTTGCAGCTGCAATATTTTCCTTTTTTTCTTTCTCAAAACCGCATGGTTTTTGTGGAAAATTTAATATACATGAAGGAATTTGGTTGAAATTAAACAGAATAAACATTCCTTCAACCACATTCACAGCATGTGTATTCAATTAAGTGCCAACAAGTGCAGCGTATGTGGCAGTAAAACACCCTAAACTACAGTTCAGGGTGAGTTTTTGTTTTCTTTTAAGCTCTAGGTCAGGGAGCTGATATTTCACTCTTGTGTACAGTGTTTTTAGTTGAGTTGCATGTCATGTGTGTGATAGAGATGCAAGTGTGAAGTGAAGATAAGGGAGGAGCCGAGTTTGCGGTGGAGATGAATACACAAGCAATGTTTAGACTGTGTAGTGTCAGTGGTGACCAAGCAAATCATGCTGAGGCCATCACGATACTCGCTGTCTCAGTCAGTGAAAGAAGAAAGAGGAGTTTGATCAGTAATAAGAAGTGGAGACGGTCGAGAGAAAATGGATTTTGTTAATATCCATTACTAGTTTTTGCTAGTTTTGTTCACTGAGGTGCAGATGGGAAGGGTTGCAGCTTCTTTGTTTTAGCTCAGATCAAAGAGATTACTGAATTTACGACTAGATAAAGATGTGTATTATAACAGAAAATGAACTGGAGAGTTTGTAACAGAACAGTTTTGCTGTTGGTTGGTGGCTGTGCTATGCTGTTAGCTTCAAGCTAAACATACGTGACTGGCTCTCTCTACACTCTGGAATTAAAAGGAAGGGGTACAGTGATGAAAAACATCTTAATGAGCTGAAGACAACCACTTGTGAAGAGTGCTTGAAAGGCAAGATATATTTCTGCCTCAAACATTGAAACCAGTAAGCACATGTTTGGTTTCTATGGCATACATGGTGAGGCAACGCTGAAGAGTTTACAACCATTACAACTCTGTAGCCTCAAGATTATTTCGAGCTCTGACGTGTGTCAGTATTATCCTGTCTTCTGTCTCATCTGACATGTCCTGTCTCACTGTCTTTCAGCTGTTCATCATTGATCACAACCAGGTGGACTGGCGTATTGCCATGACCAGCCACAGGGTTTTCGTGATCACCCTTGAGCTGTTGGTGTGTTCCATCCATCCTGTCGGCACCTACTGGGTGGTGACCCACCCTGGCAACTCTTCGGCCGCAGCAGTACTGTGTGACTCCAACTATCCAAGCAAAACCCTGAGGAACATAGAGCTGCTGTTGTCAGTGTTGATGTTCCTGCGTTTGTACTTGGTGCACAGAGCTGTGCTGCTGCACAGCAAAGTGCTGCTGAGCGCCTCCTACAGGAGCATCGGTTCGCTCAACAACATCAACTTCACCTTCCGCTTTGTCCTCAAGGTACTGATGAACAAATACCCAGCACGCACACTGCTGGTCTTCATCGTCCTCTTTTGGCTGACAGCATCCTGGATGCTTACTCTGTGTGATAGGTACGTATAGAGAAGCCTGAACGTAAAATTGAGTTATCAGAAGTCAAACTTTTAGCAAAAACAGAAGTGATTTAGGTTCTTCTGGCATTTCACACAAGCATGCCCTTCAATCTGTATTATGATGAACATAGATCATAAACCGGAATTGTTACGATACTGTGAGATTTATAAAATTGATTTAGAAGGGAACAAATCAAAAGAAACAAAGTCCCAAATTGGTGGTGGTTCGGTAGTGCAGGAGTCCATTACAATGCTTTCCAATATGTGTTCTGGTCGCTGCTGTAGCACTTCCTTTGGCTGGTCTGGGTGTGTGTGTGTGTGTGTGTGTGTGTGTGGGTGTGTGTGTGTGTGTGTGGGTGGGTGGGTGGTTGAGGGAACTGAGGGGAATTTTAGGATTCAAGCCAGCACTACATCCCCCCGTGAACTTCCTCACTGTCAGTGTTGGACTTATCGTGTAACGGCGGGTGCATGTGGTAGTCTACGGTGGAGCATCAACCAGGACAGGAAATAGAGTGATTGACATTCTAAGATTAAGTAACATATAGGAGAAATGGCAATATTCTTGAAGGAGAGGTAGCAAAATCCAACTTACCGCCAACACCTCTAAAACTCAATAGTCTGTACAAAAATGGTGTTATAGTTGTCGCAACTGAAGTGGACTACTTCTGTGTTGAGTCTCCATGCACAATCACAGAGTAAACACCGAGTCCTTATGACTCAGTTGACAGTACTATTCCTAGTGACCTTGATAGCTCGTAGCCGTGGAGTTCCCCTCACTGGTGACTGACGCTCTGCCAACAAAGTCCTTGTAGAAGCTTGTCAGGAGACCATGAAACCCAGAGAAACAATGGAAATGTGATTATGGGTGTAAGTAAGTGGCTGCTTAGCCACAATCATGAGTAAATGCTGAGCTTTGCAGCCAGTTATCGACAAACTGAACACATATTTGAACAGCGCCGCTATCAGATTTAGCTTTGAAAAAGTGAATTAATCACATAGTTGTGTTGTGTTTCTTTCTCCTCTCCACCCCTCCCTCTCTTTCTCCTCTCTGCCCCCATCCCCGTCTCTCTCCTTCTTCCTCTTAACCCCAACCGGTCGAGGCAGATGGCCGCCCACTCTGGGCCAGTTCTGCTTGAGGTTAAATGGGAGTTTTTCCTCGCCACCGTCGCCGAGTGCTTGCTCATGTGGGAATGTTGGGTCGCTTTCATCTGAGTTAAAGAGTGAGGTTCTAAACCCGCTCTTTGTGTAAAGTGCCTTGAGATGGCTTTTTTTTTGTGATTTGACGCTATATAAATAAAGATTGATCAATTGATTGATTGACATAGTTGGTGATTATAAAAAATTGCAGCCAACAGGCATTTTTTTTTTTCATTGGATCCATTTACGAACCAAATGGTCAAATCAAATCAAGTTTTGTTTCTTATTTCAGTTGCAGCCTTGTTTGGACAGAGAGAACACGCTATGCCTCGGCTCGTCTGTTATTATCTTGCCCCAAACTTTCACCACCCAACACACGCAAGCACAAAAAACAAAACAAAACGCGTTAAGTAGTTAAGCATTCCTTCTTCAAACCTTGATGGTCAATTTGACTTTCCTGTATGGAATGGATTTCTAATAGGCGCTTGATTTGATAATCATCCATTTCTATTTTGTTAACTTGAGCCAACTTCACGTCAGTCTGATCTTCTATAATCTGTTTGGCTGATTGAGCAGCATGGAGTCATTTGTTTGTTTGACTGTTTCCGGGAGTTTTGTTTTTTTTTTTTTTTGCGTGTCTTGTATGTTTTGATTTGTAAAACAAGATTAAAAAAAACAGTTATGACTGATAGCTGATAAGACCACCAAACCCTTTCCACGCTAAGCTGTTGAAAACCGCAACTCACGCTCAACTCTTCAAAATATGTCTGTGGCGATAAGAATACCACTGGCTGGAGAGAAACCAAATGACCACTGTGCGCTTTGTGCCAAGTAGATTTTGGACTTGTGATTTATAATTCTTTTAAAATGGATACTTACGTCCTAAGTACAGAAGAGCTGATTATGAGACCACACCTTTTGCAACGCTAGGACACTAACATGTGCCCAAAGAAAGGCTGCTTCATGTCATCTGGATGTCTCAACGCGTGGGTTGGGTTTCGAAGGGCTCAAAGCTCGTCCTTGGTGACAAGACTGGTTTGCAAGAGTTCAGACTCAAACTCCTTGACAGCACAGTTGGACAAGGCAGGTTTTTACTGTACATAAATGCAGGGACAAAGACCAAGTAAAGTAGAGCTGCGGGTAGGACACCTCAGGGACGAGGTTGACAATCCCAGATTCAGGTTACATGAAGCAGCGGGGTTGAGGTTCAGGACTAGAAAATGCGTGACGCAAAGAAATGTGACCTCAAGAAGCTGGACACGACATGACAGTCAGCTGTTTTATGGTAACAAATGACTGCAGACAAATGCTAACCCAAGAAAGTTCAAGCTTGAGGGTGATGGACTTTGACATTCGAAGGATTAAATCTGGCTCGTGTTTTGTTTTCGTTGCCAAGAGATATCCAGAGCCCTCATTCATGGTGTTATGATATTCAAAATCCATTCACCAAAGTTTGGCCAGCACCATAGTGCCAGAGCACTCACGGTTATCATTCATCAGCCCTCACAATCTCAACAAAGTAGTTCCTGGTCATTTAGCAGAGCACTATCTTCCTGGTCTCACTCTCGTGCTCTCTCTCTCACTCGTGTCCGACCCTGACAAGCTTGTTCAGATAGATCTGTGCACGCAACAATTCGGTCAGTAGGACAAATGACATCCGTGTGAGTGCTATCCTCGGCTCAGACAGGTGCAGGGATGTAAAAATTGGCTTTGTCAAACTTCTGATCAGAAAAGCAGTCAAATATAAAAACAAATTTTAGCATGATATTGGATTTTTTTTGCAGATACTAACATCTCAAAACTGATTTTGGACGGTAATTGATATTTACCAATATTGACATTAGCCAAGAGCAAAAGGAAAGCAAACTGGGTGGGTTCGGCATATTATATCATATATTATATTATATATTGGCTTGCGGACCGATATGTATATACCGATACTGACAACATCCATCCATCCATTTTCGATCTCTTATTCCTGTTAAGGGTCGCAGGGGGGCTGGAGTCTATCCCAGCGGCTTACGGGCGAGAGGCAGGGTTCACCCTGGACAGGTCACCAGTCCATCACAGGACCAACACATAGAGACAGACAACCATTCACACTCACAGTCACACCTACGGTCAATTTAGAGTATCAGTCAGCCTCGTCCCCTCTTGATGTCTTTGGACTGTGGGAGGAAGCTGGAGTACCAGAGAGAAACCACACAGGAACAGGGAGAACATGGAGACTACACACAGAAAGATCCTGTGCTGGAGCCGGGGCTGGAACCCGGAACCTTCTTGCTTTGAGGCAACTGACAACATGCCGTATGCAAAATTTGAATAGTGTGAGCACCAGATTTATCTTTGAGCAAACTAGGTGTGAATTTCAGACCACTAAAAAGAAGCATTTCCATGTGAGATTAATAATTGCTGCTTTCAAGTAAAGTATGGAGTAGATGAGGTATACAAAATGGAAATTATAGGTTTGGAGTCCACAGTTGGATTAATATGAAAGTATCTGAAGTATTCTGCTACGCCGTCTCTCTCCTCTGCAGGCAGACCGAAGCATCGACAGGTTACATGCCGACGGCCTTGTGGCTCATAGCCATCACCTTCCTGACGGTGGGCTACGGGGATGAGGCCCCCAACACCAGCTGTGGCAAGACGGTGTGTCTCCTCACAGGAGTCATGGTAACTAGGTTGGGTTTCTTGCGTAGAATTAGAAAATGCATTTTGATAATTCTTGTTCTTGTTCTGAACTGATTGTTACAGCTGATGCTTGTCAAGGCATTTGTGGTTGTTTTGGCATCTTGTCAGAAAAGCGTTTTGCCAACGCAGCAGTGGTGGTTAATACAAAAGACTTAAATCTCCTAGATATCTTATCTCTGTTTGTTTCCAATCAAACCACCTCATATTTGTCATGTGGACCAATCGCTCGATAACAAGCAAATACAAGACGTTCTCTTTTCTTCCTCCTGTGTTCTGCTCTGTTTGTCTTCCTTTCTATTCCATTCACAGCTGCTCTATTAAGCCGTATTCTGCTCTGCTTTACTCTCTTTAATTTCAATTTGTTCCATTTCATTCTGTTCTGCTCCACTCTGCTCCATGTTCTTTCATCCCATTACACCCCGATCTCCTCTGATTGGTTCTATTTTATTGCAATCTGTTCTGTGTTATTTAACCCTTATTTATTCAGTTCTGCCTTGTTTCATTGTCCATTCTGGTTTGATTCATTTCTTTCCATTTCTGCTCTGTTCCAGCAACTCTTCCCCTTCTTTCCTATTTAATTTTTCCCCATATAATTTCGGGTCAGTTGAGTTTGGTTCACATCTCTCCGGTGATTCTGTCCCAGTATATTCCAGTAGCCCAGCTGCACACCCTAGTGGTGCTGATGGACCTGAATGCCTTCATTCCCTCATGTGTGATTTAGATCCCGGCTGCAAATGAATGCATGGTGCTCCTGCTGGAAGCCAGCGGTACCAGGCACACTCTCAGCAGGGAGAGAGGGGAGACATCAGTCAGGATTGGCTTTGTGATGACAGCTTTGGTGTGCTCACTTTCTTTTCTCCTCGTTATGAGGAATTATGAACGTGTGACATGAAGTGTTATTTTTGACCTCCGCTCTTTCTTTGTCTGTCAGCATGATGATGCCAAAACTATGAGGCAGAATCACATTTGACTTGGAAGAATAAGTTAAATGTCGGGGCAGATTAGTCATCGTGCCACCTGCTCGCAACAGAAAATGGCTTTGTTTTGTTTTTATACCTTGCTGACGAGTCTTCGTACCCTCGGCCAGCATTTCACCATCGATCAGCGACCTGTGGTGATGGGACACCGCACGGTCAGATCTTTTCCAGACTTCACGTTTGATGAAAGTCTCGATCTGATCTAGTAGCTTAAATTAAACTGTAGCGCCACCCAGTGTTTACAGGGAGTAAGCGTGATGTGGAGACCGACGTCAAAACTACACTACGTCATCTTCATGGGACACACAGCAACATAGTACGTATGTTGCTGTGTGTCCCCCGTGCGCCACCTCATAATAGTTGCACCACAGTGCTCGCATTAGAGCCCTTTCAACAAAATCCAAACATTATCAGTTTGCATCTCCGTCTCGCTCCACGCCAGGAACAAACTCTCCGAAATGAACGGGGGTGCGAGGGCCCGCGCATCGCCGCTTGCTTTAGGTGGGGTTTGGCTCATTTGGCTCATTTTGGCAGACATACGCGTTCTTCCAGTGTCGCGGTTTCCTAGTAGTTTTATGTTGTGATTCAGTTCTCTGACTGTAGCTTCGGCCCATATCTCGATGAAAACTAAAGACATGGAATTCAAGATCAAATTATCTGTCATAGCAGAGACAAGAAGGGAAGGTCAGTGTGAGAGGCAGAGGATCAAAGGGATTGATGCTTTAGATCGAGCATGCCGTTACGGTAAAACGAGACAAACAATGAGTCTGAGAGGGGGAGGAGCGGCCGCCTCACCTCTGCTGTGTTCGTATCTGGTACCAGCAGATAAGAGTTGCTGCCACGGTGCTGGATGCGGGAACAAGTCTGGTTTAGACACCTCTGTGACAGAGTGGAAAACAATCTTTCCCTTCTCTATTTCTCCATCTCCCTTGTTTTTATAAGCTTCCCCCCTTTTAAGGGAAAACTTTCCATCATATCCATTTTTAGGTGGTTTATTGCAGTTGGCACCACTACAACAGGAGGGTGTGCCAACCTGTGCCCATGATTTGGAAAAAAATACATTTCCAACTCTCATCAGGGCATTTTCAGGAGCCAGTGTGAGGAGGGATGCTCACACCTGCAACACGGCTCTTAGCCTTCATGCTCAGCCGGAGTTTGACTCCAGCAGGCATAATTCAGTTTGCAGCTGTGTTCAGGGGGCACCATCCAATCCCTGATGGATTCAAGGAAAGAGCTTGTACCACCCAGGCTTCGCAGACGGTTTAATGATAGATATTCTGTGTCCGCCTGGAACGAAGGGTAAATAAATCTTTTTAGAACTCTGGTATGTGTCTGAGTCGAATATGTGCCAGCTCTCTTCTGCTTGATCTTACTCTCTCCTTCTCTCTCTCAATTTGATGCAAGCTGAAAAGAGGAAAACAGGTAAAACTTGTTGTCTTTAACTAATTTTTGTGGCTTCAGTGCAGTGTTTATCTGTCCAGTGTCTATTTGTGTTACTGTGTGTGTGTGTCTTGCTCTGCGGGCCATTGCGGTCTTCACCATCACTGCCCAGCAAATAGCACCAAGCTATTCTCAGAGGAAACCTGCACTATTATAGCACGCTTGGGTTTAACCATTGAACTCTCTGTGTGTAAATATAACTTGGATTTATTGGTCAAAACCATATCAGGCAGGGGATCAACATTTCTCTGCTGTTAAGGGGGACGTTGATGAAAAAAAAAGAAAAAGAAAAACACGATGGCATTTAGGATTCGTTTGAAATCAGACTGTAAAATCGATGTCCTCTTGAGGGCTCTACTGGCTAAATCACCATAAAACATCTCTTGATTAGACAGGCTGATGTTGTAATAGTAATGTGTGTGTGTGTGTGTGTGTGTGTGTGTGTGTGTGTGTGTGTGTGTGTTGGCTGACTTTTAGGGTGTAGCCTGCACTGCCATGCTGGTGGCAGTTGTTACCAAGAAGCTGGCGTTGAACAAAGGAGAGAAGCATGTGCACTTCTTCATGCTGGATATCCAAATCTCTAAAGGGGTAAGAGCCATGTCATTTAAATGTAAAATGTATTTAGTTTGCATTGTTTAAAAAAAAACAACAACATGCAATCCAACAGATTTATTATTTATTCCCTTTGCAGTGATGTTTTCTCCATCAGATTGTTCTGATCTTAATCCGTACCGTCACTCTTGACAGGACACTTTTTAAACATGCCAGGATTTATTGCGGTTTGGCCCTCTTACTACAAAATATGCCTACATTTGACATCACCGCCTCCCCTCTCTCAACACATGCTGTAGTACTGTAGATTTATGAATATACCTCTGAAACTTGTTGTCACATTTTATCTGCTTTTATTGTAGTGAAAGTCACTGGAATTAGAAATTACCGGACTATTTACACATTCTTGCAATGCCAGACAACCATGAAATAACTTCATAAAACACTGAAAATATCTTTTTGTATGCTTTGGGAAAAGGTTGAGCAATTATGTCAAATATGCTATTAGTATTAAATGTACCTGAACATTTTAAACTCTGGCGTTCAAGAAAGAACAATTGAAGGCATAATTTAGAAACTTTTTTTTTTCCTATGAGGTCGTGAAGTATTTTATTGCGCTTACAATATTATTCTAAAATTTGCCCGGCATACTAAGACAAGAATATTTATCCAAACGACAAAGCAAATACAACAACTTATCTTAAATGTTAGAAGTAAAAGGTTGCATCAATATTTTTAAGGCTACAAATCCAAAAAAGGAAAAAAAAGATTAAAAAAGAGCCTGCAGGATGGTGGAAAATCCGCTGTTTGATGGCAAAAACTGATTTTTCATAAACAAATAAGAGAGTAGAGACGAAATATAACATTTCCTGTAAACTATTGTTGGCGCCTTTGTGCATTGATAAGGCAAACTGACCTCAAGGCACCCCCTCCCCACATGTTGCAGCGAGAGGGGAAATATGATATTATATATATATATATATATATATATTTTTTTTTTTTAACGAAGGAGCAGATTACTGTGTTTGCTGAGGTGCAAATATCTCTACCTGTGTCCACTAGGTGGCACTAGAAAACACAAACTTATTATACATTATGTTGTCGTACATCCAGGAAGAAAACACACTGTAATTTTGATGTTAATCAACCAATGTTTGTTACACCAGGTTTACTTCCTGTAACCACTAGGTGGCGCTATGACGACAGCACTTTATAAACTGCTAAAAAATTCCACTGTTAACATCTGTTTTTTAAGTGGGGATCGAACCAGCGACCCTTCGGTTGCTAGAGGGCCACTCAACCTCTGAGCCATGCCGCCCTCTAGCAGTAATGTTAAAAAAAGGAGGGGGGGGGGGGTGGCGGGAACCTCCTTGCCACCAGTTGGCAAAGTAACTTGGTAGAAGAACTATGGTAGAAAATTCTTTGATGGGAGATGTTGAAAAATGTGACTTGCAACTCTTCCATGTATCTTAGATTCTATGTTGACTTAAGACTTTGGACAATATATTCAAATAAACCCCCTGTCAGTGCTTTGTGCATCTACATTTTCTCCCATCAATGGTGTAGTGCAGCGAGACGGGATGGAAACGTCACTACTTTCCCTGTCACATGCATGTTTTGAGTCTTTTTATAGTATTTTGTCCTTAAATAAGAGACACCAGGGGACAGGCTAGTGTGGGAAAAAAGGAGGGAGATGAGGTCGGCCAACCTTTTTGCAGCCTTTTCAAGGTGTCAAAGACAGGAAATAATCTTGTTTTTGTCAGGAAAGAGACGTGTGTTAGCTCAGGACGGAGCATTGATGGGCAGGAAACTGGTTGAGACTAGTGAGTGAGCGCGCGCGTGTGTGTTTGTGTGTGTGTGTGGCTTGCAGAAGAGTAACTGTTTGCAAGTTTAGACAGGTTTCATGTGTTTACTAACCAAGAGGAAAGGAAGAGGAAAGTGTCTAATAAATCAAATCTAAGAAAAAAGAAAAAGCATTTCCTTTAAGCGCCTTTGGCAACCTGTAGTTTAAAAACGTGTTTAGTGAGTTTATATTTTAACAGCAAGTTTGTGATTTAAATTCAGTGACGTGTAACTGCAGTAGGTGGACTGCAGCAGAGGATACAACCATTTCCTTTCTCCCGGTTGCTGCATCCTGTCACATGGTGCATCTTCATGCTTTGCAAATGTTGTTTTGGTCTGTGTGAGTGTTTTCTGTATGTGTGCGTGCAACCTCCCGAGGTATCTGGTCCAGATTTGCACTGATGGGAACAAGGGAAGACACCTGGTGGCTGACAGCATCTATTAATAACCCTCACAACAGGGACAGAGTGACATCATCACGGGGCAGTTACCATGATGTGGGCAGGAAGACTAACAGACATGAATAGAATCAAACAGAACTTTACTAGAGATATCCAGAAATGGAAATGTTCAAAGTTCGGGTCATCTTTCTCCAAAGTACAACATGCAGAGATGTTTGATCTGATTTCACAATTAGAGGGAGGCAGCAGAAAACAGGAAAAACTGTGTAGATGTAATCATCTTACTTGGATGACTTATTTTATTAATCTAAAATAAGGAATAAAAACCATATTCAGTCCAGAATGTGTGTGTTTGCCCCTTAAATTTCATCACAGGGGTTTTACAATTTTTTTGTTGTTTTTTTTATGCCTCTGCCTCTTGACCAGATCCGTCATGCTGCAGCTAACGTGCTAAGGGAATGCTGGCTTCTGCACCGAGTAAACCAGACCAAGGGCAGTCGAGGTGAACACCGAAGACACCAGAGATGCCTTCTGGAAGCCATCAGAGTGTGAGTTACAGTATGGCAGAGTGATACCTTCAGGCAGGATGTCTGTGTGTTTGCTTCTACGAGGAGGATGTGAGTGGGCGGTGGTTTGTGTGTCTTACACGTGTATTTTACAGTTCATTAACTTAGTGTCAACATGTTTAGCTGTAGAGTCACAGCTTTTAATGGCTAGATTACTAATTCCATTTGTATGCCTCTTTTATGTAGCGAGGGCATTTTTGAACAAGGGTCTCACTTTGCCCCTTGACCTTGTTTCTCTCTCTCTCTTTCTCTCTCTGTCTATATATATATATCGGTAGTTTCTCATGAAAACACAATCCTATGTTTAAAACAAGAGGACACCTCATCCAAGATCAGAGTATGTTTTTTTGCTGTCTTACTTACTTTTTGGCTAAATTTGACTGGCCTCTCAGATCAGCCCAGTTTTTACGTAGTCCTGCTAACGGACAGCTAATGCTAACATCCTGGAGTAAGGTCAGTGATTAACACAAAGGTAAAATGTTTTAAAGTTTGGTGCGATGACCCAAAAAACATCAGCATATTCCCGACTCGTGAATTTCTAAGCGACACTACGATAATGTGGTCGCGGACATTAAATGTGCTAACGTTGAGGTCATTTGTCTGCGGTGCAGTGTGTTCCTGGCGCAGCGTTAGCTCTCCGCTTCCAACCATTGTATTTACTCTTCAAAAAATAATAAAAGTGGTTATCTGTTGTGAGGATAATCTTTCTGAACAAAATGCGACTTATGTGTAAACTTCTGTTCACAATTCTCCACAATAATCCCACATTCAATGTAAAAATCCCATTAGTTTTTGCCTGGGGGGACTCATGATGATGCAAACATCCAGGTTGGCCTGTAAAAACACGTCATCCTTGCAGTTCTCTACGACAACTAGGATTAAAGATTGGTAATATATTTTGAGATTCTTAACCGACTTCAACGGAGGTCTGCTGTCAACTTGCCGTCAGCGATTTGAGCTTCATTTTAGACATCTTTTACAATTTTAGGATTTTTTTATGGTGGCCTGGACAAGATTCTTCCTTTTGAAAGCAATTACAAATTTCAAAACACAGGAATTATTTGGAGGCAAAGAATGTTGGCAAAAAAAAATTGTTTATCGAAAATGAGTGTCCATGGCAAAATTCCCATTGCAGTCTTTTCATTTGGGCGTGATTGGCACGACAGTCAAACACGCAAACCAGTCACCAAATGGTGGAGGATGACTCAATTTGTTTTCTACAATTTAGCATAATTTGACATTAACACAGAACATATTGTCCATCTGGTCCTGACACTCTAACATGGAAATCATTGCAAAGAGAGTCAATCTTTCTATCCTGACAACAGCAGTGCGTGTGTGCGTGCGTGCTTGGATGAACACACAGCATGACCCCTGCAAATTATGTACTGGAACACTCAGTTGTCAGCATATTTCTCTTTAAATCAAGGTTGTATTGTGTTGTACTTGTCCAAATATCCATCCCTTGCTGAGTTCTTAAGTATGAGTGTTGGCATTATACTTAAAATAACCAATCAATCCTTTTTCTCAACAGATTTCGACACTTACGTCTCAAACAGAGAAAACTGAGAGATTACGTCAGTGAGATGGTGGACCTCCCGAAGGTAAACTACCGCTAGTTCAACACCAACTTCTTAAGTTACAGTCCATTTGTGTTCTCCTGGTTCTGATTGTTTCAGGGTTCCCTGCATTTAAAAAAAGAAGACGAAAGTGGAGGTGTAATCACCTTGCGAAATGAAACCTTATACACTAAAACTTGGGATTTTTTGGGGGTAAAATTTTGCATTTCAACAACACAGTGCTGCTCACCATGAAGCTCCGTGTCTTATCTTGAGGGTTCCGAACCAGAACACGTCTGAGTGCAGCTGGTCCACAGGGAGCACTGACGGCTTCAGATCAAGTCGTGTTCACAACCCTTCTGCAGCTGGATTCTACATTTGATTAAATATACTTAAAGGGGTCTTTGCTATTTGGTAAAATGCAGCCACACTGCCTCTGATCACTGGAACAAACAGCATTTTAATCTTTGTAACTAATTTAACTAGTGACCAGACAGTATTGAGTAATATAAGGTATGATAATGGATGACATTTGTCTTTAAATCTTAACATTTGAACAGATGCAGATGATCATGTGCGACCTCAGTGCCAATTGGAATAACTCCTATCGAGAGCTGGAGCAGCGAATCCTCTCCATGGAGCAGAAGCTTGAAGAGCTGAGTCGCTGCTTCCAACAAACGTCTGAACTGCTGTCTCAGGTCCTTCGTCACCGCAACCCAGAGATCAGGTAAACAACACTCAGAGCTACGAGTGACGCTGTGCAGATCTGCTGACAGCACGTGGCGTCCAAGCTGAATCGGGACGTGACTTCTACGAGGAATAACACATCTGGGTGTTTGTTCTGCAGGTGACATGGCATGATGGCAATACACGATTTTTAAATTTTTTTTTTTAAAGAAGTGAATAACTGTCTTCAGCGGTCTCGTCGGCAGTATCCTCAAAAAAAAAAGAAGAAAAAAAAGAGAGACCGTAATCCTCTCCAACCAGAGCTGCTCCAGACTCTCCACATGCTGAACCACTTGGAGGACTGGCATAACCTACTTAAGATCTCATCTTCTGGCCCAGTGTTCAGTGTGCTGCACAATGACTCATGGCTGTAAAATTAGACAGATAAAAGACTTTTTTTTTTAACTGTGGAAGGATCACGGCGCAGCTTCAGCAGTTGTATTTGTGCAGAAAAGACAACAATGAATTTTTTAAAAAAGCGAATCATGGAGAACTTTGTAATCCACACTGTCAAAGGCCTCAGGACTCTGCTATCAGTAGGGTTTCATTAATGGACTATCACTGCCTTATTCCTGTGGAATAAGAGATACTTTAACATGTTTGCTTGCAATATTGTAGTGTTTGTATCCTAAATAAATTTCATAAAAACTCAATCTAGATTTGCTTTTACAGTGGCAGAATATTTCATGCTTTTGCTGGATTGTTTGCAGGCAAAAATTAACTTAATCTACCGTCATTCTACTTCCGTTTCCCGGTGAATACTTGCGCTCAGCTCAAGCATTGTAGGAGAGAATGTTTGTTTCATATGGTAAGTTGTTGGGATCTAACTGACGTCAAATACAATGCTCAGCGTGGAATGTCATTATGATTTGATGCAGGAAGTGGATCTTAACAGCTACAGAGCACTGCACCTGGTTCACGAAATATTCGTATGGACAACAGGCTTTTTCTTTCAGCTTAAAAATTAGTGTTACAGACGGAAAACAGTCAGATGGGAACTCCTTGCAGATGACATCCACTGTGTGCCTCTTGTAACTGACACTCTCATTCACAAAGGCTTAAATGCTACAAGGGTTACACAATAGATGTCATGGGCAAGGAGTTACAAATCCCCATTAGGCTTTAGTTAGATTCTGTAAGGCTAAACTGAGGGCTAAAAAGTCCTCTAGCATGAAGTTGAGGCCCAGAGAATCTGAGGCTCAAGTTGTTTTATAGGCTGTTTTAGCGACCCAATCGCTCCCTCTAGTGGGGATAAACTACATTACATTTAGAACTCAAAGTATTAAAATCCATGAAAATGTTACCCTCTCCGCTTCAATTACAAGACCACTGCAGTATCACTTCAGAATAGAAGATCTCTTTATCTTGAAACAATAAGATAAAAAAAACCCCAGAAAATTATAGAAAACAGACATCCGTGAAACCTCATTGTTAAGGAAGCACTGTTTGAGAAAACTTTTTCCAGAACTGGACTAACTCTTCCTCTAGAGAATAAACTGGAGTTGTTTTAATTTAATCCAAAACCTTGTGATTTGTCTTGTGTTCTGGTATGTTGTCAGTTGAGGAACTTCTAACCTTGTTTACTGTGTTTCATTTGCACATCAATGATCTGCTTTTAATTAAAAAAAAACAAAAGATTAAGACTAAACATATGCATGTGTCTTTCTTGGATTTCTCTTAAAGAAAAAAAAAGTGACAATGAAAGGGCAAAGCCACTTTTATTTACTGTGAGGTGCACAAGGAACTAAAAAGAATGTTTCATCATAACAAGTTTCTTCAATTAACTGCACTGGTTTTCGTTCTGTTTTTAATTTGATGCCATATGTATGCAGATGGCCTAAAAAAGAATTGTCCACAGTCACATGTGAAGGGCACCCTGCACTTCCTTTTTACTTTATGTTTCCGTTTAGAAGAGGTGGATTTTTTCCAAAATTTGCCCTTCATGTGCTTCGCTAAGTGTTTGGCTCCTGTGAAAGTCTCGCCGCAGTTGACACAGATGTAGCTTACGGCCTCCGCATGCTGGACACGATGTCTCAGGAGGTGCAGACGATGCTTAAAGGCTCGGCCACACTGACACAGGTGTGAGCGGCGGCCTCGGTGGAGGTAGCGGTGGCTGATAATGAGGGAGGGCTGCCGAAAGATGGCACCGCATTGCCTGCAGGGGTATGTAGCCTTGGAACGCCACCCTGTGTTCATGCGCTTCATCAAAGCCACCTCTTGGCTGTCATTCGCAAACATGGCCATAATAGTAGGGGTTGATGCGGGGAGTGGAGTGGCTGCAGTGGTGCCAGGAGAGACAAATGATGGTGCAGAAAAATGAGATGGAGGCCGGGTGGCTGCCTGACCTATAGGGAGGCCTGATGTGACTGGTGCAGCAGCAGCAGCAAGCGGTCTCTGTTCGTAAGGGGGGGCTGTCAGCGAGGAAGGGCTAGGTTTCAAAACAGGCGGCCGGGAGCATGTTTGACCGGCAGAGAGCTTCCCATTAATGAATTGTTTGTCTGTACTGGGATTTTGAGAGACAGTACTGCTGGAGACCAGGAGGTGCCTGGAACTGCTGGTGGCTGACTGAGCTGCTGTACCAGAGACACCTGGCAAAACGCCCCTAACAGCCGATGCAGTCGGATGTGGAGTGTTGCATAACTTGGTCTTGACCACCGACGTGTGAACGCTAGTGACGTGGTTTAACAACGTCTGCTCTGAGGTAAAAAGAGATTTGCATATGTTACAAGCTTTGGGCATGGACTGAGAACAGAAGAGGACTATGGGGGAGTTGTTTCCCTTGGGACACTCGTGTTTATGATACAAGTTTTTGTGGGAGAATACGTGGCCACAGGTTTCACAGGCATACAACAGTACCAAGTGTTCTTTAAGACACTCCTCGGATGGAAAGAGCATCTTGCACAGTGAACACAGATATTTGACCCTTATCCCACTGCAGTGCAGCCTATGGAGCTTCATGGACTTAAATGGCCCTCGACCACACGCAGTGCAGATTGACCCCTCGGCTGTTGGTGGAGCTGGTGGGCATTTATTGACGGGAGGGCCGAGGGAGTCACTGGAATCATCCGTTGAACTTGAAGTCGGACCATCAATGCTACCATTTGGTTTAAAGGATGTCAGATCCTCGTCATCGGTGTCAGAGCTAGTCGAATCGCTGTCCATCTCGTCGTCACATTGTTGGGAACCTCCCATGGCGAGATCTTGATCATCTTCGCCCAAGATGTACTCAACACTGACCTCAGAAGTACCGGGTCTCTCGGACTTCACCTCAAGTCTTTCTCCAGGCTTCAGTTCTGTCCTCTGCTGCGTAAGCTCCTCGTTATCAACGTCGTCCTCTTCCGTGCCCTCGCAATGCACCTCTGCGTGCTTGTTCAGATCCCACACGTTACTGAAAGAGCAATGGCACTCTCTGCAGAGGGGAGGAGAATGTACATTATCCAGGTGCGTGGAGAGTGATGTCAGACGTCGGAAAGTGACTCTGCAGATATAACAGGTGGCTTTGATATTGTGGCTCTTGTAGTGTGACATTAAGCTGTTTATGCTGCGGAAGATTTTGCCACATTCCCAACATTTTGTCTGCTGCTGTGCTTGGGCCGTCTGGCTCTTTGGGAATCCACACCATTCCTCATCGCTGCTCGAGTTCTCCGACATAAGGAGCTGGTCCTGGTAATCTTTGGGTGGTCTGTGAGTGAAATCAGAATAGAGAGCTTGACTTAATAATGATCGTACGGTTGACAGTTCTGAACATAGATGTTCAGTCGACCAACTGGGGGGAAACCGTGGAGATAATGACACAAAATGCTCAGTTGAATCACATAATTCCTGTAGTAGAAAACGATGATTGAGAACTGGTTTGAATCAGCATGTGTCTTTTGTTTAGAAAGACTTCCGTGGTAACCTGAGGATGAATTCTCATGACTTCCATAAGATTCGCTGGCCTTTCCTCTAGTGCCCCCTGCAGGTTACAAGGGTTACTGATGGTAGGAGAAGTGGACGTAGCCTCCAGTGCCTGAAACCTGCATTCTTTCAAATGACCATATGCCACTGGATTTATTACTAAGGCCGGGTTTAAAAAAATCGGCCTCCCAATTAATATGGACATTCATTTGAAGGCTCCTATATTGATTCATAAAATCCAGACAGATCTTTCAATAAATGTCATTTCCTCTGCAGTCATGTGACCCATGAGACTATAACGTCTCTGAATGAATCAATATTGAATCAGGGAATGCATAGGGATACCCAGCCGTATTTATTAGCTCAGTACATATTTTCCTAATTCTTCTTCTTCAAAACAGTACCATGTTAATTTTGTCAAGTATTATCTCATTTTGAGTAAAAAAAAAAAAATAGATAAATGGCTGCCTTGTGATTGACAACTCCCTATCAAATCAACCTGTCTGTACCTGTCAGATCCACACAATCATTTCATTCAAATATCATCAACTCTGGTTATACAGAAAGAAAGAAAAAATTGGGGAGGACCTACATGCTGAAGTCTGCCAAAAGTCCCTGGGAGATTCATTTTAATGATGAACGTACTTGAGGTTTAATCTTGCACCAAAATGACACTTGAATTGTGGGGATTAGTGAAGCTCATTCGTGAGCAGTGCTGGCTATCATTTGAAATGTATTGACTGTGACTCTGTTTATCAATTTCAGTTCTTATCTATTCCTCATTTTGATTCCAAAATGTTAAAAAAGGATTTAAAAAAATTGATTATTTCCTGCCTTGTTGACTGAGTCTCTCACACAGTAATAGCATTCACCCACTAAACCTGATGACATAAATCACACCAGTCGTTAGTAACGTGGCAGTGATGCCAACCGCTGTAAAAAAAAATTAAAAAAAAAAACTCCACAGAAGAAGAACGGGGGACATGTTAAGGATGTGTGCAGATGAGCTGTTCTTGTTAAGAAGCTGGACGTGTTTGCAAGGGCCTGCTGATGAGGACATGCTTTGGCTCAGAGACAGAAGACATATTGACTTCAGATTGCAACTCCTCCCCTTTGGAATCAAATTTCAGTGGCCAAGTTACTTGTGAAAATAATGCAATAAAGTCTTTTCCTCTAGCATGGTCTTCTATCATGGCTGTAGCCACACCCTAAAGCATACTCTGCTTTATTGTCTCTTTTCATCTAAATGGGTCTATAGGAGCTCATAACGTTACCGTATAAACTGTGGCTGTGTATAAAGATGGCCAAGGATGAAGAATAAACCATTCCTGTGTTTATTTCCTGCCCAGCTAATTTCCTCCCTCCCTTTTAATGGCAAAAAATAACCACCCCAGATTGCGGCACAACGGAGCTCTGTGCCTGGGGGCTGGATCCAAGAGCCTGTCATTAGCACAAGGTCAGAAAGAAGTCTTATTTATTTCAATTTAAATTATGATTGTTGGGGGGGAAAAGACAAAGACATAAAAGGTAGTGCTGAGAAAGTTGTGTGCACCCCCCCCCCCCCCCCCAACGCTTCACTTCTCAGAACCGGAACTTGTGTCCATTTCTGTTATGCAGTCCATGGTTGCTTGCAAAACTAGAACGCTCATGCTAATTAGCAAATATAGCAAGCTGATAAACTAAACTAAAGATGGCGAAAAAAATTAATTACCTAGCTTAACCTCTAGAGATTCACAATTTCATTGGGTATCTATAGCACACTTTTTCTTTTCTTTTCCTGTCTTTTTTAAAAGAGTAAAACCGTTGTTTTTGAGCTGTCACGACATTTAAACAATGAAGTTAAACCAGCTAGTTGCTCACATCTGCCCACAACACACACTGGGTCAGAAGCTGCTGAGGGAATCACGATACTGGGCTGAAATCACCTCAGACCTCGCTGTGCACTTGAAGGTGACGGTTGGTCCAGGTCATTATTGTATGTTACAGTGGACCAGCAGCTAACGCCAACTTATATCTATGACTGGATTTGAGGAGCGATAGCGTCCTCTATGCTACATTTGTGTGTCAAGCACAATGAATACATGGTCACGACCACTTCTTAAATAATTAGGCTCATTAAAGTAATAAAAAAAATGCTTACATTTTCACATTTGAAGACACCGAAATATTGTTGATGGCGTCCGCACGCTGAGCTTCCCTTCCGTCGTAACCGGAAGAAGGAAGCCTACATGTCCCAGAATGCATTTCTTAGGATCTGAAAATGGTACCAGTTTACCATTTCCGCCAAAACGCGCAGCACTTGAATTATCAGCGAGGGTTGTTTTGATAGGAATGACATGACTCATTCTCCTTACTGGAACAACAACACAATAAATGTGAATGAGAAAGTCATTTAAAAAAATATGACTGCCTCAAATAATATTATTCTTAACCTAGCGAATATTACAAACAATAGCGACACATCTAAAATAGACCAACGAAGGTAAAATATGACACGGAATATATGTTATTCTTAAATTGGATCTCCTTTCACAAGGGGAACTGCCTGTGTCACACTGTTTTAAACCGACCTCATTTAGTAGACGAACGAGGTGCGTTTGATCCATACACGACCATCTCAGGCGGGTGGAGTTTCTTCCAGCTGGGTGAAATTACCGAACGAATTCAAGGTGACGCAGCAACGGTGAACGCCGAGTACCAACACAACCACACCAACGACGAGAAAACGATATTGTAAATTACCTTCAGTTGTCGGTGCAAGAGGCTGAATTTAAAGGTTTTTTTTTTTACAAGATTCGTTCCTAATATTTAGGGTCGTAGAGTTTTTCACTTAGGGCAGTTTGTATTTTTGCTTGCTTACATAACTCTACTGTCACTAGCCGGTCTCTGTTTGGACAAGGCTATTTAGCTGTTTGTAAAATACTTGACATAAGTTGTGTTTAACGTTAGCGTGTGGTATCATCAGCTGTGTAGCGGCATGTCAGAATCCGGTCATAGTCAGCCTGGGATGTACGGGCAGGGACGCAGGAGGAGGCGACGCCGCGGTGACCGGGATGCTGGACCCCCTGGACAAAATCTGTCCGGTCCCAGTCGCGACCGGGAATACATGCCGAGAGAGCGAAGGGTAATACCGAACACAATCTATGTTCTGAAGTATGTGTCGTCTTGCCTTTTGGTTAACATAGGGTCTTCTCTTATTTTAACTTTTTTTTCTGTTAAGGATGGGAGTGAGGATCCTCCCGGACCACTCATTCAGAAGACCCCAATCATTCTGGCCAAGCCTCCGGGTGAAAGGGTATACTCATTAGTCTCTTCCATATATGAACATCTTTTTACAATTCTGTTTATCAAACATAAATTACAGTACAGAACTGGTTATGGGTTTTTGATAGTATGATCCTGTAAAATACCATCAGTATGAATTCAAATGACAGACGTAAACATGTCCTGACATCAAGAATTCTAGAGTAACATTAAGTTGTACAATAATTGAGCACAATGTAAGAATGTATATCAGTATGTATGGAGAGAGATTTGAGCCAGTACTATGCCAGAGGGGGGAAAAAAAATTGAAAGCAGAAAAAAAACAGGTTTTTAGAGAGAGAAAAGAACCTGAGAGCATTGGAAAACTGTATGAGAGAAAAGACAAACAGTTCGCAAGCAAAACTTTTAAATTTGCAAGCGATTTATTTTTAATCACGCATTTATTTTTACTGTTTGTACTTTTGATCGCCTTGTCAATAGTTGCTCTCAAATCAATTTTTTTTGTTTGTTTTCAGTGCGAAAAGTTTTGCTGTCAATTTTTTTTCTGCTCTCAATTCTTTTTCTTCTTCTCATATAATACCATCGCAAATCTCTCTCCGTAAGTATGACTGCTGTAATTAGATGTGAACACATCATACTCAGTACTGCTAAAACTCTGGTCCTATACTAGGTTCTTTCAGTGTATTTATTATGTTCTTATTGTATCATTATTATTGTGCATTTATTCCCCCTTGCTTTCCACCGTAATAGAAATGTAAAATATAAAAAGTCATAACTATTTTTAGACACTTCTGGCCCTAAATCATGTTATTTTTGAATTAGCACAAATCAAATCATATAAATTTAATATAACCCTCCTTCAAGCCAGTCAACATCTGCCACTGCTGATGGCAACAGAACAAATGGGATACAATTTTAGAACAAAACTGGCGCAGGAATGTTCATATTCATTGAAAGTTTCTTCAGAATACTCCTTCATTTTCAGCCGGCCAAATAAAGGAGTCAGAGTTTTTGTTCCCATAAGTTCTTTTTCTAATGTATTAGCTCTTCTACCTCTCAGCTCTGACTTGACTTGTCTTGTTAAATGGATCCTTTTAAAGGCCAAGCCATCCCAGAATGCACCAGCCAGTGGCACCCCGGTCCTTGAGAAGCCAATAATGCTCATGAAAGCCAGGGATGATGGAACAAAGCCAGGGACACCTCCAGAAGCTGCTGCTCAACCCTCTGGTGCAGGACCCTCGAAAATGGAGAGGGAAGGTCAGCGACCTACCCAGCCGGTGTACCAGATCCAAAATAGGGGGATGGGCGCTTCAGCATCGAGCAGCGCTGTGGACCGTGGGTTATCCATGATTCTACATTGTAAACCGTAACTGTAAAGAACAAGATGTCTTCAGTGTTCCTACTAAGATTAATCTAGAATCTTCTCTTCCGACCTGCAGCCATGGTTGGGCAGTCTAAGCTGCTCCCCCCAGAGAAGATGAAGCACAGCATAAAGCTAGTGGATGATCAGATGAATTGGTGTGACAGTGCCATGGAGGTCAGTTCGTCTCGTGTATGGACTCAGATGATGTCACGTTACTGCCTTTAAAACAAACAAAAAAAGAGACAACTTAACACACATCCAAAAGCAGTTGTGTTTTTTTTCACGATGTTTTGCAGTATTTGAGGGACCAGACAGATATGTTGGTGGTGGGAGTCATCGGCCTGCAGGGAACTGGGAAATCTACTGTAATGTCACTGTTATCTGCCAACACCCCTGAAGAAGATCAAAGGTAAAGTTGAGATGAACACCTGATCTGATATGATAACAGTAATAATCATCGTACTGAATTGACTTTTGCCCTCCTGAAAGATCCAAGAACCACATAGACCATCCACCCACTAGTTTGCCGTACAGGGTGGTGGATAGTTGGCATACCTCAGTGAAACGTCATCAGAGAGATAAGTTCAGGATATTGGTTTGTCCTGAAGCAATCGTCCTCATCCTCTGTTACAAAGACAGCCATCTGTGATTTCCAGTAACAATAACTGAAATGAGTGGAGATGGAGAAGATTTTGTTTCCTCCACTCCTGAACTAACAGGAGTGTTTGTATTCACAGGGGTTACGTATTCAGAGCCCAGACACAAGAAATTAAAGAACGAGGAGGAAACCAGAGCACAGGGATTGATTTCTTTATCACACAGGAGAGAGTCATCTTCTTGGACACACAGGTAAGGATGACGTTTTACACAGAACACTTGACTCTTATTCATTGATGAAAAGCGTGGTCTTCAAGCTAGTTGCTTTTTTTTTCTTTTCTTTTTTTTTAGCTTGGGATATGTTGATATAAAATTAGCCATCATGTCAGAAATGACGCTATGAAAACGATGAGTGACATCCTTTGATAATGAATCCCCTGGATATCAACAAAATCAAGCCGATTCACATATCACGATAGGATTTTCTGACAGAATTAAACCGATGTTGTACTGAACCTTAAATCTGATCAGTTTCCTGCCATTAGATTATTGTCTACATTTGCAGTTTGCTGTAGAATTTGATTCAAGTTTCTAATTAGCTTCTAAAAGCAGTGAGCATTCTTTTTCTCTCTCTCGCTCTCTCTCTCTTTGCTTCTTCAGCCGATGCTCAGCCCGTCCATTCTAGATCACCTCATCAACAATGATCGGAAGTTGCCTCCAGAATACAACCTTCCATACACATACGTGGAGATGCAGGTCAGTGGGCGGCCTACAGAAGGCGGGAAGCTAAAACCCCAGTTTATTACAAGTTTAGAACTCATTATGCAGCTGTAGTTGTCTGATTCAGGGCCTGTTCAACATAATCCCTTTAGAACTCTCTGTTCCCCTGTACACAGTCTCTTCAGATTGCTGCCTTCTTGTTTACGGTTTGCCATGTGGTCATTGTGGTTCAGGACTGGTTCACCGATTTAAACCTCTACAGGTAGGCACTGGTTTTGTCTACTGTGGATCTGTGAGACAATAACCTGCGTGTCCCATCCTCTCATAGGAATGCAAAGCATTTCATTTTGAGGGGATGCTTTTCTTCTGTTTTTTGGTGGTGTTTTTTTTTTTTTTCTTCTTTATAATCACTGCCAAAATATTTTCCTGCCGTTGGTCCCGAGACAGTGAATGTGGACAAAGCCAGACCTGTTTGCAGTGAGCTCACCTAACATGTGCTGACACCTCCTCAGTTTATCACGTGCTAATAATGAAACTTAACATACCAAGGACCTCAGTAACCTATTGAATGGAAGAGCTGAGCAACTCGGCTTCCCAGTAAACGGATTCTGCTGGTGTACCTTTGCCTGGAATATTACACTTGTATTTAAAAAAAAAAAAAAAAAAAGTATTTATGGGGCGAGTAGGAATAAATAAATCAAGAATAATCCAGCACAGTGGTTCCCAAACTTTTTTCAACCCTGCACCCCTTTATATGCCAGTCTTAAATGAAATCTCGTTACACCATATGCTCATTTTCAGATAATGAAATATTGTAGATCCATTAAGGCCATACTGTCAATACTTTTTTGCGCTTTCATGGTCATCAGATCAAGCTTTTTTATTGTTTGGAAATCAGACATGCGAATATGTAACCTTGCAGTGATTGCATAATGATTCCAAATTTTGGCGAGCCACAGGAAGTAGCTGACAGTTTGTTCTTGTGTAGGTTCCTTCAAACTGCTGAGATGCTGAAGCCCTCCACTCCATCTACCAGCCATGACAGCACCGGCTCTTCAGGCAATGACGATGGGGCCGAGTACTATCCACATATAGGTGACTGTTTGATACAGAACACACACAAACACACAGCCACACACACACACACACACACACACACACACACACACATGCAAATCAGGCCTGATGATCCAGTTTAATCAAAGCTCCCTTATGGAGTTAAAATCATGCCAAATCCTCACAAACACACAAGACATGTTTAACTCACGCCCAACGATTCACAAACAAACACATTTTGGTTTGCGAGTACAAAAGATCATTCGCAAACTAATGCATTTGGTTTTGCAAATAAGAAACGTACCTATCAAACAATACATCACGCTTCAGAAACAAATACAGCATGTTTTACACATACAAAGAAACATATTTCTTCAAATACAGTCAAGTAAATTTAAAATCTTTCAAGAACAAAAAAAATCCTTCAAGTACAAAAACAATTTTACAACTATGAAAAATGACATTTAGTACAATCTGACCACTGTCATGTGACTTTTGGCACTAATTTTCCACCTTGCAGATCCAGAATTCCAGGACATTTCTTAGAACATTTACTGGCATTTGTGTGTGGGTCTGCAAGGTGGAAAATTAGTGCCAAAAGTCACATGACAGTAGTAAGATTTTGCCAAAAGTCACGTGACATTTTTTTGGAGTTGTAGAATTGTTTTTTGCACTTAGAAGGTTTTCGTTTGTACTTGTGTTGTTTGATAGGTACGTTTCTTATTTGCAAAACCACATGCATTAGTTTGCAAATGATCTTTTGTATCTGCAAACCAAACTGAGTTTGTTTGGGAATTGTTGGGGCGTGAGTTAAACATGTTTTGTGTGTTTGTGAGGATCTGGCATGATTTCAACTCCATACTCCCCTCCCTCTTCCATCCAGTGTTCCTCCAGAATAAGAGCAGGCGAGATGATTTCTGCCCCAGGAATCTGAAGAATATGCACATGGTGGTGGACAAATTAATGGCCCACTCTCATCTCAAATACAAAGGTTCTCCTCCTCTCTCACAAACACAGGACAGTAGCACAAACTTTCAGTTTTTGTATTTGACCACAAACACTTGATGTTTTCCAATAACATGTGGTTGGATTTCAGGTTCCTTGTCCATGCTTGACTGCAACATCTTCCCTGGTCTGGGCCAGGACTATCTGACAACTGAAGTCAATATGTTCCTACTTCCAGTACAGGAGAATGATGGGGATGATAGTTTGACTAAAGCAGGTCCTAAAGAACTGAACTTCTCTTGTAAGATCGATTTCAAGTTTACTGCTGTATCCTGTGTGAAAAAATAACTCATCGTGGTCCACTCTTCAGGGTCATATCCCCTTTTCTCTCTGCTCCCGGGCTACCGAGGACACCCTGCCTTTTCCACCATGGTTTCCAAGCTCCGCAGTCAAATACTGGCCATGCCCCGCTGTCAGCTGTCACACACCATCCTCACAGAGAAAAACTGGTAAATATAACATGTGCACACTTTGGGCAAAAAGGACACAAACAAATACAACAAATATGATCGTAGGTTGATAGGACTAACTTGTGTTGATACGATTATCAAATAAACTCTGTGCATTCCTGCACTATTTTGTTCCTTTGCATGCTGTATTGTAAGTGTCACAGTTTTGTTTTAGCCTTTTTGAAAAAGTTTTTGGTTGAATGCCTGCAAAAAATGCATGCTGCATTTGATGTTTAAACATTTTGCTCTACAAAATAAAACGGAAGTAGATACGGGGCAGATGAGTTTGTATTGTGAAAGCCCTTGTCCCTCATTCTGCTTTTGTAGTGTCCAAAAAAAGAGACTGGAGGCAGCTTGTAGATCTGAGAGTTTATTTGCCAGGAAGCCAACATCAGAATGATGACAGGGCATTTTTATAGTTTTCTAATTATGATTAATTGATATGGTGGTAGTTTCGCATCTTTTTCATTCACCTTAGTTGCACAGAAAGTTCCATGGTATCCATGATGAGAATAATTGCTTTTGGGAGGATCTTCACCGGGGTCAACTTCTTTTCTTACCATTTTTTTGTTCAGCATGCGTCAGCCTGATAGTTCAACACCTTAATACACATCGTAGTTCAGGATCACCACGATTTTTAATTCACTGTTGTGAATTTCTAAAAAAAAAAAAAAAAAAAGGCTGAGTTTTTGTCTTGAATTTTCAGGTTTCACTATGCAGCTCGAATCTGGGATGGAGTAAAAAAATCCTCCGCCCTGTCTGAGTACAGCCGTCTGCTCTGCTAACAAGCTTTGACCAAAATCACATCGCATCATGGAAATGTTTCACTGAAAATGGAGCCTCCCATTTTCACCCAAGAAAAAGAAATCTTTACAGGAGAGTCAGATTTCATCAAAGATACAATCACCTCTTGCAGAGCTGAATGGAAAGTGAAACAGGTGTGAGAAAGTTGGCTGTTCCTGCCCTCAAGACATTTTGTGTGCAGTGGGCGAAGCCGCGCTGGTGGGAATGAGTTCAAAATGTGTCTGCACCTTTGTAAGACGTTACAACGATGTGACTATAGTTTGAAGAGATGAAAGTAAATTCCTTTTTATTGTCTTTAAATTAAAACGTTATTTAAAAAAAACATGATTGTGACAGACTCAGTTCTGTGTGGTTCTAAAAATGCATGTTTCTGTTTGTTTTCTTGCATTGGAGAACGTTGGGCTACAGCTCTGCCTCACAGTCATTTGCATTCACCCTGAAAAATGGAGGAAATTAAACCTAAGTGCTGATGATGGAAAACAACCAGTCGTCAAATCAAAGGTGTAAAGAAAGACAGATTAACTCTATAATTTTTTACTCTAAATGTCTCATTTGCGTTTTGGGAGTAAAATTTAGTCTGGTGTGGAAAGAATAGATTAAAAACTGATATCAGATACAAGAGGTGTAACATGTCACCTGTTTCCCGTCAAAGCTTCAAGCCCTCCTTTATTACCTTCATTATTACACAGAAAGGTATTCTAGATGAATAAATATAGATGAAACAATACATGTAGGGCTGCACGGTGGTGCAGTGGTCAGCACTGTCCCCTCACGACCAGATGGTTTTTGAAGGGCAGCTCTCAGCTCAGCACTCAGACCGAGCATCGCACTGAGGCTTCTATCTCCTCAACTACAAGTCGCACCGATTTCGTTCTCACACCGTTGGACTGGGGCCGGTGTCTACGGCCGCGCGGGGGCTCAGGCCCTAACAATGCTGCTTGCAGCTTTAATTCTTTCTTAGCTCTCTTGTGAGGTTCACTTTCCTTTCCTTTTCATTGTGGCCCCATCCATGCAATTTAAGAAGGGAAAGTTTCTATTTTGCTAGATGATCACAAAGCAGTGGTCATACCATCAATATCTTGTTTAAAATGAAAAAAAATATATAATATGAAAATATTTTAAATAAATGTACTTCAGAGAATAACGTCTCTTCATATTTCACATATTTCAGTATTCTTGACAGCAAATTTCCTTGAACATTAATATTTTCATAATGGGGAGTGGTCTGATGATGAAGGCTCCTCCTTCTGAGGAAGACTACTTATAGATGAAACAACTCAAAAAGAAAGCCAGATGTCTCCTACCATCACAAAATGCACCTCCTCATGCTGATCTATGGAATTGTGCTTCTCCCTAAAGGTAAGTTTCTGTGTTATAGTCCATCTTTATGAGGAAAAAACAAACAGACAAATACTGGTTTTAGTTTGAGGTAATTAGATTGAATGTATTAAAATGCTTTTGTTTACCTGATGAAAATAGGTACACAAAAAGAAATGTTTAATTTATTCTTGTGTTTTCTCAGCCTACACTCTGAAATGTTATGAGTGTGCAATCAGCAGCTCGGGAGCTTGCGGGGACATAAAACAATGTCCCATGCAGGAGCATCAATGCAGTTCAGTACAAATGACCGTTTACAATGGTAATAGATGCATCTTTTTATTTCTGTATGTACCGTAAAACTGCTGTGCACCCCTCCAGGTTTAAGATACTGATCTTTTGTTGCAGGTGGTTCAAAAGCTGTAGATATCAGTGGGAAATCGTGTTCACTTCCTTCTGAATGTGGTGAGCACTCCGTCAATTTTGGAATAAGCAGGACAGGAATTATCAGCCAGTGTTGCAAGACAGATCTCTGTAACACCTTTCCTGCGCCAGGTGAGTTATTCATTAGGGCCTGAGCCCCAAAGAGGGAGAGGACTCTTTCTTTCTTTCTTTCTTTCTTTCTTTCTTTCTTTCTTTCTTTCTTTCTTTCTTTCGTAATATTCCGCCACTTCAGAGCTCAATTTGACCACCTAAATATGCTAAAAAATTCATCACTTTTGCCACTCACATCAAGTCTGGTGAAAAAATTGATGAAACGTACAAATTAACCCCTCATGTGCCAAAATGTGCTCCACAGTGCTACCTATGTATCTAAAAAGGGGCACCGTGGCTCGTAGAAATGTTGTAGAGACATCGAACCAAAACTCAATTATTCGACGTACCAATTATACACTCACACCCCTGACCTAAATCCAACAGGAAGTCAGAGCTGTCAGCCCAGGTCTGAAGCCCTTCGACTGTGCCACACCCTGAGACGTTAATGGGTGCAACACTGCTTTCAGCTTTAATTTAGATTGTTCTTTGTTTTGCCTTAAGTCTTCTATTCACTGTGGGGAAAAAGTATGTCATGAAACGTATTATTGGACATTGTTGGAGAAACAAGTCTCAAATTCCAAGACAAGTTTGGATGAAGAAAATTACTTTTCCCTCCATTTCCATTGCTATGGAGGAGCCAGAGGGCATGATACCCCCAACTGCTACTGTCAAGCTGTGTTTCATTTGCCTTTGTGCGTGTGTGTGTGTGTGTGTGTGTGTTCGAGAAAATAGAACAGTGGACAGCAATAGGTGGCCCGTGGGCAAAAACCGAACTCCCAGTTGTGATATCTTGTCGGCCAGATGTCTGTTTCATTTTGATAATCTGACTCTTGAAATTGATTATTTCATTTATTTTCTTAACTGCAGAACCACAGCAGAATTGCCAACTTTTATTCACAAAATAAATAAACAAATACAAAGCATCACATCTGTACGGGAAATTACCAGCCGCTCCCTAAAAGTGGAGGACCTTCCTGACAGTTGGACAGATGGGTCAGTTACCTCAGTCAAAACATATCTGCTACCACCTCCCAGACCTGCTGTTGGATGCAGACAAGCAAAGAAATAAAGCAACTCATTTTAAAATGTCAGATTATCAAAATAATCTGGCGGACTAGACATTGCTTCTCGGGGGCCGGTTTTGGCCTGCCAGCCACCAATTGCTGACCACTGTTTCACAGAATCTAGGTTTCTTGTATTTTAAAGCCATCAAATTTGAAATAACATCAGTCTTTGTATTTTACGTGTAAATGAGTTAGCTTTATTTTACAAAGGTTTGGAGGACAGTTCAAAACAGGAACCAGATGGCACCAGCCACTTCCCCACAATCCAGGCTGGCACCCACCTGCCATCCTGAACGAAACACACTTCTGACATTTTGAGTCGTGTGAATTATGTTTGTTTTAAACCTTTTCGTCGATTTGCTGGACATCTCTGCTGGCATTTCTGTTGTTTGTGTTTTCCCTTAGAACTTTTGAAATAAAAGCAACTGTGGGCAGGAAACAATATGTCTGTTTCCTGTTACAGACCCTGGTCATTCTGGTTTCAATGGTAAAATGTGCTACACCTGCGAAGGAAACAATTGCTCAGTCCCTCTACGCTGTCAAGGGAGCGAGGATCACTGCGTGACAGCTACAGGTGACTGGCCTACGACATGAAGTATTTAGAAGTTGTAAAGAGGAAAATAGCTCTATTTTCTTTGTAGATATATTTGAATAAAAAAATTCTCTGTCCAACGTGATCTTCTTTCACAGTGCAAGCAGGAGACGTACAGACAAAGGTGAAGGGCTGCATCTCCAAGCTGCTGTGTTCTTACACAGACAAACAGTCAGGACTCATTGCAGCAGACATCACCTGCTGTCAGGGGAAGCTCTGCAACGGTGGCAGCAGCAGCAGCAGCAGCAGCTCATTGACTGGCCTTCTGGTGCTGGTGGCACCACTCGTCTGGCTCTGGTCTTTTCACTGAGTCCTCCTCATCTTCGCAGGAGCCCCGGTACTCAAGCCACATCCTTTTTTCTTTTTTTCTTTTTTTTCCACTTATAAATTAGACAGTAACAAACAAAACCTGAAAATACCACACACAAAAAAAAAAAGACTTGCATCCTGTTTGCTACATATCAGCAACTGCCTCGCACAATCATCCTCAGCCTGGCTTTTTGTTTCCTCATGTTAGACGAGGAGAATGTTCTGTTTTACTGAATACAACTTGAAACTTGAAAGGACGTATGCACGTTTCTTTTGAAAGACCATAACCAATATTAACGAATTGCTTTTGGTGGAAGGTGTTTCCATGTTGTGTTTTTGAAGTCTTCTCTCAATGTCATTAAAATTCAATTCGCTCATTTCTTATTACTCATTATAACCATCAAGGACACGATATTTGTGGAATAGTAACAATAATTAAAAAAGAAATAATCTATCACTCTTTGATGTTTATCCGTGTAATGGAAAATAAATGTTTAACCTTTGTTTGATCCTGCTTGCACGCGTTTGACTTCTCAAGGGGACTTCTGTACCCTCTTTCATGACAGCAGACTTCCTGTAATTATAATCTTAAAAGGTAGGTGGATGTTGATCTGATTTGATTGTTTAAAATTGTATAAAAGTTGGAGGACTTCTTCTGCACAAGACTTGTTGTGTGCTGAACATCGTCCCTCTTGCAAGATTAAAGAATGGCTGACTCAACAACGGTTTGTCAAAGTGTTGTCTCTCATCTCACCAGAACTTACAAACGAACCGCGTGTCTTTCTTCAATTTAACAACTACACCTGTCACAGTGACCTTGACCTTCGACCACCCAAAGCTTTTCAGTTCATCCGAGAGTTCCACTGAACACTTGACAAATTTGAAAAATAAAATAACAGATACTGGACTGGACAGATATCGTACCCACGTGAGGTGAGAGTGACTTTGCCCACCAAAATGTTGTCAGTTCAGCCTGAACACCCAGTGTTGCTCGAACAGGCTAAGACTCCAGACGAGTCACACGCACCAACTGACAAAATGAGCCCAATGACGTGTGTGTGCGTGGGTGCATTGTGTGGAGGAGGTAGGGGTGGAGGGGGGTGCCCTGTATGAGGGGGGTGCATTCTGGAGTCACAAAGACGGGAGGCGGCAGGAAACAAAAACATCATAAGACACCTATTACGGAGTACTTGGAAGGCAACAAGCACTATTAAGGGGAAAAACTGCTTTAATTACGTTTTGCCAAGTCAAGGGTAGATTGATATTACCTTCATATGAGGTAATTAGCTTAGCTTAGCTACAGGTGGGCATTTAAATCCATATTGATTGAGTAGAAGAAGATACAATTGTATGCTTAGAAGGCAGTTCATCCTCTTTCTTAATTAATTCTACTTTTTGCTTGGTGGAAGAGAATAATTCAGTCATTACTGAATGCATTTTCAGTATGTTTAGAGGTTTCCATACACATTATCGCAGGAAGAGACTTCATAAAAATCCCCATTCACCAGTTCCTGTGAAAGAGAAGAGTGATGAAGGTCACAGATGTCAACTGGGTCAGTCTACGTTGTTTAATAGATTCTTGTCATCGCTACCTCCGTGCAACTGTAGGATTTCAGTTGGCTGAAGCCCCAGGACCACAAAAGCGACAAGGAGAAAACAGAAAACGTAAGAAATTAGAAACGTTTACAAGTATATGACGGTGATTTCACAGGTTCGAGAGGAACGAGGCTGGTACCTTTTAGGAGATGGGAAAGGAGGCTTACTGGTTTTCTGGTCAGCACAAGATTTTGAAGTCACATTATTGTACCTGTGAACCAAAAGTGTATCAGTGCACTATTTCAATGATTAGCTCTTTAACTTTTGTTACATTTCATTTACTCACATACGACCTTGATCCACCGTCTCCACTTTGGGCCTCCTGTAATGGAAAGAGTACAATATATTTTGGTTTATAAAACAACATGAATTGGTAGGATACTTTAAAGTATGGAGAAATGAAAAATATCTGTGTCCTTATGGGGAGGTTGTGTTTTCAGGTTTAAATGTGGTAATCAAATTGTGAAAGACACATATTTGTTATGAGTATCCTGTCAAAACAGATGTGAAATAGCGAAACCTCCGAGAATACCTGTCTCCGCTTACTTACTTCCGCCTGTCCTCTACGCTATACTCACTGCAGCCACTAGATGGCCTCAGTCACTTATACAGGACAACTGGATGCTGGACCACCTGTCAGCTCCTTCTTCTGGGGCGGCGACGACGATGAATTTAATACACAGGTATCAAGGGATTTTTAACCATATTTTAATGGTACTTTCCAACCTAATAGCAAAGTTGAAAATGAAAAGTTTCGCAATTGTTGTACACGATCTGGTGTGAGCCCACCTGCTGTAGGTTCACAGGTGCTTTTTAGTCACAGGCATGTACGACTTAGACGTTAAATGAGGAATCTTGCCTTTGATTAGCAGGGCAATGTTCCGGCCTTCGAGAATGAAATCTGGAATGAGATTAAACTGCAAATTTTAACAATGCACTAAAATGGTCCTTAAGGATGACAAATAATAACTCTAAATCTCACCTGCGACTCATCCTGGAAAGCCGGTTCCACATGCTAAAAATGACAGACACCCACGTTATGATCGTGCTATGTAATACCTGAGGTCACATTGTATCAGTGCTGCACTACAAATGGAACCTGTACATTTTCTACTTGCCTGCCATCCTGACTTTGAAGCGCCGTGATTTGATTCCTTGAGAGGGTAAATAAATAAATAAAAGGGATTTTATTGTGGAGATCAAACTTTTAAATAGTTTCTATTTAAAAAGGATAAATGAAGTAGATTAACAAGAAATACAGAACTTTCTCAAAATGTTATTGCTGATCTGCTTTGTTAGTGAATTCAGTGACTTACTTGTACTTTTTCAGTATAAAAAGGCAGACGCCTCCAATGATCGCAATGGTCGCGACCCCCACCACTGCAGGAATGATGATGTGGTTAGAATTCTCAATACCTGAAAATAGGGAGGGTTTATTATTGAGCTTTTCTTGCTAAAAAATAGAAATATACATTAGCTGGAAATTATGATTTAAAAAAAATGCCATTATCTCAATTGATAACAAGTTAATTTAAAAGATAAAGAGTTTAAAAATGCGAAAGCTCAGTTATCTTGATCTAATGGAGAAATAAAGAGAAATACAAACTACTTTCTCAGAGGCTAAATTTATTTTAATCAATTCTGCGATGATCTCACGTTTCACATAGAGCGTCAGTTGGGAAGATGATGTCGCCCCTCCATCAAATGTAGCCGTGCAGGTGACTTCCTGGAAGTTGTCGTTCTCCTCAGGGATGATCACCAAGATGGACTGAACCTCCCAGGTACCACGTTGCGTTTCTCTCTCGGTGATGTGCTCGGGTTCGCCCCTGCTCCATTGGAGTGTGGGTGGATGAAAGGGGCAGCTGTGGGTGACTGAGCAGGTGACAGCGAAGGGGTGACCTTCTATGGCGGCCTTGGCATGTGTCAAAGTGGGTTTGGGAGGTTCATCTATGAGTGGGGGGGGGGGGTGAGCAGAAATGGAATAAATGGAATAAGAGGAAAATTGTTACTTCGTAAAGACGAGCGTAGAATTCCGAAATATAAGGTGACATACTCAACATGTTGATCGAGACACAGTCCTCAACAAAGGAGAATTTGTCCGGGCCGTTCTCAACACCCACATGCTCAATCAATTCAATTCGGAAGCAGAACGGGCCGTTGTCATGGTCATTGACATCAACTATTTGTAAGGTGCAGTTTCCTTGGCTTAAATTTCCTGACAAACTTGTGCGACCCTTATAGTTATCGAGGACCTTTGCAGAATCAGCGTGGTAAATGTTGCTCTTTTTATCCTCCGAAAGATGCCAGGTCCCTCTGAGTCTGGAGGTCGGCAGGCCGTCTTTGGGATGGGTGAAGGAGCACGGCAACACGACACAGGATGTAACAAGAGCGTTGAGGGTCGGTACAGTGCTGGCCTTCCACTCCTCAGTAAACACAGTCATGTTGAGAGCTACAGGAGAACAAATATGGAATACAGATTCAAAGAAAAAAGTTCTGGAGGATTTTTTTTTTAACTGATCTATGTTTTCTTTGAGATAAGAATGAGATGGTCATCATATTACCTGCCAAAAGCAGACCGACTATCATCAGCTTTCCCTTGCCCTCCATACTTCTTCACCTCCTGTTTCGAGAGCCGAAAAGAACATATCACATGCAAGTTTGAAACGGGAGCAGCACGGCTCAGGGGCGGTGTGGCTGTATGGCAAACATCTGTGTATTGCAGCTGACGGGTCGCCACTCTGTCACGGGGCCATCAGGAGCAATTGGGGGCTCAGTATCTTGCCCAAGGATACTTGGACATCATCGGGGAAGTGAGGGTCAGACCTGCGTCATTTTGGTTTCTAGACCGCCACGCTACCGAGGGGCAAATCATATCGCAATATACAGAAGAAGAACTGATCAGGTTACAACTGAAATCTCAAACTTCTTTGTTCAAGCACCACATCACCGCACAGCACCCTTACGTCTCATTATTTCGAGCATTCATACGGCTGACGAAGCCCAGTAATCCAGCATTTCATACATCATCAACTGTTTCTGTCGTGTTGAACATGTGGACAACCTTCAAACCAGTCGTCACAATGTGTCAAGCATCTACTCAATGTTTTTTTTTTTTTTTTGTTAATGCACTTTGTATTGCTGAATCGACTTTCACAACTGAACGTGTGAAGCATTCCACCCACCAAAGATCAACTAGTGCTCAAACAGCGGTGAAGGCAGTTACACTTCCTCACAGTGACAAAACAAAGAACTGACTCGAATACGGTTTAACAACAGCTGGGAGATAGAAAAAGAATTTTAGATTTCCTCCTTCCAGCTACAGTGACGTAAAACAGTTGTGTTTTTTCTTCTCTTTATTGCACTGACAAGGTTTATCACCAAATTACAGTTCTAACAGTATTGTGAATACGAACCCTGTCAAATCTCTTGCTATCAAAATTTTGTAAAGGTTACAGGATTTTGCAGCTCATCCGTTGGGATTTGCTGTTTGTGGGAACGGTTTTGAGAAATTCTGTTTCGAAAATGTTGAAGATGATTAGAGAAATGAACCAAATCAGAGTCTGACAAAAGCTGCAAGGGCAAAATGTCGCAACAACAGAAACTTACCTGATGAAGTTGGATCAGAGCTGTTAATGATCACCAACACCTAACTAACGCCTCCTCCGGAATCGCAAGACGCGCTACCGTCTTAAGAATTTAGGCATGAAAGCAATGCCTCTGTGTCGAACGGTGAGGACTCAGCAGCAGCAGTGTTGGTGAGGTATCGAGGCAGAAATAAATGGGTGGATCTCATTGTGAACTGAGAGTCACTGAGCTATGATTATTATGCAAATGTGGAGAAAAGTGGCCATCCTTCCATTGGTGAAAGGAAACAGGCCCAAATCAAACTATATAAGGTTGTGGTGCCCCTCTGACATTTAGTGTGTCACGAAGGGTTGTGTACGAAAACCCCAAAGCTGCAGTAAAGAGTATTAGCGCTAGTGAATAATAATAATTATAATTGTAATAATAATAATTATTATTCCAATTTTAAGAGAATAAATAGTTTTGAAAAAATGTTAGCAGGACTATGCTCATATCAAGGGTTATCTATGCAACCTCCATGGATGATGGCTGCTGTGAGGCTTGCCACAGTACAAGCAGTGTTCCTAGCTGTCATTTTAGTGTCTGAATTACTTGTCTGCAAAGTTCCCCTGTGTAATCCAGCACACCCGATCGGAGCTGTTAAACCTCAGATCCATCTCTCCCGGTGATCTTGGCCCAACTACATCCTTGCTGGAGGAGAAATTATGGGACTTAAACATCTCAAGCCGCTCAACACCATGGCTGCCGACAAAAAAGGGTCGCCACTCCGGCCCCCTTGCCAGGTTCATGATATGCCTTCACCAGCCACAGCTCCCGGCCCTTCTGCTGTCAAACGTCAGATCCCTCTGGTACAAAATGGATGAGTTCCAACTTATGATTCAAACCAACAAAGACTACAGTTACTGCTCTGCCATCTGCGTGACAGAGACCTGGCTGGATCCATCAGTACCTGACCAGGCGGTAACACTTCCAGGTTTCACATTACACCGTGCCAAAAGATCACTCAAACTATCACACAAGTCAAAAAGCAGCGGTATTCGCATGATGATCAATGAAAGCTGGTGGACACACTCCACTGAACTCGGCCATGTATGCTCCCCGCACTTGGAATACCTCACTATCAAGTGCAGACCATCACAGGAGTTCACATCTGTAATAATGATGTGTGTGTACATTCCACCTGAGGCTGACGCTAACACCACCATAGCCAAGTTAGCCAACTACGTCTCAGTCGAAAATTCACACCCAGACACAACAGTCATTGTCCTTGGGGACTTTAACCAGATCAGTCTGTCATCTGAGCGCCTCGGCTACCATCAGCAGGTAACCTGCCCTCGCAGAGGGACCAATACGCTGGACCACTGCTACACTACCATCACACTTTCCCGAGGGCTCCGCTGGGCAGGTCTGACCATGCAATGCTGCTGCTAATTCCACAATACAGGCAACAAGTCAAATCCTCCAAGACCCCAACAAAACCTGTCTGGTGCTGGACCCCCAAAGCCATCGGAAAACTTCAGGGTTGTTTTGCATGCATGGACTGGGACGTTTTCCATGCTGCAGGTGACCTCCACGATGTCACTGACAGTGACAATCGGCTTCCCAACATACTCAACCCTTTTTTGTGGAAGGTTTGAGCAGGCACCAGCTCCATCCCCTTCTCCCCCCACCCCTCTATCCCCTGCCTTTCACCATCTAAGAAGTGGAGGTGAGGAGAACCTTCAGGGGACTCAAGAGGAATGAAGCCGCCAGCCCAGATAACATCAGCCCCTCCGTTCTCCACCACTGGGCTCCAGAACTGGCTGGGGTTTTCACCAACATCCTCAACACCTCCCTCTGTCAGAACTCAGTACCAAAGTGCTTCAAAGAACCTATCATTATCCCGGTTCCCAAGACCATCTCCTGCTTCCACTATATATATTAGACTATAGACCCATTGCCTTGACATCGGCACTCATGAAATCATTCGAGCACATCATACTCAACCACCTGAAAATTGTCACCACCCCCCTCATGGACCCATACCAATTTGCATACAGAGCCAATAGGTCAGTTGAGGACATCGTCAACTTAACCATTCATCATATACTGTACCACCTGGAGTCTGCAAACATATGTACCGCATGCTATTCATGGATTTAAGCTCTGCACTCAATACAATAAACCTGGCAAAACTGTTAAACTACTGGACATGAACATTGACCCATGCTTCTGTCACTGGATTCATAGCTTTCTCTGGAACAGGCAACATAAGGTGAAGATCAACAACAGCATATCCTCCCCTCTGTTCGTCAGTACAGGCGCTCCGCAAGGCTGTGTTCTCTCCCCCTGGCTATTCTCCCTCTACACGAACCAGCTCATGTCTCACCACAGCTCTGTCAACTTGTACAAGTATGCTGATGATTCAACCATGATAGGACTCATTACCAACAACAGAGAAACCAAATAACGTACACAGATCAAGCAGTGACCTGGTGCTCAGACCAAGATCTCCAACTAGGCACATCAAAAACAAAAGATCTCATGCTGGCTGTCTCTTTACTGCGTTTCCAACTCCGACCAAATGTGGCAACCTGATAACCAGGAGAATCGATGAGCGAAGCAGGAGTGAGTGACACCTACTGACCAGGAGGTATAAATGTTGCCTGTTTCACCTTTAACATTCAAGTAAATTTGACGGCATCTGCTTATTTGTTGAGTCAAAAAACTGGTGAAATTTTACCGCAGAATCAGGAAATTCCTTCACTTTTATTTTTTCGTAAATGTGAAATAATTTCACTTCCAAGTGATTGTGCCCAAAACTGAGTCTGTTCAGACAGAGAAACTGGTCAAACTTGGAAGAGGTGTTGAATTGTCTCATCAACAGTTTGGCTTAATTTGTTACATTTGAACATAATTCTTAACAGACTAAAAAAAACAAATTTGGGGACATTGAATGCTGATTTTGTGGTCAATGGTTCAGACTGAGGTAAAGGTTAAGGTCTGTCAGTGCTTCAAAAATACTTTATCCAGTACATCTTTACTGTCTCCGATCAGTGTTTTTTTTTTTTTTTTTTTTTTTTTTTTTATTTTTGTGTGACCACATTGGGGAACAGAGAAGTGAAACACAGAAATGTGAAGTTGTTGGTGCATTGAAACAGTCAAATGAAATGTGATCATTTTTTTAAGACAAGGGTTTGCGAGGACACTTGTTCACATCTCAGGCCTCTGCACAAATGAGATCAGAATTATTGTGAAGTCTTTATTCTACACATGATCTTTTTCACAGGAAATCCTGCAGTAAATATGCTGCAGTTCTATAAAATGTGACATATTTTACACATCAAGTAGCAGCGTTTGACATGTCTGTTGATACAATATTGATTTATTCAGTTTTAAAAGTCAGACACGAATATGGTGTGGGCATCAGGTATTTTGTGCTTCTGACATTCTCCCATTCTACTTTTGTTTAACTTTTTCCTATCACTGTCCAGGAGTTGATGTTGTCATTGTGTGTTAACTGCTCTGTTAACGACCACGCGCGCACACACACGCACACACACACACACACACACACACACACAAAAACCTTTGGCTGACATTTTCAGAAGTAGCTTTGTTTGCTTCACACTCCAAGTGAAGAGGTGTCTGAAGGTGACACCTTAACTTTTATATGCTGCGTGGGAACAAAGGAATACAGAAACTTTAGTGACATCATGGAAACTGTAGATATACAACACAAAATTACTGGCTATGAATATCCACTTTATTCTACCGCAGGTTTTGTCAACGCTGCAGATGGATAGTGTTGACATGGTGTACGGTTTATACACATGGGTCATTCTCTGTAGGTCACAACCTCTGAAAGCCTTTGACCTACAAATCAAAGGTGATATCAGCAACTCAAACATGTTTACACACCCTCAATGCGATGACATACAATATTTCCTTATTGTTTTAACATGAAACGTTTAGGGGAAACAGGACAAGCATCGTCTCAGCATCTGAAGTGGTGAAGATAAATGTACTCACACAATCCCACTTAGAATTCTTTACTTGTGTGTATGTACCCCTTTGTGTGTTTGTTGATTGATCGATTGGCGGGATGATTAATGAAACAATCCATTCATCAGCGGTGATTAGCTTTTGTTGTTCCTGTTGTATCTAATCTCATTCGAGTGGATCCCTTTTTTTTCCTAAGCCTTTAAAATGAAGGCGCTTGAACTCCTCACATTCAGTCCAGGACCTTCAGCAGGTAAACCAGAGCTACAACGAGGACATCACTTGGTAAAAACTGTTAAATGTTGTATGATTTAGTTTCTTTTCACTTGAACGTGCATGTATTTGTGGGTTTAAGTATAATGACTTATTCAATTTCTTTTTAAAATACAGATTTCTATATCCTTAGGCTCATGGGTAATTCAGCATCCATCAGCTTCAGCACTCCCACACCAAGAAAACTGTCCTGGGGACGCCAGAAAGACGACATGATCCAGCTGGAGGATATATTGACTCAATATGAAGATAATCTCTGGAGTGTTAAAGCCAAAAAAAAGCTTCACTTTCCACCCAGCATCCGTTACATTGACCTCGCTCTCCAGGAGAATGGCGACTTTTATCCCAACAGTTGCCAGATGGTGAACACTGCTTTTGTTGGCGATCAGGGTCCGTGAGTGGCTCTCGATCAGTCAGGGTATGCTGAGCCAGTTGCAGAGCAGCTTGCAAGTGTTTGTGTTATTGAAGGGCAAGTGTTTGCGTCTTGACAGGAAGGGAGACCTCTGTAAATTTCTGCTGATAGGTGTCATACATTTTTTAACAGGATGTGATGTAGTGATAGAAATATTTTGTGGTGGTTTTTCAGTGGTGGTTAGTGTAACGATAGAGGAGGATCCAAGCATGAGAGGACTCATCTGGTGATATGGTGCTGTGAGCCACACCTAAACAGAGGAAGTACTGTTTTGACTGCTCTGTGCCTTTGATACCGTGTCAGGTACAGTAAATGTCATTTTCTTACAAGTAAATGTCTATTTTCCTACTTGAATTGATGTTTTTTGTGATATGTTTGCATCAGCAGATCTGTGAAAGGAGGATGTGCAATTTTTTTTGGTATCGAATTCTCAACTAGTTGATATGCTTTCAGTTAAGCAGCAATCATGATTTTTTTGTTTTTGATTGGATGAGGACACCTTGGTGTTAGATTGTTATTCTATGCGAAAGCACCTTGTTTCTGATAGAGATCTGATGCTATTTGTATTATGTATTGTCACAGCAAGGACAACTTCTCTGAATACAGTTTGCAACCTTAGATATACACAAACGCATGGACAAATACATTCATCCCTCCAGTTGTGTGTCTGAACTGTGTCCAGTAGTTCTCTTCAGATTTTCAGGTCTTTGTGTACATGTGAAGCTTCTGCATCTAATAAACAATGATACCAAACTGTATACTTTTAAACCTAGAACGCTAACGTTAAAATTAGTAGCACCATCACTAACATCAGGTATATTTTACCTGGTATATTATTACTGATAAAATATAGTTTTCATCAAAACATATTACAGTACACTGTATGCCAAATTGAATTAAATTGAATTGAATTAAATTTTCCAATTGCATCCATCCATGGAGCCTATCCCAGCAGCCTTCAGGTGAGACGTGGGGTTCACCCTGGACAGGTCACCAGTCCATCTCAGGACCAACACATAGAGACAGACAACCATTCACACTCACAGTCACACCTACGGTCAATTTAGAGTATCAATCAGCCTCGTCCTCTCTTGATGTCTTTGGACTGTGGGAGGAAGCTGGAGTACCAGAGAGAACCCACACAGGAACAGGGACAACATGCAGACTCACACAGAAAGATCCTGTTCTGGAGCCGGGGCTCAAAACCATCTGGTTGTGAGTGGACAGTGCTGACCACTGCACCACCGTCCTCCAACTATGCAATGTCTCATAAAATGAAAAAAGGTACCATGGGGGACCCTAGAAAATGACATGATAAGAATCGTGTGGGTGAAAATGACCTGACGTTAGTGTTCTAGGGTTAAGGGAACTGACAGAGGTACGCTGGTCCTAACAAAATCCTGTTTGTACCAAGCAGTTGGGTTATTGGCAAGCTGAAAGCCATCTCAAAACTTGACATGGACAGTTTACAATACACAGATTGCAATATTTAAGCTATGCAAAGTTTGCCATTAAACCACAACTAACCTGAGCAAATATCTAATCAAACAGCCAATACGTCTAAAAGCTGAAGAGTGTATTTAACAGCCCAGAACAACCACCTTCATGGTTGTTCACAAATAAAACATGTTATCAAACCAATTATCAGGGGAAAAAAAAAAAAAACCTACTGGGCAAAACTGTTGTTTAAAGTTCACTTGGTCTCAACTTCATGAAGTGTGTCCCCCAAAACTGATTAAGAATATTTTAGAGAAGTCATGATTACTAAAATAATTCCTATCTGAAGAAGGAAGTGAGAGCAGCTGGGAGGAACGATAAATGTTTCAGGAAAGGATGATCGAAGGAGAAAAAATATACATTATATAGTTTTGAAAAAAGTACAAGTTTCAATATGACTTGTAGTTTTTTAAAATTGGTTTACGACATGAAACTCTGACAATTTCCATCTGATTAGAAATACGAGCACACTAAACACAGGAACCACAATATAAAAATTAAAAAAAGGTACAGCTTAGTTAATTTAAAATTCCTGACATCAGAATCAAATAAGAAACAGCCAGTGACAGTTATTTTTTTTTTATTTTTTTATTGATGCTGTTTATGTGTGCATTAAAAGTGGAATGGAAACTAGACAAGTCATCATCCACGGGAGGGAAATGACACTCAAGCCTGGAAACCATGACTTCATTTGCAGGTCTGATTCTGACTGAAAACAATGGATGCTGTGAATGGACCTCCGCTCTGTCTCCTCTTTCTCCTTAAAGGTACGTCATGTACCCCCGCTCACAACAATTAGAACAGCAAATTTCATACTAATAGTTGACTTTAAGGTTCTTCCGTGCCACTCTTCTCTATTTATCTCACTTTCCTCTGCATCTTATTCCAGTTTTCCACATCGAAGCCTCTTCTTGGACCGTTCAGATTCCATCCTCAGTCAAGGGTCTACCTGGATCTTGCGTGGTGATTCCCTGCTCATTTAACTACCCACATACAGACAACACTATCACTAAGTTTACTGGGATTTGGTCGGAGTCAGACGGCCATGTCATCTATCACCCCGTTGGCTCTAAAGTGATGGAGCAGTATAGGGGCCGTACAGAGCTGCAGGGAGACGTCAGACACAGAAACTGTTCACTGAAGATTGATCCTCTTAAAGAAAGCGACCGCGGACCTTTTCATTTCAGGGTTGAGATGGAAGGCTATGACAAGTATACTTATAAACACACCACTGTCTCCGTTACAATGATGAGTAAGTAAAATGACTTTCAACAATATCAGTAAATACCAAGTGTTGGTGCCATTAATTGCTTTATTGAACTACTTTGCATTTATGGGATCGGGATGCAGTACTCAATAATATAATCAATTTCATTCTGATGTTGTTGAAATTATATTGTGCAATACCCTTATACTCCCTTTTGAGGGAAAAAAAAGAAAGAAAAAAGTTGTTTCATATTTACAGTGTTTTTACTTCCTTTTTTCCACTTTCTTTTCTTAGAAACAGAACTTTATGACTACAAAACAAAACTTGGTTTGAGAGGTTATTTTAGTTTCTCTTCCTTTACTGTGCCATCATAGCTGGTGACCTTCTCTTCTTTTTGAACAGTTTGGTTTTCAAGACATTGGGGGGCTGAAACCTTATTATTTGATCTGTGTGCAGGTTTGTAATCAGACACAAGATTTGTGATTCAATTTGACAAAATAATTTGAGCTTTCACAGTAGTCCCAAGAGCTTTGATGTGTGTGAGACTCACTTGATCCCAACTTCTTAAAAACAAGGAGTTGTACTATGGGGACAGAGAGAGATAAAGTCTCCTAACCTCCTTTCAATGCTCAGTTGGTCAGATGTTTTAAGTAGCTGGGGACAGACAGACAGACACAGACACAGACACACACACATGCACGCACGAGCACACACACACACACACACGTACCAGTCTGTCCTCCTCACAACACACTGATCCCATGTACAAAAGAGCACAACAGCAAGAACATTTTAAATTTTTACCCACTCACCCTGGTACAAGTGCCTCACAACAGAAGTATCTATCTATCTATCTGTCTGTCTATCTATCTATCTATCTATCTATCTATCTATCTATCTATCTATCTATCTATCTATCTCTCTATCTGTCTATCTATCTATCTATCTATCTATCTATCTATCTATCTATCTATCTATCTATCTATCTATCTACCTATCTATCCATCTATCTATCTATCTATCTATCTATCTATCTATCTATCTATCTATCTATCTATCTATCTATCTATCTATCTACCTATCTATCCATCTATCTGTCTATCTATCTATCCATCTATCTGTCTATCTATCTATCTATCTATCTATCTATCTATCTATCTATCTATCTATCTATCTATCTATCTATCTATCTGTCTGTCTATCTATCTATCTATCTATCTATCTATCTATCTATCTATCTATCTATCTATCTATCTATCTGTCTATCTATCCATCTATCTATCTGTCTATCTATCTATCTATCTATCTATCTATCTATCTATCTATCTATCTATCTATCTATCTATCTATAATAACACTTATTTTTTTTCCTTTACACACCATATCCTGCAATGTGTAACTGTTGTTTTCACCTTGTATGCATGTGTGTGTGTGTGTGTGTGTGTGTGTGTGTGTGTGTGTGTGTGTGTGTGTGTGTGTGTGTGTTGTTTGTGTGTGTGGGTGGGTGGGTGGGGGTTGCAGCAGGAAACCCATCTGAGGTGTTAACACTTTGGTAGGTTTTTGTTAGTCTTTCTATGTGACACTTTGTGTGTAGTTGGGATCATGCATCAGAATGTTAACACTGGTGCTGCAGCTGATGTCATATCATCATAAAATGATGCCTCATTTACCATCGTGTGGTATTTAGGTAACATTACATGATTTCATTGGTCTCATTTTGTCAGTTGGTGCATCTGAAAGTCAAAGAAGGGCACAAAGACACAATCAGATTGGCCTCATTACACAGAATGATCCTAGAAGCTGCTCCTCATCATTGGTCTATGTTGTTCCAGGTGAACTGACTCCCGTCACTTTATCGGTGAAAGAGGCCGTGGGTGGTCAGATCATGAACGCATCCTGCTCTGTGTCTCACTCCTGCCCCGCCTCTCCTCCTGTTTTCACCTGGAGCCACCCTGGACAACAACTTTTCCAATCCCAGCAATTTGACCAGGGCCAGTGGGAGGCAACATCCACGCTGACATTTCCTGCTGCGCCTGCTGATAACAACAAGGTGTTACAATGCACAGTAACATACAAGGGAGGACAGAAACAGAAAACATCCAAGACTCTTAAGGTCATATGTAAGTGTCAGACGGATTTAAAACCGACATCAGAGAAAATGTATATATATGGTATTGTAGTAATGGCCATAAAAATATATCATAAAGCATAAAAGTCAAGATTTTACACATTCAGTTGGTATGCTTGCATCCATCAAACACCACTGAGAATAAATTGGTTTTGAAGTGAGATTTAAAACTAAACAGGACCTCCTAAGCCTGAACAAATAAAAAACTGACACTGACCCGGATCCTAGACTGAACCTAAACACAAGACTAACCAGAACTTCAAAAAAGGACCTGTGATATTTTTTTATGAACAAATGAACACGCACACACACTTATACATTCAAGCACACTATAAATAAGCTCTTGTGACTTCATGAGTCATGGCCTGTCATGTGTTCGCAGGAAAAACTGCACAGTCTCCTTTTGTACACAAACCCTGCTCGATGTCTTTATCCTGCTGAGATGAGGGAATGAGTCCTCATGTGAACATTTCCCTGAGTTTTCCTTTTGCACCATTATGTGGTTAACATGGGAGGTTTTGCTCAAATGTCTCCAGAAACAAGTACAGACAACTATGTGCCTCTCTGGGACACCTTGAGCGTTTCCCTGGTTATCCATTCAGCACCAAAACAGACCAGTAATGACTGTCCCATCAGCTTTCAGCGTTCTCAATGGAAGGTCCTGGACATCCAGAATTGTCACTGTGTCAAAATATTTCCTTTTCAGGTCTTTGACTCTTAAAATTGAATGAGAACCTGATCCTATTTCGTAAGACAACAGTTTATCAAATAGCCTTTATTTAATGACAGAGCAGGTACAGTAATTTAGTTCGTCAGGAAGTCAGTCAGTTCATCCGACTGTGTGGATGTAAGCAAACGCATCAGTGGGAGCTATAATTAGCATGACAGGGTTTTATTTTCCACTGGGACGTAATAGCGTTGTATCAGTGGAATAGCTAGCTAGCTACCTGTAATTGATAAAAAAAAATGGGGGTTTGTGAGAGGACGTGCCAGTGAGCGCCCCAACTTCTATGGGGCCCAAGCAATCACACCACGCTTATTATAACAGCACTGCAAGCCAAGAGGGCCACTCTGTGGCTAACCCACAACGTAACCACGGCACTCGGGGGGGTGCAATTGCAACCATGTAACACCACTGCGCTGTAATTGGGGGCTACGAACAAACCATTATAACACTACAAACACTGCAAATAGGGGCGGTGGTGGGGGTCCAGGTTCCCCTATACCTTCCTAGAAGGCAAGACAGCCCCCTGAGTGCGACCCACTAACCCCTAGTTAAAAGTAGGCCTGTAATAACACTTCAAACATTGCAGGGAAATAACATTCCACACATGGTTTTGAATAAAAGCAAAAAGAACATTACTTGCTCGTTCCATGAATAACAAATGGAGTTACTAGTCACGTATTTTCGATCCAGATGCCCCTGTCGATGTGAGGGTTGACTACAAGGCCAAAGTCAAAGAAGGAGGAAATGTGCAGCTGAAATGCACCAGTGATGCAAATCCTCCTGCCAGGAGCTATGAGTGGCATGATGATGCTGATGCTCAACTGTTCAGGGGGAACCATTACAAGCTGCTGAATGTGTCCAGACACACAGGACCCATATACTGTACTGCCATCAACACACTGGGAAGGGGAACATCAAACCCCGTGCAGCTTAGTGTTTCATGTGAGTAAACAACAAACTAAAGCGTTTAACAATGTTGGTGAGAACTTGCGTGGTTCAACATCTGATGTCTTACAGATGCCCCTGAGATCAAGATGGCATCTTCTTGCTCCTTAGAAGGGGATTCCATCAAATGTGCATGCATTGTGGACTCTCTGCCCCCAAGCGCCGTCCGTTTCCTGCATTCTGACAGAGTCCTGTCGAGCTCCAAGGTAGAGAGACGTGGCTCTATCACCATCGTGACTCTGGAGATAGATTCTGGATTGTCCGGGTTTGTCCACTGTGTAGTGAACAACACACTCGGCAATGCCACCGCCGCGCTCGCTTTACCTGTTCACAGTAAGGAGAACAATGTCTGCGTGCTACACCTCCATATTGCTACCATTTAACAACTGACACCATATGTATTCTGTTTGAACAGATGATATGAAGACTCTCTGGACTGTCATCGCCACCGGAGCCATTGTGATTGTGGTGACGCTCTCAATAGCGGTGCTTATAATTCGGTAGGCATGTTTCATGGCATTAAAAGCATGCGCCACTCTTTACCGGTTTGAGACTGCTTTTAAAGTGTCTTTATATTTCAAAATACATTCAAGAACGCTGAAAGCAAAAATATTGAAATACATCATGTCATTTATGTTTACGTATATTTTGGTATAATGTGGAAATATACATCGAGGAATTGAGTTCAAATGTGGCTCGACTTCTACGTGAGCAGGAAATTGACTGGCAAATATACTGCAAACGTGTATATGGAATGTTCTCAGTCACTCACTCTTCAAGGGACCTAATTATATCCAGTTATTCTAGGTCTAGAAGGAGATCAGGAGACGCGCCACCATCACACGTGGGATCCACAAACGCACATAAAAATGTGGAGCCTCCTCGGCACATCCCAGCTGCAAGGTTTCATATTTTTTACTCAGTGTGGAATAAATAATCACATTATATGATTAGTTTTCCTTGCGACCGCGTGTGCAAATGCAATCAGTGCCAAATGTTTGTTGTTTTCTACATTCTGTCTACAGGAAAACCATGGATGATGATAAAAGGTACCACAGCAGAAACATGAACAAGGTATGTAGAAGCTTATTCCAAGTATTTATTACTTCCATATTTGGTAGAGGGGAGTGAATTAACTTTAACTCTTTTACAGGTTGACTGGAAACAAGAGGATGATGCCATATATGCCAATATGTAACCAGAACAATCAATGTCAAAACTGTTGTAAAAATGTCTGTCACACACACACACACACAAACACACACACCGCATGATTTTTGTCTCACATACACAAAGGCGCTTAACGTGTGAAGAACTCACGCACTCACATATATAGTCTTCTACATGTTGTCCACAAATTGTCTGTTTTTCACGACCTGTCTGATTATTATGTACAGTATGTGAAGTTTCACAAGTCACAAAATGGTAAGCATTACTTTCTTCTTTAGTAGTCAGATTTGTTTTATCAGAATAACAATTAGTTTAAGGTCATATGGAAGTGTCAGATGAATTTAAAACCAGTTTATAGGCGATCGGCAGCAAAAATTAAACCCCTTGTTTTCTCAATCCTCTTCAGACGCTTTGTTATTTTGCTTCTGGTAAGAGGAGAATACAGCTTCCAGTGCTGACTGAAGAGGTTACATGTAAGATCTCTTCATGTCTGCAAGGCATGACTGGAGTGAAATGTGTTCCGTACCTTCGGAATCATATTCCAGTTCTCATGAAAAATGGGTGAAGTTCACTTTTGTCATGAGAAAGCAGAGAAATTCCAGAGAGTTCCAGTAATGGGTTGAAGATTTAATGAGCCAGACTATAGATTACATTAAAAGACAGGTCAACAAAGGGGTTTGGTTAATGCTATTACATGATGTCAGCACAAACATAAGCAGCTTTTCATTTGAAAAGAAAGGTCCTCCAGTCAATTAATGAGGGTGAATGGCCATCCATCATTAAAGGCTGGATTAAAGCAAACCTACAGAAGATATCCATGACAGACGGATCATAGGATTATGTGAGTTTAATGTATGACGCTTGCATAATTTTGCAAACACCATTCAAATCTCAAATTCAAATGCCAAATCAAAGCCAAGGACATTTTCTTTCATTTATTGTCCAGACCTTTGGGTGTGGGTGTGTTGGTTTGTATGCCTCAGAAATTTTATACTCACATTAAAGGGTAGTATAATACATTTACCAACAGATTGAATGTCACAATTCAGTTGACCACAACACTGTAGTTAAGAGTTCCCGTGCGTGTGCGTGTGCCTGTGTGTGTGTGTTTCGATCCATTGTGTAGGTGTGTGTATGTGTACCAGCAATGGTACTGTACAGTTAGCAGCACAATTGGGAACAGGACAGAAAATGGGATTTCTATTTTATCTCTGAAATCAAGCAGAAACCATGAAACTATGAAAACTATGAAAATGTTGTCCTCTTACAAATTGTATTTTCTTTTGATGTACGGTCTGTTTATGAAATTGTTAGCTCCATCTGTCCTGATGCTACTTTTCATCGATTAAGAATAATCCACATTTGCATATATGCGCTCTGTGTGATCCAGACTTTGGTCCATCTGATCTGTAGGGTAATGCAAAGATGGAAATTACAGGTCACGGTGAGGTTACCTTTCTTAAGGAGAGTATGGGAGTTGTCAGTGGTTTGTGTCTGAGCGACAGATGTGTGTTTTACCTTTAAGTTGATGTCAAAGGGATCATGGATCGTTTTCACTTCAGGAAGTTCTTTGTTGTCTTGTGTCTTGCACAATTCTCTTCTAAAATAACAAAATTAAAAGAAAGGTTAATTGCTCTGCATTTCACATCACGTGGCGTTTTCACGTTGTATGTCCATGGTCACATTCTATCACAAACACACCTGTCGTGATGCATTTTATGTCAGGTAACAATGTTTGGTCAGAGTTAAAGAGGAGAGCATTTGTGGCAGGAATGCTTTTGGAAAAATCAGCAGTGTATTTGTGAGCTGGTAGTTTAGTGCTCTGTATCTCTGACGACAAAAACAACAACAACAAAAAAACACCAGCAACAACAACATGAATTCTGCATGCATTAAAATAATCCATTTCATACTACCTGACAATGACACCTCTTGATAAATAATTCCAACTTCAATTCATTGTCATTGCTGGCAATTACAGAACAGGGAGACAAAGGCTTAGCATTAGCTTAACCTTAGCTACAGCTGTATCGTACCTTCTGGCTGGGTTTTCTGATGAGCGGCTAAAAGTTGACATCGTATCCAGATTCCTCCCTGGTAAAAGAGTGTGACCTGTAAACATAGATTATAATGCACATTATGACACATTATCACGTACATTCTAGCAAAATTTTGCATTGAAACGCGTCATAAATGATTTTAAGGTATTCATATTAACATGATTTGCATATTATTAAAGAAGCAATATTTTAGCGCTGGTGCTACTCACCTCCTGCGTCTGTAACTGATGAAACCAAATACACCGATGAGAATGAAAACAGCAGTGACTGGTACAAAGATGGATACATACAGTTGGCCTTGTGTAAACTCTGAGAAGAGAATCAACACAAGTACACACAATGCTTGTTTTGGTAATGGAAACTAACGTCAAGGTTTTAAACCAAACATCAAACCTACAGTATGTTTCATCGGTGGGCACAAAATTAAAAAGTTTATGAGGATTTTCATGATAACTGTTACTCTCCAGTGATGAAAGAATACATTCATAAACTACATATGAATTCCTTGATTTTATTCAGGTTAATAGATTTTGGTATAAAATCTTGTCCTTAGGGAGAATCCGTTGTTAATTTTCCTTCATTCAATCATACGAATATATTTTAAACTCCTGATTAAGAAGTGTAACTGTGATGCTTACCAGACGCCATAATGGACACAGAGTTTGTCTGCTGGCTGAAGTTGTTTGCGACAATTCTCAGACAGATGAAGGGTTCACTCTTCATGATATTTCAAATCTTGAGGGAGCACTCCCCGTTCTTTTTATTCCCAACCAGCTCTGTTTTTCCTCGGTACTTCTCAGCCACGAATGTGTGATTTGGGTGAAAAATAAACGCATTCTCATCCTTATTATCGACTGGCATGTGTCGTGTATTCGATTTATTTCCCTCAGATATCATCCAGTAGAGCTGAACTTTGTTTCTGTCCTGTTGAGGCAAATAGGTGAAGTTACATGGGATGGTCACATCTGATCCTGACTCTGCATGAATTGTTGTTGCACTGACATTGACATGCACTGTTTGACCTGTGGGGGAGAAACCACACCAATAAGAATTCATGTGTATCATTGAGATGAAATTAAAGAAACCCAAAATTCAACACACCTCTTGAATTAGAAGCCAGGATCAAGATGAGAACCAGCTGCAGATTTCTCCGATCCATCCAAGGCTCTCTGAGATTAACCATCAGTCCTTAAGTCACATTCCGATGACTCTGTACCAGAAGCAGCTGCAGTAAAATGGCTGGTTGTTTAAATTCAAGAGTGAGCCAGAAGAAGTTAGAGCTTCTTCAAAATGTCGTCTTAGATCTCAACACTGCTGTGAATTCGTAGGTACACGTCCTGTTAGATTGTGGTGGTGATTATAAAAAGGAAGCTGAGTGAATGCTGCAACTTAAATCAACATTATCAAAAATATGTGGGGCCTCCAGTAAAGCAGAGGGCTACCGTGTAAAACCTTTGTTTTTTTGTTTGGTGATGTTGCATCAATCTCTAAATCACCATGCTTCCCAAACTCAGGGACATGAACCCACAGAGGTACACAAAAATCCGTTTGTCTAACAGTGCCAGCATTAATGTTAGCCTCGCTAGGCTAGCCACTGGGGGAAAAAAATGAGGGCCTTGAGTGTGTGAAGGGTGGGGGGAGGTGACAAAGGAAGATGAACGTATTCATAGTAGTGTGTGTAAGATAAAGGATCTTCAACGAGACCGTTTTGTTTGTGTTTCTAATTGGACAAAACCTGATTGAATGTCAAATGTTTCAGGAAGTTATTCACCCAAATAGGAGGGAAGGTTGAGGCACTAAGTAAAAAAATTGCAAAACTTTTTTGAAGTTTATCATTCCTGTCATACATGTCGTTTGAAGTTCCTGAAATGACTTCATATTTCGGTCAATTTATAGTCACAACACATTGCAGTGTTTCGGGGGGGGGGGGGGGGGACCTTTTAAGAGCAACAAAATGGATGTTCCCTCATTGTTCTGAGAAAGTCTTCACTGGGACAACACCTGTCAACATCACCACAGATCTTCTAAGGGTGGGGGAATGATATCTGCTGGAATAATGGAGGAACACTCAAGATATTCCCGGAACATTTAGGGGGACTGTTAAGGAGAATGCAGAGTTTCATAGAATATATTCCCAGAACATTTGCAGAAACTACGTTTAGAAACAAATGTGTGCATATACCATTGTTATAAATAAGGCTCACTGTAATTTTAAAGGTTCTAAAATATTAAATAAATATTTATTAGGGCTGGCATGAACTTATTTCTACTTTATCATCAACTAAATGTGCTGAGTCAATAAAATTAGACCAAAACTTTAAATGTGTCTGTCCCTCAACACATAAATCTGTCAGTGGTGTCCTAAAACATCTCCTGAGTAGGTTTCAGCGTGTGCGTGTGCATGCGTCTGCGTGTGCATGCGTGTGCGTGTGCGTGTAATGAAAGAACATGTGAGTGCAATTGTATGGCCCAGTGATTTAATAGCTTGAGGTCTATCACACAGAGAATCAACTGCCAGCCAACACAATACAGTTCTTTGTACGGATCTAATAAAACTCGTCTTCCCCAAACATCTGATAAATCTAAGGATTTAGGATTCAAAGCGCATTTGTGTTGAAATTTAAGACATTGTTTCGTCCATTTGACATGTTGTTTTAGCCTTGGGATTATTCTCAGGTTATAGCGGATTGGTTATAGAAGCTTCCCCGTTTTCTCATCTGCTCCCTTCGTCTTCTTAATCCGCTGTTTACTTTTGAAGTAAACAGTGCAGTTCGTTCAAATGTTATTCGATTCAAGAATATGAAAAGCTGATTTGCATCATAAAAGGAATTAAAAATTGAATTGGCAAAGTTAAACCAAACAAGCCCTTTTGGTAATTAAAGTGCTTGTGACAAAATCTGAACAGTTTAGTTCATTGTTTTTCTGTTTTGCTAATTAATAAAAATGTGACGTTATTACAAATAGGGGAAGATGAAACGGTGGGTTTTGTTGATCAGCACCTTTGCAAATAGATATTTCCATTTGGAAAAAGCAAAATATCAATTAAAAAAATCTGAATACAATCAGAAGTGAATACCCCCCCCCCCCAAAAAAAATTGATAAATACACCAAATTACTTTTCCAATATTTCTGTTTTACACATTTAAGAGATAAACAAAGAACTGATTTATAAAATTCTCCCAATCCCAAAGCCCCAAAAGGGCTTTCTAGACAAGATGATGACAAAAAATTTAATATATCTCTCAAATTCACCCAAATAGAAGAAATTCAATCAACTCTCAGCGTGAGTTGCAACAGACGCAAAGACGTCTGAGAGAAGCGCGACATGCACCAGAGAGAAGTTTTCCCTGAACGTTATCCGGAGGTCTAGGAGGAAGTTGTGATGCAGGATAACAAACGACCCTTTCTTAAAGATCCTGTCCTAGAAAAGTCTGCGGCAGAACATCTTCAGGAAACACTTGTCCCTCGTGCACTCGATGTTGCTAAATTAAACCACTAGGTGGCGTGAAACTTCCGTGCAGACTAATGAACTTGGAGTCTCCACCTGGAATGTGGGCCAAACAGGGATCTCAAGGTGCAGTCATATGACTCCCTGACAGTCCACAAGCTGTGAAGCAACTCAACAGGTTCCTGGAGGATTCGTCTGCCCCCCCCCCTGGCTGGTTCCAGCTCCAGGTCGTTGTCTTGGTAGAGGTGCGGGAGGATGACACTTACTCTGGCGAGCTACTGTGTTCACGGTGAGACTGCGAGATGGATTCTCTGAACAACGAGCGGCAGACAGCGGCAGAGGAGAGCGACTCACCCGGCAATCACCGCCTAGATGTCGGCTTCCAGAGACGGGTCGCGGCGGTCAGCTCTCCCGCTCTGGCCGCTGCGCGTCTCTCTCTAGCCGGGGTCATGGACGCGGAGGGGAGGGTGGACGAGTCCAGACTGAGGATGCACATCTTCAAAAACGGTACCTAGCCTATATCCGTCATAAGAACTTTTTTTTTTAAATGTAGTTAAGCGCACTACACTGCTGCTGTTGCCTGATGCCTCAGTCATTCACTATGAGTCTTGCAAATTACGCCTACAACGACATACCGCGTTTCGAGCAGCTTAGTACAGACGAGTATTTAGTTCATTCACAACAGAGAAGTCCTTGAATGCAACAGAAATATTTGCCAGTGGCTCGGGTTTAAATTGAATTGTCAAATTAGAAACTTAAAAGGTCACCACATGGCAACTATGAATCTTGAATAAACTCCTAATGCTCATTTAGAATCACAATTCCTGTGAAACCGTGTATTAAACTCGACGTGGAATGACTGCAAAGAGCCAAGAGTAGCGGGCTGTATGTAAGTCTCGTAATAACTGTTTAACTAAGCTGAATTACTGGTGTGAAATATTGGCAGACTTGTGTCAGTTTTACTCATGGAGTTGTAATTTTTACATTAAACTTCTTCATGCATATAGAAACAATACCTTCACCCGCAGGGCTTCAGGGGAATAACACGAAAGAGAAATTATTATGATCACACGCATCAAAGGTCATTCCACAACCCAACAGGAAGTCAAGTGATCCTTTGCATGCACCACAGTCAAACCATTCAACTTCTGATATTTTTGTGAGGATTGAACTCCCCTCAAGGAAAGAACTCCAACGTGATCCGACTAAATACCATCTGTTGAACTGCCAAGACTCCCTAACAGCAAAATAAAATCACGTGAGTTCAACAATCAGACAAAAAGATTCAGTCGAGTGTGGGAGGATTCGGCCGGATTAGTGTTTCATTGGAGAAAACGTGAAAAAAAAACCCAGACCCCTAAACAAAAGGTGCTCAAGACCTCACTCTGAGTGCATCGTCTGTGAGCATGGATGTGGAAGGCCACCCCCCCGTTCTATGTCCGTCTGACCTTTGTGCGCATTCCCAACGTTGAACCCAGAGATTAAAGAATCAGTAGATCAAAGTGTTTCTTGAGATGTCATCCTCAAATCCCCCCAGAAAGCAGAGTAAAGTTCACCAAATGTAGAAGTGGCCAGCGTGTAGTGCTTGGAGTGTAGCGCTCCTTCCAAACCTACTGCAAAGCATGTGACTCACACAGGATTTTGACCTGAGGGTGTTTGCTTGGACCAGATCAGAACTGCTCAAATACATGTCAGACATTTTTTTTGCAAAAAAAAAAACAAGAAAAAAAAAAAACAACTATTGATTCAGAGGGTATTCATTCTCTATCAAGGGGGCGTGTCCTCCCCAGAGCGTGGCCTGGTGTGGCGTTTCCTTTTTGGGATGTACCCGTGCAGCTCGACAGTTTTGGAGCGCCCTCTGCTGCATGAGCAGTTGGTTGTTCGTTACCGGGTCATGAAGACAAAGTGGCAGCAGTCGTTTCCTGCAGCTGTGCGGATGCACCTGAACGGCACTGATGGTAAAGACGCAAGTATAAACCCCTGAAGAAGGTTGTGGAATATGAGGTGCCAAATGTAAACATTTTCTAGCTGAAATATTATCAACATTTAGCTCATTTTACTCACATTTGAGACAGAAATTCCCGTAAACCAACCATCTGAGGCCGCTGCAGCAGTTTCCTTGGTGATTTGAATATTTTCTAAATATTGAGTTTTACACTCGGTGACACATTTAGATTTAACTTTTTTTTTTCATATGAACATATTTTTGACAATTACATATTTCATGTAGTTGGACATGAATTTCTGTCTCAAATGTGAAGAAAGTGAGCTAAAATTGTATCTGAATTTTAACATTCAGCACCCCTCAGTAGAAGTGCCTCACTTTATTCATTCTGGAGTTTCTTATGTCTGCGCTCCAGCTGAATTGGTGGCAGCGGTCAGGTACTTCGACCAGAGGCAGGCAGAGGTGCAGCAGCAGACTCAGGACCAGAGCGAGGTGGTCAGGGACAGGCTGGGGTTCCTGAAACTGCAGGCACAGGTTCGACCCGACGTTATAATGCAGATTTTCATTTTGCTCATGTTCTCTCTTTAGCACGTCACTGCTTTGACTCTGTTATTTACATCTCGGTTGTTTCACTGAAGGTGTTTTCTTTGTTTTTTTAGGAGAAAAGATCAGTTGCTTAGAGTGAGAAAAGCGATGTATGTTTAGGATAACGACTCAACTGTTGTTTACCTACTTTAACGCTTCATTCAGGAGAGTGTGTGTGGGAACGGCTGATGCATTTGCGCATTTAAACTGAGAAACTTTGACATGTAACTCAAGATATGCAAGAAAATATTGATTTTGTTTGAAGCAAAACAAATAAATAGCTTTTATTTGACTTACGCTTCCTCCCTGTTATCAGATATTGTTTGAGCGTGTCACCTTTGATCCAGAGGAGCTCCGGGAAGCCATTCGAATCATCGACAAAGACGTCCCACGAACTAACAGACACCTGAGCTATTACCAGTAAGTTCCCATCACAACGTAAACTCAAAGGATGTAGAAGGATTGATCTAAATCACCTGAAAGCAGGAATCATCGTGTTCTCTTCAAGCTAGATTCGTTATTTACACGTGGAGGGAGCAGGCCCTCTTCCAGGGAGCTCATCCTGTTTCTGCAGTAGCTCAGAATGGACAAACTCTGTACGGTCTTTGATCCAGCTGCGTATGTGAAGCCTGAATGTAAACAGAAGTGATTATAGAAACCAATTCCATGATCTTTCCCTAACCAAGAACATCCCTGCTCCAATCTCACCACTAGATGGCACCAAATCCTTCACGGTAGTGTTTGAATGTAACAGAGTCTTGGGTTTGATTCCTGACAAGATGTTGGTAGAAGCAAACATCCAGACATGTTTAAGAAGGGATGACTGCCTGGGATTAAATGTGTTTGCAGGAGTGAAGGTTCAGGGAATTTGCTGGTACTGAGAGACATCCTCATCACTTATGCTGCTTTTCATCCAGGTGAACAACTAGAATCAACACATCTGACTTTTAAAGAAATGAACTGTATTTATTGGGAAGCTAACAAATTCTTTCTTTGTGCTCCTCCTTTATCCAGAGGTTAGTTACGCTCAGGGAATGAATGACCTGTGCAGCCGATTCCTGGAGGTTCTCGACTCTGAGGTCGATACTTTCTGGAGTTTTTCCTGCTACATGGAGAAGTTCTCGAAGGACTTCCGAGCTGATGGTCTGCACAGAAAAATAGGTGTGATAAATGAAGAAGTTAAAAATAAAACTATAGTTATTCACATGTGTCAGTTCAATGAATGCATATTTTAAAAAAACAAGTGTTCAACGCACAAGAATTCTTCTTTCAGTCATAAGAGACGAGATCAAGAAGTCCTTCCTGTAGGTCCTGCTGTGCTGTAAAAGCATATGGAAGGGTTGTGTTCAATGTCTTGTAGAGTTGGAGGCGTCCTTGTTGAAGGAGCTGGACCCACAGCTGTACGCTCACCTGGTCACAGACAGCCTGGAGAGCTTCACCTTCTGCCACAGGTACCGTGTGCGGACAGTCGGGTGTCACTTGTTCTACGTTTTGTGTGTGTGTGTGTATATATATATATATATATACAGTGTATATATATATATATGCACTTGTTTTCTAGATGGTTGCTGTTGGGCTTCCAGAGAGAGTTTGAACACAGTGACGCTCTACGTTTGTTCGAGATCCTGAGTTGTGACCACCTGGAACTTATTTCCCAACAAGTAGACCGAGCCCGGTACCAGGAGCGGTTGATAGAGAAAAGCAGCAGCGGTGAAAACAAAAACTCAAGTTGGCTAAAACCAAAAAAATACCACACAGACATTTAATTCTTATATTCTAATAATTTTACGCCATGACATTTTTTTTTGCCTCTTCAGAGGACGATTCCGAGTCGCAGCTGCAGGCCATCAACACAGACTTCACCTTTGAGCTTTTCATCTGCGCAGCCATCCTGCTAGAACACAGAGAGACTCTGCTGCGATGCCAAGACGACGTCCAGCTCATCCAGTTTACATGCAGGTTTGTCTGTTTGCTAAATCTCTCATCTCTTCACGCACAAATCCGTCTAAACACTTGACTTTTTTTTTAGCCTTCAGGGAACTCTGGACCTGAACAGCACCCTGAAGAAAGCTGAGCAGCATTTCTATAACTACTGTAAGGGATGTGCCTGGGATTATATGAACAGACACTGTAGACCACACAGGAGCAAAGAAGAAGATTTCCTGTATCAACTCCGTAGTTTATTTGTTTTGAAGTGAAAGCTCCTATTTAAATACCTGCCTCCTTCTGAGACTGTCACAAGGAACAAGGGATGAATAATTCCTGTGTGGAGTTTTAATGGCACATATTTATATTCCTGAGGGAAACCCTGATGGCTGCTTACCTTGAATGGTATCATGAATGTACTGTATTTATTGTGTGAAATGAGCTGACATCCACTTTGTGGACAGCAGAGACAGCACGTGTTGCAACAGGTGGTGTAACAGAATGAAGTTTCATGTCATGCCAGATGGCTTATGTGTCAGTGTGGCAATTTTAGATATCCACTCTCTGAGAGACAGAGGGAAGTGTGACTGCTTCTTACTGCACAACAAAAAACAGAGCAAACATGTTTTAAGTTACGTACAAAATGAAGGAAAATGTATAAAGCAATACTTCAATTTTTGTAAGGTGTAGGAGGGGCCGTTCTGATCTTACAAATATTCTTTAAAGATAGTTGATAAAACAAGTGGTTACGAATTCAAGAGCACATTCCATTTTTCTTGTTTTGTGGTGGTTTTATAACATTAGATAGATTAATTTTGAGGGACAAAAGAAGATGTTCACTTGCTTCTTTGGGGGTCACAAGAAAGACGAAAAGATTCTTTGGAAACTGGTGGAATAATCCAGAAATACTCTGGACAGTCTGGGAAAAGGGTGGTGCGATGGTGCAGTGGTCAGCACTGTTGCCTCACAGCAAGAAGGTTCTGGGTTCGAGTCCTGGCTCCAGCACGGGATCTTTCTGTGTGAGTCTGCATGTTCTCCCTGTTCCTGTGTGGGTTCTCTCTGGTACTCCAGCTTCCTCCCACAGTCCAAAGACATCAAGAGGGGACGAGGCTGATTGATACTCTAAATTGACTGTAGGTGTGACTGTGAGTGTGAATGGTTGTCTGTCTCTGTGTTGGCCCTGAGATGGACTGGTGACCTGTCCAGGGTGAACCCTGCCTCTCACCTGAAGGCTTCTGGGATAGGCTCCAACTCCCCGTGACCCTTAACAGGATAAGCGGAAGAAAATGGATGGACTCTGGTAATATTCCACCAGTTTCCAAAGATCTTTTTTTTCTTTAGAAACGGGTGGAATAACCTGGAAATACTCAGGGCGCTGGAAATATTTTGGCTGTGTATCCGTCTTTTCCAGGCTTCGAACTCTAATACCCCAACAGGTTTAACAACAACAAACACTATTTTAAGCTTCTCTGAGACATTTTTTTTTTGGAATCCAATTACCTTTGCAAAAATATTCTTATCACATTTACTGATTGATTTTAAGAAATGTATGATCTCACGCTGATGAAATTATAACTAAAAATATAAGATACACTTTTTAGTCATAGACTGTTACAGAAGACCTAGAGGAAATATGCTTGAAGATGTCAAATTTTTTCCCTGGAACATCTTGAATGGTCCCTGAAGATCTGCAAAAATGACAGTTCCTCCTAACTACCAAATCAACAGGGAATTTTCCAGAGGGCATAACTAACAAGAAAACAAAATCCTTTACACCAGTAAGGAGATTCTCAGAACATTCTGAGAATGGAACAGCTCTAGCTGGCCGCTGGCATCATGTTTACTTCACATACGCTGCAGTTTATGGTAACACTGGACTTGATTCAATTCATATGAATGAAATTTAATTTTTCTAATGCGATCTGGCTATTGATATACAATTACACACACACACACACACACACACACACACACACACACACACACACACCATTACAAACAAACTAAATGTTAGAACAAGCTTCCTGTCAGAGAGCTCCAGCAGTCTCTTTGGCAGAATTATGGGCCTAGAACTTTCTGTGATGAGTGTCACCTGACACCCTGATGTGCTCTCCCTGCTCCATATACTCTGGGGAGAACTGGCACTCGCCCTCTTAGTCTGCTTGCCGGGAGAAGGAGAGGAGCGCCGGAGAAGAGCTTAGACATCTGGGTTGTTTTGCTGGGTCGAAATTAAAGCACCACTTAATTTCAGTAAACTCTTGAACATCTGGCAGCACAAGGTAACCGCACCGATAAGGAGCGCTGCTCTCAGCCTGGCTTCACAGTCTGTCCTGCTTGCTGCTTTTAGAACTGAATGGGAGACAGAATTTTGTTTTGTTTTTTCAGTAAGTAAGGCTTGCATGATTCCTGTCAAATGACCCCAAAGAAAAACCACATTGTGACTGTCCAGGAAACAAAATCTCAATGTGCATGTTTTCACCTCCAGCTTGTGTCAGCTGGGTGTGATCCTGCCACAAGGTACGATACAAATCTTATTTGTGATGTTAGGTTCATGTTCTAGTGTTATTTTCCTGTGCTACTCAGCACACAGAGTTGCAGATCTGTGTGGAGGACAGGAAGTGAAGCAACATCACCGAGTCAGCATTTTCTATTGTAGGTGTTACACAACTCGATTAAAAAAAGAGACAACTCAATGATCAGCTCTAATTGCTGCTGAGGCAGCAAAATGCCTGCGTTCATCTAGTGGGCATGAAGAAAAAAAATAGATGCTGAAATAGGTATTTAAAAAATGGCAGATTTGTGCACTTTGATCGCATGAAGTTGCTTTGTTTTGTTTTTTTATTTTGTATATTTCTTCTGCAAGGATTTAACTTCAGTAGAAACTAGCAACTTCTCGACTGGTTACCCTCCGCTCAGCCCTCCATTCATCTCAGTGATACTTATTATAGTAACTGTGAGGTATGTGAAGCCAGCTGTCGGAAACTAGAGCCACGATCACTGCTCCAGGATCCCCCGTCACCAGCCTGACTGCGATCCTGTCGTGTTCAACTGTGGAGGGACGAGTGGGAGGAGCTTGTATGAAGACTGAAGTCAAAATGCGGCATGAAGTCCTCAAATCTAGCATAGCCTCTCATGGCTGCGCATCCAGACCAAACCCCCCCCCCCCCCCAAATAACAAAAAACAGTGAGAAAAACAACTTTGAAAGAACTCATATATAGAATGTGAGATGTATAGATGCACAAATTGTTATCGAAATGTGAAAAAAAATCAATTCCAAAACACATTATACACAACACCAATAGTTGGCTGTATCTTTCTTTTGTTTGTTGAAGATGTCCAAAGGACCGGCGGTAGGCATTGATCTGGGTACCACGTATTCCTGTGTTGGCATCTTCCAGCATGGCAAAGTGGAGATCATTGCCAATGACCAAGGAAACAGGACCACGCCCAGCTATGTGGCCTTCACAGACACCGAGAGGCTGATTGGTGATGCTGCCAAGAACCAAGTGGCCATGAACCCTGCCAATACTGTATTTGGTAAAGACTCCACAATGCTACAGTAAAAGTCTCTAAAAAAAAAAAAAAAGTCTTCGCTATGTTGACTGTTTAACTTTTTTCTTAAATCTCCTTAAGATGCAAAGCGTCTGATTGGTCGTAAATTTGACGACCCTGTGGTGCAGTCAGACATGAAGCACTGGCCCTTCAAGGTTATTAATGACTCAACTAAACCCAAGATGGAGGTTGAATACAAAGGCGAGATCAAGAGCTTCTTCCCGGAGGAGATCTCCTCAATGGTCCTCACAAAGATGAAGGAGATCTCTGAAGCGTATCTTGGCAAGGTAAATAATATCATAATATACTTGACATGACCTTTAGTTGTGTTGTTTTCAGCAAATGAATGTTGAGCACATGCCCAGATTCTCATCTAGCGAGTCGCACCAGATATCATTGCAAGCAGGATCTGTTTCTGGTGCACCACGATAGCCAACCACTGCTGTCACTTTTGTAATCTTGCAGACTGTTACAAATGCAGTTATCACAGTTCCTGCTTACTTCAATGACTCCCAGCGTCAAGCCACCAAAGATGCCGGAGCCATTGCAGGCCTTAATGTGCTTCGCATCATCAATGAGCCCACTGCTGCGGCCATTGCTTATGGCCTTGACAAAAAGGTAACCAAAAACAATGCTTAATAGTGCATTAAACCCAGAATTTTGGTTTCAAAAAGATGGAGCTGAAACTGAGATATCGTCTTCTTCTATTTTTCATTGTTACTACTTGGCACCACCGTGTTATGAAACTCTTAGAATGAGAGATTTGAGCCAGCTAAGCTAGTCGCTCCTAATGGAGCCTTGAGCTGCTACAGAAGTGGTAATATAAAGTATTTCACAACTTCTAACTAATTTTTGGTTTGTCCTTATTTATTACAGGTTGGTGGTGAGCGTAATGTTCTTATCTTTGATCTGGGGGGTGGAACTTTTGATGTGTCGATTCTGACCATCGAGGATGGCATCTTCGAGGTCAAGGCCACAGCCGGTGACACTCACTTGGGTGGTGAGGACTTTGACAACAGAATGGTTAACCACTTCATTACTGAGTTCAAGCGTAAGTTCAAAAAAGAAATCAGCTCCAACAAACGAGCTGTGCGTCGTCTGCGCACAGCTTGTGAGCGCGCGAAGCGCACCCTCTCCAGCAGCACCCAGGCTAGCATTGAGATCGATTCACTCTATGAAGGAACCGATTTCTACACCTCAATCACCAGAGCCCGGTTTGAGGAGCTTAATGCAGACCTGTTCCGTGGAACACTGGAACCTGTGGAAAAGGCTCTAAGGGATGCCAAGATGGACAAGGCCCAGATCCATGACATTGTCCTAGTGGGAGGTTCCACACGTATCCCCAAGATTCAAAAGCTGCTGCAAGACTTCTTCAATGGCCGTGACCTCAATAAGAGCATCAACCCTGATGAGGCTGTGGCATACGGGGCAGGTGGGTATATATATATGTATATGTATGCTTTAGTCATTGTCAGATGTAAAAAGATCACTCTGTGTTTTCAACATTGCATTAATTCCACTATTTGGAACCTCTTGACAGCTGTGCAGGCTGCCATCTTGGCCGGTGATAAGTCTGAGAATGTACAGGACCTGCTCCTGCTGGACGTCACACCCCTGTCCCTGGGAATTGAAACCGCTGGAGGCGTCATGACTGTTCTTATCAAAAGGAACACCACCATCCCCACAAAGCAAACCCAGATCTTTACCACTTACTCTGACAACCAGCCCGGTGTGCTCATTCAGGTGCAATAACATAAACATTAATGTCACTGCCAATCAAAATTCCCTCCTCATGGCCCCAGTATAGAACATAGAGTGTACTCTCAGGTGTACTGACTTAAGCATTGTTTCCAGGTTTATGAAGGTGAAAGAGCCATGACCAAGGACAACAATATCCTTGGCAAGTTTGAGCTGACCGGTATTCCACCTGCTCCCCGAGGTGTCCCTCAGATTGAGGTGACCTTTGACATTGACGCCAATGGCATTCTCAATGTGTCCGCAGCGGACAAAAGTACTGGAAAAGAGAACAAGATCACTATCACCAATGACAAAGGTACACAAACATAATATTGAATTCTTAATTCAAGAATGTTAGGATCAGTGAGAATACGTGTCTGAATATTGCAGAGAGGGGACAAATTTAAGCTTTGTATTTCGGCTCTTCATAGGGCGGCTGAGCAAGGAGGACATTGAGCGCATGGTGCAGGAGGCTGAGCAGTTCAGGGCTGAAGATGACGCCCAGAAGGAGAAGGTCACAGCTAAGAACTCCCTTGAGTCCCTGGCCTTCAACATGAAGAGCACTGTGGAGGACGAGAAGCTCCAAGATAAAATCAGCCCAGAAGACAAAAAGACCATTGTGGACAAGTGTAACGAAGTTATTTCCTGGCTGGACAGGAACCAGGTGAAAAATACACATATATGTAATCAATGTGTTGATTTGAGACAGATTCCTCCCTCCTTCTATTTGGCTCTTACTGTGAGAGGCACAGCATAACATTCACACACACACACACACACACACACACACACACACACACACACACACACACACACACACTCACAACGAATTGCTTCATATCATTTCTTTCAGTGAGTAACAACAGAATGAAACAACTCATCTCACCTTCTGTTTCGTATTCTTTTTTACTTCTGTTATCCAGACCGCAGAAAAAGAAGAGTACGATCACCAACAGAAGGAACTGGAGAAGGTTTGCAACCCGATCATCACCAAGCTTTACCAGGGGGGAGTACCAGGAGGGATGCCAGGAGGGATGCCTGGAGGTTTCCCTGGTGGAGCTGAAGGAGGTTCCTCCTCTGGCCCAACTATCGAGGAGGTCGACTAAACACTTATTTAAACACAGATTTTCCTCAGATCTCAACAGCCAATTGCTTCTACAAGCTGACCTGAAAACGTTCATTTAAAAATTGGACATGGATACAATATTCTATCAAAAAAATCTGATTTTTGTTGTATTAATTTATTTTCTCACTCAAAAGTGCAATCAAAAATAAATTCATATTTTTTGTGATTTTTAAACATGAAATCAATAAAGATCACAAATGGGATTCTGATCTGATGTATACTGTGTTTTTCCTTTGATTTTTTCACATAAAACTGGTTCTCGCTACAAAATTGTGCTCATGATCTTTTTACCATGTAAATTATACATATATATATATATATATATATATATATATATATATTTACTTCTTTTACCTGCCCTGTGTACCTGTCACTTGACCTTCGACCTTTGTACCATATTGAAGAAAAGGCTAACTGAGACATTGCATTTCACATAAGGTGACAGCAACCTTGCACCACCAAAATATTTGTAGTTCATCCTTGATTTCCAGTGGATTCTGCTGCGAGGCATTCCGTCACGGAGTTCCAGAGATCTCCCTTTAATGAGAATGGGACTGACGTACAGACCCAAAACACCTCTGGCCTTTGCTTTTCCGCAGCATAGCGGTCCAAAAAAGTTGCAGCTGTATTTGTCAAACACAAAACGAGGTGTAAAAGTGTTAAAACAGGTCTGTGAGCAAGGTCATACACAGCCGAACACATTGAGTGTGGATGAAGCGTAACCTACACATGATTGGAAAAACATCTACCCTGTGTGTCTATCTCCAGATGTTCTTTTCCCAGACATATCACACCTGTTCATGAGGTGTACCTACAGTATGGCGCAAACGGAGCTCAGGGTCAAGTGTGTGAGATACACATATAAAAGGCGGTGTTCAACACAGCAGAGACTTGGGGACGTGAAACATAACCTAGACCCAACCATGTTCTTGCTCATCAGCTGTTTGGCTCTCGTGGCCTCTGCATTGGGTAAGTTGCTGATGTAGCTTATGATTTATTTTGCTCTGCTGGAGATTTATCTGTAGTGAGGTAGCAGTTGTGCGTAAATTTAGGGAGAGCTAATCCTTAAGATTGCGCAATTTTGCTCCAGGGTGTGGAAGACCTGCAATCAAGCCCCAAGTCCCTGGATACAACAAGATTGTAAATGGACAGACTGCTGTGTCCGGGTCCTGGCCTTGGCAGGTTTCCCTTCAGGTAGCCGAACAAAATCCTCACTCTTGTGTTGCAAGCACTTTGTGTCATTATGATAATGTGGATCATCTTATGACTGTAGGATCGTAGAGGTTTCCACTTCTGTGGTGGATCTCTAATCAACCAGTACTGGGTTGTTACTGCTGCTCATTGCCGTGTGTCGTAAGTAACTTACTGCTGTGTTAAGAGCATCCACTTGAGATGACTCTCATTATAGCCATCCCTGTTTAGAATTTTTGTTGTTTTGTTTACGACAGCTCTAGAGACCACCGTGTAATCCTGGGAGAACATGATCGCCAATCCAACAGCGAACCAGTTCAGGTCAAGACCATTTCCAGGGTAAGCAGCAGCTGACGCCTCATGTAAAGTAAATGAGCCACGAAGAGTTACATTTGTTTATTTCTTTTACCGTTCTTATTTCCATCCAGGCCATTACTCACCCCTACTACAATACACAAAACTTCAACAATGACATCACCCTTCTGAAGCTGTCCTCCCCAGTGCAGATGACATCTCGTGTGTCTCCTGTGTGCCTGGCCAGCACCAGCATGCCCCCTGGAACCAAGTGTGTCACCACTGGCTGGGGCAGAACTGGCCAGACCTGTGAGTGAAGGACAGTTGCTAATTTTTTCAAGTAGTCCAAAAATAGAAAGACAAATGTTCAGTGAGAATAGACCTAAAAGACTCCGTTGTGCTTCTTCTTCTTCTTCTTCTTCTTCTTCTTCTTCTTCTTCTTCTTCTTCTTCTTCTTCTTCTTCTCCACTCCTAGCAAGCCCCCGCTACCTCCAGCAGGCAGCCCTGCCTCTGCTCAGCCCTGCTCAGTGTAAGCAGCACTGGGGTAATAAAATCAGTGATGCCATGATCTGTGCTGGAGCCTCTGGAGTCTCCTCCTGTCAGGTACACAACCATATATGAACAACAGTTATTCCCCAATTCTATTAATGTTAATTATTCTTTATACATTAAAAAAATGTCACAAATGTCTTTAAGATGACATGTAAACTTACATATAAAAATTATCGATTCCAATGAAAATCGATAACTGATCAATGTAAATAACTTCATTACCTTTGAAATTGCTGCTCTCTAAACTGTGTGCTCAGGTTAACCCTTAGAGCCCCGAGCTGACTTTGGAGTAATTTTACATCCTTTGCTTCTGAGCTGTAATCTTGGTCATTATAAGGTCGGTCTCTACATGCTACTTCTTTTTTTTCAGGACAGTTTATGCTATCCAGATATGCCATCAGTTCACTCGGTACTACTTACATATATTTCATACAAAAAATGTCAAAAAGAAAAAACAACAACATGTGCTTATTACAAAAAGTCTTGGATTTTCTACAAGTTTCTCATCATAGAAGGTTTCCAGCACACATATTTTTCCATATTGAGTTCGGGGAGTTTCACTGGAATCTGACATTTTAAGCACCATGATGATGGGATGTGCTATGGCTTCACAATTTGCAAAAACATGTGGCGTGTGCATGGCGAGAATAAAAGCCATTTTACTGAAATAAGCACATATTCTGCTTATGATGAAAAATATGATTTATTTTGAGAGAGAGGTGTATGAATAATAAAAAAAGATACAATAACACAACTATTTACAAGAACACACAACTATATATAGATATCAAAACGCTGCTCATCTTTCCTGTCTCTGAGACTGACCTGTAGCCTAAAAACCTGACCTGAACTTGAAGCGATCTTGTGCTCTTCTGTGTACTTGGAGAAAGTTTGGAGAAGCACATCTTTCCTATCATTTCCTATCAAGATGTGTTGTTCTCTATAATGCGATTGACAGGTAAGGCAATTTATTATTTTGCAGTCTTATGTCAGTCTAGTTATAAAAAAGATACATTCAATGCACATGTATGTGTCTTATATCATTGTAAAGCTCAGTTTCAAAAAGTATTTTCTAACAAATATTTGAAAAATAAGGCTGCACGGTGGTGCAGTGGTCAGCACTGTGGCCTCACAGCAAGAAGGGTCGGGGTTCGAGTCCCGGCACGGGATCTTTCTGTGTGAGTCTCCATGTTCTCCCCGTGTCTGTGTGGGTTCTCTCTGGTACTCCGGCTTCCTCCCACAGTCCAAAGACATCAAGGGAGGACGAGGCTGATTGATACTCTAAATTGACCGTAGGTGTGACTGTGAGTGTGAATGGTTGTGTGTCTCTATGTGTTGGCCCTGCGATGGACTGGCGACCTGTCCAGGGTGAACCCCGCCTCTCACCCGTTGACGCTGGGATAGGCTGCAGCCCCCCCGCGACCCTTAATGTGTAGGAATAAGCGGAAGATGACGATGGATGGATATTTGAAAAATAGCGATAGGTACCACTGGAAATGTGCAGCTGTGCAGTTTCGTGGGAAATGCTAAGATCGAGCTCTGAAAAAAAACATTCTGGGGATTTCCGAATGCAAAGAAAGTGTGTCTAAAGTCACCCACTTTGCAAGACTGGGTCCCCAAGGGTTAACCAAGAACCACCTGCACAACACCAGAATGTTTCCCTCAGTAGTCTTTAATCTGATGATCTTGATTTATATCTGTTTTCCTGTTGGATGAATATGTGATGTGCTCACATCCTGTGGGCGTAAAGACCAACATGTGGTTAGCTGCAAGCAGAAACAAAGTCAGGATGTTTTTATGTAAATGACTTAACAAAACTACATGTTGAGGGATGATAAAATATTTTCTAGTACAGCTCTATTTTTCAGATGCAGGTAACAATCCCAATCAGGAGAACATATGGAACAGAAAAAATAAGAGCGTCATTCAGCCGTCTTGTGCAGCATCACAACATATTCAGAAATACTTCTTAATTGAAGACTTTACATGTAGAAAGAGCATTTTTATCTCACAGATGTAAGAAAACACCATAAACAGTGATTTAACATGTGTTTAAAAGAATTTTCTTATGTATCAAGCCTGTTTTTATTATTAGGATTATTTACACATTTCAGGAAAAATCGAACATTCTTCCCGGGCAAATTCTGACCCTCTGGTCCTACCTTGTGCATCTCTGTTGTAAATGATTTTATAACATATGTGTTTAATTCTAGGGTGACTCTGGCGGCCCTCTGGTCTGTGAGGCCGGTGGAGTTTGGTCCCTGAATGGTATCGTGTCCTGGGGCACTCCTAACTGCAATGTGCGCAGCGCCGCCGTGTACGCCCGCGTGTCCTACCTGCGCAGCTGGATCGACCAGACCGTCGCTTACAACTAAGCAGTAAATGTGCAAGATGAATGTACTGACATGTCTCCCTACATTTCATGACTGTGATGGATGAGTTTGAGGTTCAGACTGCGTTACGCATCAGCACCTGCTCCTCCCATTATGCTTCTCTTTCTGTTGAGTTAGAATGGTAGCATTGGTTGGTGCATTTACAAATGTAATGAATGAAAATAAAAACCTTTAAAACAACCGATGGGATATTCTCAGAGTTTGTGTGGTTGCTTTTTTGCATTGGTGAAAATGCTAATGATTTGCAGGAAGACGTCACATTTATATGTACCAAATTGACAATTTTATCCAAAATGGCACATAGGCAAGAACGCCCCCCCCCCCCCCCCCCAAAAAAAAATCAGAAAAAATACTAAGGGATCCATTTGGTAGAAGTTAACAGCCAGTGACCTCTGGTTTCTAGGAAATTCCTGTGGATACTTTTTTTTGTCCCTCAGGGACTTTCACTATTCACAGAAACAGATCCATTTCAGTTAATACTTGCACACAGATAAGCAGGAATATGGTGTTACCAGAGCTGTTCCAGATTCCACTGACAAGGCAGCCTGCCTGACATATTCCCTGTAATAATGTCGGGTTTGTGTTCGTGTTGTGTTTGTTTGCAATGAGCAGTGCAGATTCCTCCTAAAAAAGGGCTCTCATTTATAAACAATCTTTTCCAGTGAAATGTTTGTCTAAGTTGATCTTGGAAGAGTCAATCAAGTGAAGTCAAGTCAATTTTATTTCCATCTATCTATAGTGCAGTACTTGGCTTTCTTAACAGTTTGGGATATCAAGTGAGTCTCATAAGCCTCTTAAAATCTGATTTTCAGAAATCTGTGGGAACAAAAGGAAAATCCCAGCAGATGCACCAGGGACATGTTGATGTCCAAGTCTGCATTCTGACTGGGCTGCATTATAAACTAAGATGTCCCTGTCACTTCTGCCCCCTCACTCTGCTCTGGTTAGTTTCAGTGCAGCAGCAGCAGCAGCAGCAGCAGCAGCAGAAGTCTTGTTTCATTGGCAGCTGCAGGACCTGCGACAGAGCTAAAAGGCAGCCCAACTTTGAGAGAGCAGACTTGGGATGTGACAGAAAAATGAGGGCTGGTAAGATCACTTTTTAATTACACCTAGCGCTTTCTGTTTCACCAAAAAGTGCGACTAACATGAAGTATTTCGTATTTTGCAGTTTTATGCTTATCTTACTGCAAATGTAAGGCACTATTTCCAGAGAGGGGCTGTAACAAAGTACAAATACTTGGTCACTGTACATTTTTTAAAGGTATATTGTCCAGTATGGCTGACAATGTTTGACTTTTACTCTCTAGATTTGAACACAAATATCTGTGCTTTGTTCCCCTTAAACAGGCTTACTGCTTCATTTCAGATGCACAACACAATGTGAAACACGTAATAACAGAAACCCACAAACCTTAATTACTATGTCGGATGACTTCAATAACTTCAAAAACGTGACACAAAGTGGTTGATTTAGGATGTATGATTACAAAAGTGATCTTCTGAAATTAATGACAATTTTTTTTTTTTTTTTCATGGACCAGACAATGTCACTGTATCTCAACAACCTGAAGAGCCTGAGCTACAGAGGAGAATGCGCATCATCTCCCTTATCATCTACTGTTTGATTTTTATAGTCGGGACGGTGGGCAACGGTCTGGTCATCTACGTGACAGGCTTCAAGATGAAGAGAACCGTCAACTCTGTTTGGTTCCTCAATTTGGCCTTAGCTGACTTCCTTTTTACGGCCTTCCTGATTTTCTACATTGTTACTACCTCTCAAGCCCACGAGTGGAAATTCGGGCCGGTCATGTGCAAGCTCAACACCTTTGTGACTGGGATCAATATGTTTGCCAGCATCTTGCTTCTGATGGCCATCAGCCTGGACCGGTGCCTGTCCATCTGGGTGGTGGTGTGGGCGCATAATCAGCGCACTGTTCGCAAAGCCCAACTGATATGCGTTGTCATCTGGGTGACTGCCATGGTTTGCAGCATACCTCATGCTATCTTTCGTAATGTGCAGGTGAATATGGGCAAGACTTACTGCTCTTACTCTGCAAGCAAGTCACAACTTTGGAGTCTTGGTATTTTTCGCTTTGTTATAGGCTTCGTCCTTCCGTTCCTGGTGATATTCGTCTCCTATGTGGCCATAAGTGTTCTTGCAAAGCGCCGACAGAGGACCAGGAAACCAAGATCTCACCGAATCATTGTCTCAATCGTCTTGGCGTTCTTCTTCTGCTGGATACCCTATCACGTGGTTAATTTCATTGAGTCCAGCACTACTAACCCCGAACACAGGAACATCATATTGGCCCTTGGTCCTCTGGCTGTGAGTCTGGCATTCATGAACAGCTGCCTGAACCCCATCCTTTACGTGTTCATGTGTGCTGAATTCCAGAAGAAACTTAAGAAATCTATATGTCTGGTCCTGGAGAACGCCCTGGCCGAAGACCCCCTGTCATTTATGTCGTCTCGCTCCTTATCCTCGCAGCTGTCAAGACTTTCTCGGAAGTCTGACTCTGCTGTACCAGTGGAGAGGAAGGGCACCGAGGCTTCTTTGAATTTCACGGAATGCAAAGTCAACATGACTGTGGAAGGAGAGACACTGAACTCTGAATAGTGGACGACTGTTAAAATAATTACAACTGCTGTGTGGACCATTTTGATTCGATTTTAAAACTTAAGCCACAATACTTCCTGCCTTCCTAACTTTCAGTAACGTGTATTGCTTAAATGATGTAATTATGAAGCTCTTCGATCAATGCATATACATTTCAAGCTTCTGTCTGTTGCCTTCAGATTTGTTTTTGTACAGTATTCCGTTTCTAAGGTTTTTGGTGCTTAATGTTATGAAATCAATGACGCTCGCTGAGGGAGAGAACAATGTAAGCCTCGGTCATTTCAGTAAATAGAACTGATGAGCTGGTCCCTTTCTTTGCGGACACACACAACAGTGTTCTCCATCAGAACACTGATATAGCAAAAAGAAACACATGAGCCAGACGACTTGAGAGCAGGAATCAAAAAACCTCAAGTGACAAAAGGGGAGCTGATAGTAATATCAGAGCATAGGCACTGATTGTGAAACTGCGTAGAGCAAAAAAAAAAAAAAAAAAAAAGTTTCACTGACGGACAGGGTTGCATCATTAATGTCAGTTCTTCCAGCTAAACGCAAGAAACACAACGGACTCTTTGACTTTTATCAGACTTGAGTATTGAGGGAGTCACAATTTATCGAGGAAAAATGATTTAATTTATTCAGGTTTTTGCATAAAACAGCTCACATCACAGTGGTACACACTCCTGATTAGGATTTGGCCAAACAGTTGACAACCCTGTGAGCTCTGCATGGTACAGGAAATGTGTCTTATTTAAGGCTAAAGGTTCTGGTGATGTTGGTTCTCATGAATCCAACTGGGCCTGCTCCTCCCCAGCTGCAGAAAGTCCATCCTGTGAGGTCATCGCGTTGTCAGCTAGTGATCATACAGCTCCTTCATCTCCTTCAGGATCTTGATGCTCTCACTGTACCTTAACTGGTTCTTGTTGGAACATTCCTTCCATCTATAAAAAAAAGAAGCCTGTTTATTTTAGTTTGTATTTTTTCTTAAAAATAAAGGACTTGGCAGATATACTCGGAAAAAAACATAACTATATTTTGTTCTGCTGATCAAAAACATTAATTCTGGATTTCTTTCAAAGTCCACGACAAATCAGAATCTAGAAGTGATACGGCATCGTTCCCAGCAAAGCGCCAAGTCCTGAGGATTGTTGCCAAAAATCCTAATGACCTTTATCTCGCCGAGCGTGGAACGCTTTTTGTTTCATCCAAGACTTTTGGCGTAAATACTAAAACAGTGAAGTAAAGACATCGAGAAGGGGTTAGTAAAAAATAAAAACAACTCAACATACAGATCTTCACCAAAACAAACCTGTGTGTTCCCCTCGGATTCCAGAGATTACGAAATACAAACTACACTGTTCCAAAGAAATTCTTTGTCTGAACAAGTTCCTCTTTTGTCAAGCTGGGACTGAAATCAACTCTGTTCCTGGTTGTGTGGTCAAGTTCAGTAATTTAAGAACAGTCAGTTTCAGCTCATAACAACACTTCATAAACAATTAAAAAAAAAAAAGAATTCCAGTCGAACTCTGCGGCCGACTGGAACAGAGCGGGACATTCACAGTAAGCAATCAAACATTTACAGGGTTTCTTACTTCTGCCTGATCTTTTTCCAGCGCTCCATGTGGTCACATATGAGGGAACCCGATACAGGAACTGAATCTTTTGACTGCGGAGAGAGGATAAGGTCAGATTTAACAAATTGAGGAAATTTTGCTTGTGGTGAATATGGCTAACAATCTTCGGTTATTGTTTGACCGAGGAGGAGGATAAATTTAGACTGACTCAGCAGAGACAGAAGAGTGTGTGGTGGCAGGAGATTGACTTGTGGAGGCAGAGAAAAGAGGGGTCAGAGAGTGAGAGGGAGGGGGAGGGGGAGGGGGAGGGGAGAGTAGCCACTGCTGCAGCATCACAAGTACAACCTGATAAAGGATTTTATTCGGTGAGCTTCATCTATTGTGTTTACATTTGCAACATACACCAGCTACCTAACCAACAAACCACTGAGTAACTTGTAGCAGCGGCTCTCTCCACCCCGCTAGTCCACGAGCTAAAGTGAGTCAGTATTGGCATCTAGTGGCAGAAGCTGTATTACAAGGTAGTACAGGCAGTACCTGTGATGCCATACATGGGCAACTCAAGCACGCCACTGAAGCTGTTCTCTCTGGACTTTTTCTTCAATAGATTAAAAAAAACAAAAAAAATTTTTTAGCACTGACAAACTGCTGATGTTGTTTTGCCTTTGTCTCTCTCTCCTCCTGCACCGTCCCACCGTAGCTCCCTTGCTTCAACGACCCTGCTCTCTCATGTTTTTACTTTCATTTCCACAAGAGTTGGTGAAAAGTTGGATTTCATAAGAAAAATGGAAGAAAAGATGTGGGTAAAAGCAGTGAAATCCAGCATGTGCCAGACACAACGCAGTTAAAACACCTGCAATGACGACTAAAACTAAAAAATACGAAGACTGAAGTTACAGATTCATGTTTTCAGAATCTCATTAAGCAACAAATGAGATTCCTCAGGACAACCACTGGAACCGTCCCTTCTCGCCCCCTTTTTTCTGTAGTTACTGGTCTTAACACATCTATCAGATGTTCTCCCTGCAGTTAAAAGTAGAAACATACATTTCATTGTTTTCATGGTCATTCTATATTGCTCTGTTGTGTGTGGTATGGTTTTGATGATTCACACTGTTGTCTTGTATCATTTTGAATCATTTTGTTCTAAGTTACTGTATCTAAGATGTGAAAAGCTGCACCAGTGGACATGTACTGAGACGTACATCAGCCTCAATGGGTGAGACACACACCTCTATTATTTAAAAACACATTAAATCACAACCATTAACAATCATGTGACAGTTATACTCAACCTTGCTAACAGTGGGTTTATCACTCTGTGGGATCCTGAGATTGACGGGTTCACCAGAGGAGCTGACGGGACACGAGGACGGAGGAGGGAGTCTGTAAACATTCTGACCTTTGCCATTGATCGCATCTGTAACCTGGCAATAGAAGGAGTGAAGAATGAAAGAAAAAAAAAACAACTTAAAGATTGTTGTGTTTTACACGGTCAGTTCAAATTTAGAAGTCATTCAAATTTACCAAATTGGTTTTGTTTGTTTTTTTTTATTCAAAACTTTAAAGCTGAAGTTTGTTTACTGTGCTCAGACCACTACCTTTCCACAAACACATGTGCTCAGCCCGCTCACAATCTGCAGTGCAATGCCCAAAACTGAGGCAATGTAATTATGCATCGTTTGGCCAAAATGTAATTTGTCACATTTACTGGCAGTGAAACTGGGTCACTGCTGGAGCATAAATCCTCACTTTCACTCCACAAATGAAAAAAACAACATAGCACCTTTCAAAAGGTTATCACTAAATTTAGTAACAAGTTTCCGGTCAAAGAGCATTTATACATGTGCATGTTTATTAAATTCAGCTATACAACCCATCTTAATGCGCTCACCTCTTCCTCTACTATGCTGTGCGGTGGGCTTGGGGACGCAGTCGGCTCTCGCACAGTGGGATTATTTCTCATCCAGGCCCGGCAGATGGGATACAGAGGGGTGCCAGTGTTAAACTGAGCCAGATCCACACTACGATCAAACAGCTTAATAATGTATGCATCTGGCCATGGGAGAAAGAGAGAAATAGTCTTTATTTGAAAAATGGTTATCGTTTTGATAAGAAATGACTAAGTGATCATACAGTAATATATTAACAATGAAGAAATTTCAGATTTTAAATTTACTCTGTTTTTGCTGATTGCCCTCAGGTATGCCTTCCTCCATTTCTTTTCGCTTCTTCCTTCGGTGCTGAGGGAATCGTGCTGATGGTCTGGGGGTACACATTTAAAAAATTAATAAAATCATCAAAAGACAAGGACTTTGACAAGGCAAGACCACAGTTAGCCCTTTTATATGAAGAGCAACAAGTAAAAACAGGAAGGGTTAAGTGTTGAAAAGATTTTGTTAAATGAATGGCACTTGCCTTTTCCCAGCAGATGATGGAGACAAATCCCTGAAGAGAGCAAAAAGATCTCATATTGAGCCAATATCATCGTTCCTTCATAACAACCACTACAAAATAATATACAGCCATAAAAACAACAACTCATCCATACTTGTTCATGGAATCCACAGAGGTTTTTCCACCATCACCCTCATTTTGTTCCCTATTCAAAATAAAATGATATTAGTTCTATTGTAAAGCAACTACAATGGCGTGATTTAGTTTTAGAGGCAAAGAAATTTGATTTTTTTTCACCTTTCACTTTCACTCTTCTCCACAAGTCCCTTTAGAACAGCATCCAGTCTACTGCGTGCACCAGAGCCTTCCGAGTCTAAAGAAGGGATATAATAGCAGTCAACAATGGTTGCTTTATGGAGGTGGATATTTGTCAGTATGCCAATGGAAATAAGGCGATTATATTGACAATAGGTAAGTAATTCTGAATTCAGGCAGCGGTGCCTAATGATAATGACTTATTTTTAGAAGTTATGATACGACAACGTAACGTCTAACTTAAGATCATTTGGATTTGTAATCGATATATATTCAAAAGCTTACCTAGCTTTTCCGTCTTTATCTTGACGTGATGCATTGTATCTGTTCTTCAAGTTATTTACTGAAAACACTGATAGGTTCACGGTCGTCTGAGCAACATGTAAATGTCCCCAACGAAGAGTAGTGACGCGGGACAGTTTCTGGATCTCTGCTTGTTTGTAGCTGGTTAGCTGCATACGCTTACTAACAGCTAGCCATTTTCTACGTTAGCCCCAATCACTGGCCACTTCTAATTCGCAATTCGACGTTATCTAACTTTCTTGTGAACTCATACAACGGTCACTTAACCCCGGTGTGTTTGGTCAATTCAGTCTAACTTCAACATTTCCTGAAAGCTATATTTGCTATATCTGCTCGTGTCGCCCATTAGCTAATATGTAGCTTATTTTACACTACAACCTTTACAGACTTTCCTCTTCCGCGCGCTGCTGCGTTTCAATTAGCTGATTGGTGCTTTAGGATGAAGCAACTTCTGTATGATTGGTCCATTGTTATGTCAGTCATATTAATCTCGGTGCTTATTGGCTGCTTGTCCTGAAGTAAATAACGATCGGTGTACACTGAGACGCTTTCTTTTTTGTTGTTTGAGCAGTTTTATTTGTCAAAATGAACACATTTATGTATATGTCTTTTGTATAGTAACGATGGCTCGGTCAAAAAGACAGATTTATATGATAGTCGGGTGTTAAAAATGTCAATACTGGCAGTTTAATGTTATTTTACGAGTAGTAAGTGGCATTTGATTTCATTGAAACTGTTCTGGACATCGAGGTCACTTCGGAAGGCTGGAGGGTAACGTGTGCTTGCTTTTCCAAGTTTTATTGACAGTAAGATCCGAGTGTTTAGGCTTGTTGGGCATTAAGTAATCCCATGTCATTCTCGTCATTGTGAATCATTTTTTTGAAAACAAAAAGTCGTAATGAAATCAAGGTAAGATCCGAAGACCACATTTTTTGCTATGTCTACATCCAGAAGTTAGCAGCTAGTAAGAGTAACTTTTTACAGAAGTCCTGTGACCTCATGGCAGAGTCCCTTCCAATCAGCATCATCAGTGGGGAAGACATGTCACCAACGGCTCCTGCCAAAGGAAAAGAATAGACCAGTATGATGCACATGAATTTTTTTTTTGATTCTGAATTTACACCTTCACATTTTGCAAGCATGCCAGTCTATATTTGTTCTTTTCTAGAGTTTGATTCCTGTTCGTTCACACCAACAAGGCAATTCTTTGGTACACACGTTGGAGAAACGTAAGGCTTGTGTGGCTGCCACAGACGGACCACAGATTTCTGCAGCCTCACCTGGCATGGAAAGACCTACTCAATCTGCAAGAGCGCCAAAATCCTGTGTTTCCTCAGAACAGGGAACTCAGCAGGATTCCGTGTTGGCAAAGTATCTTTCTGAATCAAATCCTTATTATTACATGAAGAGCAAAATCATGAAATGTTGTGTGATGACTGAACTGATCAGTGTCATTGTAACTGGATGATACAGAATCTTGTCTGTGGCTTTCTGATGTGTCTGTACTTACACCGGCACTCTTATTTGACTCAGATATGTAGACCGTTTTCGCCATGGTCAACCGCTGAGTCGAGAGGAGCGCGAGCAGATGGCTTCTACTGTTGGAAAGGAGAAGCTGCCTTTTTGGTGGACATCATCTGTACCTGCTAGTTCAACTCCAACTAAAGCCACATGCAAAGGTATGCTCACACTTACATTCTGGTTTTTTAAATCTACTAAGTGGAACTTAACTTTTTTTTTAAAATCCCTGTGGATTTTTCTCCTCTGTGTTCTGCCCCTGAAAGATGACCATAGACGACCCACTTTCAATTCAGCTGAACAACTGGACGGAACCACTTCACCATGCGGGGGACCCCATAGTGTGAGTGTTTGTGAGTTTCGAGGGAAGGAACCACAACATAACTTTTTTTCATTGAATTTCATTGACTGGCGTTCAACCAAGGCTATGATGACCACACAGGTCTTATCAAGAGCCTCATATGGAGTTAAAATGGTTGTATGTACTTTTTAGTGGGTTTGCCTAATGAGTTAGCATGTGAGTGTATTCACTTTTGAGTGCGTTCACATTTTGAATACACTCACATGTGAGTTAGCGTGAGTGTATTCACATGAGTGTATTTCCATTTTTTTTATATGTATTATGAAAAAAACTATGGAAACTAATGGAATGTTTTCATCGGCTAAAAATACATATCGAAGGAATATGTTACAGTCATTTAATGCACTTATTAACATGGAAGCGGGCACGATTTTTTTATGCCAATGTATGTTTACTCAAAGCATTTAGCCTAAACCAGAAATAATCAAATATCCAACACAGCAGGTAACGTTACTCAGACACTCGTCATTAAGGCGCAGCTCTCGTTAGATAAAACCATCTTGCTGAGATGCTGCAGCTCGTCCGAAGGAGGTGATGCACTCTGAAGATGATAATTATTTCAATCTGTAAGTTACTTTAACAAAAGACTTTTTTTTCCAAGATCATTTTACTAATCCAGCCTCCTGTGAAGAACAAATAAAGCCTTCACATTCCTGAGTGAGATAACAGTTCATACATTTGTTCATTATTTCATTTTCAGGAACCATTCTGGGGCTCAGAATGATGTTATCTTTCCTGGTATGGGGGTGTTCCTTTACCTCAAAGTGATTGACTTAAGGCATAATTTGAGGTTAAATATCATTCTATATAATGTACTGTGGTGCTGCAAAGATATCCCATCCTGCAAATGATATTCTACAGTCTTAAGGAAAAACAGCTTTATTTGGTGCAGATCCCTGCAAAAATCACACTGTTATCATTTCAATACGTTTATATATGATATGTAAGAAGAGGGATAATTCTATCTCATATTGTAAAATATATCGCAAATCCAATTTAAGTCAAAATAAACACAATTATAAATATATTTTCCAAGTCGTTCAGCCCTGTTTGTTAATCAGTAATTATGGTGTTAATTTTAGCAGCCCTAATAAAAGCCCTTAGCTGTTGTAATAGATTCAGTCTTCCTCCTGCTGGTTGAAGCCTGGTTTGTCAGGATCACCAGATCTGCACTGTCCACACGACAAAATCCTTATTCTGACTAAGTGTTCATTTTGATATAAATATTTGCATTTCAACACCACGAGTCCATTAGGAAAACTCTGTGGAAGCTTTTGTTGATGCCACTATGATTCATAGAGAGCCAGCTCGTGTCAAATAGTCCTCCCTGCAGCCACTCCAGCCCCCCCAAAAAAACACCTCGGTATATTAGTTAGTGAGAAAAGTCTGGCCAGTGTTTGCAGATTGAATAGTTTTCTAGTCAAATACTGCATCTTTAAGTGTGCTTCTTTCTTTTTTATGAAACACTGCTTTTTGTGTTCTCATTGTTCCTCAGATTTGGTCAGACACGTCCCACAGTGACCTTGATGACACAGAGATCCTACAGCTTCAAGAGAGAGCTGAAAGATTGCTGCAGAGAGGGTCAGAAGCTCACCCAGTTTCAATGAGAACAAAGAAATTCCATCTTTGGACTGCATGTAACTTGTCGTCTTTCCAACAGCGACTGCACTGGCAGTGATAGATCTTTGCCTGTCAGTTCAGAAGGACTGAGATGCTCAGATTTCTCCTCTCCGGTCAGTGTAGACGAGCCAGTGCGAAAACCATTGATTCCTGGTCTAATAAACTCGACTGCTGGTAAGACAAGATCAGTATAAGTCAAAAGTTTTGTTTTATTTTTAGCATAAACCTGCATATTGACTACATTTACATGCACGTAACTATTCCACTATTATTCAGTTAACTGCAATATTCCACATTTAATGTACTTCATGTTAACAGCATATTCCAGTTATTATTTTCATTACTTGGCTTTTTTCTAAATTTAACATTTTTTGATTAAGACACATGGGATATATGATTTGGGGTCTGGACATATCTTGAAGTGACATGTTATAGATGATTCCTTTTATTGTGGGAATGATAAATGAAGTAGTGCAAAGTGTCTTTTTTTTTTTTTTTTGCATTTACAGTGAAGGTTCGCTCAGATTTAGTGCAACTCTTGTCCTCCCAAAAACTTGCTGCCATTCCTTCTATGGTACCTCCTGCACGGCCGGAAGAAGACATCCTGTTCCAGTGGCGTTTAAGGAGAAAGATGGAGCAGGCCAGCGAGAGCTCTCAGTCCCAGCAGCAATCGCATCTTCATTCCCCCACATTTAGCTGGCAGACTCCCACCCGAGGCCATTCCTCAACAAATAGACAGATTTACAAGGTTTGAGCCACAGTGTATTTACTCTCTGCTCTTTTTATATTTGTTTTGAACTTACAGATTAATTTAATTTTTCTCTCGTCATCTACAGCAAAGCATTAAACCCCCTGAAGCCCCGCAAACAGCTTCTGCCTCCTGCATCACAGCTCACCAGCCAGAATCTGAACCAGCACCCGGACTCTGTCATCCAGCTTCAAGTCTGCCTGCCATCCCCAGTTTTGCTGTGTCTGGTTCTGTAGCCTCTCAAACCCATGTCCCTGCACACATGCATTTACTGTGCGATGTTTTACCTTGTCCCATTCGCTCATCTCATGCTCACATTCGACAAAGCTTTTCACACCATCAGGAAGAGTCTGCAACCATAGATGTCCCTGAAAAGACTCCAATCTTTGTAAACCCAAAGCACATGACCAAAGATGAGTCTGTTCCAGAGCGTGCTCCATCCTCACCAGCGGCTCCATCTAAACCTACAGAAGGGGACCGCAAAAGAACTGACAGAGAAAGGAAAGAAAAGACTTTGGAGAAGAAAACAACAATGTCGAACAGAGCGCAGAAGAAATTAGCAAGGTGAAGTCATAAAACAGGAGCGCATTGTTAAAACTTTAAAACTGAATGCTTCTATAAATATGCTTTTCTCCTGTAGACATACGGTGGATTGTGAACATCCTGATGGGTCCAACTCAACAAGCAAGCATTCTGCACATCAAAGACTTCCCAAAATGGACAAGTCATGGAAAGTGCAACAGCATCAAGAAAGACATCCAGAACATCCTTGTGGAGCCGCCACTGGACGCCATTCAACAATCCCTTCCCCAGTCCACACTGCCCTAGGACAGGTCAACACAAGTTTTTGATCTCCTGCACCAGTTAGCATGTTGTTTGTACACTTACTGTTTGAAAAGAGCACATAGAGTTGGAGCTTTATGATAAGCTGGCTAAATGAGGAAGAATTTTGCATCAAATGTACTTTAAATTAAGTTAAGTTTGTGCAGTTTACACTCCTATATTGATATCGCCAGTCAGTGGTAAGCGAAGGCAGAATATAATTTTCTTTGTGGCAATACAAAAAATAGTAATCTTCCAATACAGCATACTGTAACCTCTGAAATGTATATGGAAATAAGGAACATGTCTGTATTTTTCGGACTGACTCTTATTGTTCACCTCCCCAGAGTCAGACAAGATGATAGATACCCATCTCTCCTGTGTGCGACATGAGGGAGCTGAGATCCACAGAGGCTGCCTCACTGCTAGCTAGCTTAGTGCAAGGAATGGTTGTGACTGGGCAGGCTAGCATACCTCTGCCGAGGTTCAGAAACACCTTTTGTCCGCAAGTAATCCTCCTCACCCTCTCCGACAAAGTTAGCTTTGATTAATAGTAGCAGTTGTTCTACGACTCATTTTTTTTCTGTTGACCAAAGTTATGATGAGTTTTTGTAGGGGCTGTGTGAAATCACTTCACCCAGTCAGGAAAGTAGTTCCAGCTATGTATCTAATTCTAATATAACAATGACAAATAATTTTAAAATGGTATTCAATACCAAAAAGAGGACTTGGGAGAAAAGTGTTGATAAAGTGAGGGAGATATGCTAACACTTCCCAGTCAGTACCATTCATTGCGCTAAGCTAACTATTAGTTTGATGTCTTTGGGTCTCTGCATCCCAGTGCACACACAGACAAGAGCAATGTGTCTATGTTCTTGTCTAGCAAGTAAATGCATTTCCCAAAAAGTTGGTTTGTTACTTCAAGTACAATTAAATCAAAGCATCAAATGAAAAATGTATCATTGGGCCAAAAAAAATTAGCCTTATGCAGACATATCTATTTGATAGGTAAATATAAGTAGATGGTGCTTTTGTTAGGAAGTGGTAAATAGCATTTACCTAGCCTGTAGTATTCGTGATGTCACATTTGTCGCTGCTCAAAACACAACAGGCCCTTTCCACAGGGTCTATCTATTCAGTGTTCTCCCTGGGCCTCAACAGGTTGTGTCAGAGGTTCTCTTCCCCACCGTGGATTCCTCTCCCACTCAAAGCAGCACTGTGACATCGGTCCCTGCACCTCAGCAACCCTCGCTTCCTCCATGTAACACGCATGATTCTCTGGAGGTCATTTCACAGCTGCTACAAGAGACTGAAGGTGAGCTGATGGCAGCAAAGAGCACCAACCTCTACCCTGCAGTTTATAATGGCCAATATATTCGCTCCCATGTATAGCTGCCATTCCCTACATTCCAATGTCCTAGAATCTTTTTTTAGCATGATCCATGCCTCGTTTGGGTTTTAATTTAGAACAAAACAGCTGTTTTGGTCCCATTTTTTTTTTAAAGCGCTTACTGGCAATTAGGTGTCTGCATTCTTTGTCTGCAAATTATGTCTTACAGTATTACTATTGTTATTATTGCAGATTCAGATGGAAAAGAGTTTGAAGATGACTCTTTACTACAAGTCCTTCGCAAACAAAGAAAATGGGTAAAGGAACAGATCAGGTAAAATTGCAAGTTTACTGAATAATGCAATACTCAAGAGTCATAAATCATGTAGCTTCATATTTTTAAAAAAATTCTTAGTCCTATAAAATGTGTCTCATATAAAACTCCTCAAATTCCACAATACTAATTTACTGTATTTCTTCTTTCAGTGAAGTGGACAAACTCCTTGTTGAGGAACAAGTTACTGGATGCAGCAAAAAATACTCAGTGCAATAGCCTTTTTAAAAATTTTATAAAGAAATAAAAGTTTATTTTTATTTTGTTTTCCAAAAAGTTATCACCACAATAAAAAGTCCGGAGTTATACCTTTGTTCTCTAACGTAATACAGTGCATTTTACAAAAGTTGCACCAAAGGAAAAAGCACTTAAGTTGTGCACACTGAATATTTACAAAGACTGATTCCTTGACACGTTATGTAAGATCAGTGAGTAACAGCAGAACAGTATATACAAACCTCAGAGTGCAGGGAATCTTAGAACAGTGCCAGGAACAAAACAGATGTGTGTTTTGGCAAATGCTGAGTGTGTTGTGACTCATTGTATTACTTTATATGTGTCTGTTGCATTCATTTTCATACACGGTAAAGAAGACGGAGTTTGGCGATTAGGTCAGAATTCTGGAGGTTTGCAGCAGAGGTGCTGATATGATGAGGATGCCATCTGGAGAAACGGCTGATTCCAAAGCCATGGTATCAACGCCCTTTGGGATTCGGAAGCGACGGTTAAATTGCCTTGTCGTCAACCCGGGACCATCCCTCTTTAAAAAATATAAGAAAAGTCATCCATAGGAAAGTATAAATCATTAATTAGATACAGAAATGTTTCGAACAAGCACTGACCTTTTTCTCTTCATGCTTCCCTTGCACTTCTACAAAATCTCCAATCACTTTGACCAGCAAGTCCTCCGGATAGAAATGCTTCACGTCGACTTGGACTGTAAACCTGCTGTCGTCACATGACACCTACAAACATGAGGCAAATTACATACAATTACAGATATTTAGAATTTGAACAGCACATCTAATTACCTTATAAACCTTCATCACTACTTGTATCATGTTTTTGTCTGAAAGTAGACTGGTCAGAAAAAGGTGAGGAAAAACTGCATCTAAGGGTTTTAACTTTACATGTGATTGAAAGCTCCTTTAGTTCGAATTCAAAGGAAAATTGTGGACAACTTTTAAGTTTCATTCTCAATCAATTGAACAATTTGTTAAAAAAAAAAAAAAGTTATTCAGTCTGTACACGTTTCCCTGCTTTTTCAATATCAATACATGCAATGTGGTACATTCTGCAGCTGTGACCTACCTCGGCAGAGCTGGTATTATCAGTCTCTGGAATAAGCAAATTCTGACTCCAGTTATATTGTCCGTAAGCCCCATTCAGCCGAGGAATAAGAGGTGGTAAAACTTTCTCCCATGGGATGCCACCAACAGGGAGGGAGGTTGGCAGGATGAAATCCATTTCAGAACTACTCAAAAAGAGGAAAAAGGGTTGTTGAGGCAGTTCAGAATGTAAGAGAAGTCAGCAAGTGGCTCAACTTACCTCTGATTTCCTTGTTAAGAGTGTGTGGGTGTGTTCCTCCTGTCGTCCAGCTGTCTGGAGTATCTCTGGATGCTGGATGGGACAGTTGCGTGCTCCGCTTTATACTGCTGTTGCATAATGAGCTGGGAATTCACAGGGGGGCACCTTGCTTCTGTTCTGGACAGGCTCGCCCTTGGGGGCTGTCCAGCCGGTGGGATAGTGTTTTGTTTTGGGGAGTGACTCAGCTGTTGCAAGCTTATTAATTAATGCATTTATCAATTATATTAACTGTTTTAACTCCCTGGCCGATGGCATTTTCATGAACTCACCGTTCATGTATAGTCATGAGATTTTTTTTAAGAACTTTACTGCTTGTTGTCAAGAAAGTTCCATCCAAAAATAAGTTCAAAAGAGATGATGGTGACCCCTGTGAGGTAATCTGCCAGATAGACAGTGACAGCAGGGGCGGCACGCACATGCCAGAGCACGTGGGCTCCTGAACACACACACACACACCCCCCCCCCCCCAACAGTCACCTCCAACAAGTAAAAACATTCAAGCATTTGTATTATTAGCATGAGGTATTTAAAGTGTCAAGAGTAAAAGTCCTTCACTATATGGGGCTTCTTAGAGGTACATGGTCTATAATAGGTCACAGTTGAGAACAGGAATCACAAAAATAAAAAAAAACAACTTTAGAAAGACGGTGAATTATTTGATTTCTAAAAGTTTAGAATGAATCACATTTTCTCTCTGGCCTTGTTTATGAGGAGTTAACAATATTCACTGAAATGTCTGCTAACAGGATAAGTGATTGAAGATGGATGGATGTTTGTTCACTGAAACATCAACAATTATTGTAAAGATAATAAAACCTCTATAAAAATGTTGCAGATTACAGTATATCTTATCATTCCGATTATTGCCAAGTGACATTGAAGTTATAATAGTCCTAAGGCTGTATGATATTGCTCAGTTATTGGCCACATCTGATTAAAGAACTATTTAGAGGCTAATGTCAACACGATTGACGTGAGTTGTTTTATTTTGACGATTGTTTGTTTTCTTCTATCGTCTCCATTAAGAATGGCACAGTTTTTTGAGCTGTCAGTCATTCTAAAACTGATTGTTGTGGTCCATAATTATGACTGCCCTCGCCATACTCCAAACCACGGTAAGATACTGTGTACACAAACATAGTGAATACAAGCTGGCTCATGTCATTGTTATATTTTAATTACTGGATGGCCTAAATGCACTGCAAAGGTGGAGGGTTTGTAATTACTGTACAAATGCATAACTGTTTTATTTGGGTAAAACTGTATCAAATTTAGGGGAGGAAATATTTCCCTCTGATTGGCTCTAACAGGTCTGCCTCATCTGGTAAAGATAGGGGTCATTATCTGAAGGATTCAGGCCTATTTGTTGCTAAAGCTAGCTAACTAGCTGCGAGGCCTACCAGTGAGCCTGGGCTGAATGAATAGAACCTCTGTCCCCTACAAAGATCCCAGGTTGACAACAGGGAGTACCAGGGTGGTTGAGGAAGTTCCTTGATGGTTTTGATACACTTGCTTGTTGTGATAAGCTTCTATACACAAGTTAGCTGTGCAGCTAAGGTATGCTAACAGCTTTCTTGCCTTGTTTACAGGGTTCAAGCAATGTTGTGACTAGCTTTAGTGGAGATCATTTAAACTTCTTTATATTTTGAAGGGTGGTTTAATCTTTAGATTTTCATAAGCGTAAAAGATATTTTTGAATTAACAAGCATTAGCCGCCAGAATCAAGATAACTATGTATACAAGTCTCAAATGCAGTGAAGTAAAATGTCAAATTGGTATTCAGATGCAGTACTTGACTCACTTCCACGATCATTTTATACTGCATTTGTGTTCACAGCTCCCGTCAGCTATGGACCCTTAGTACCGTCGGTATCACCCCTGTATATACTAACACACTTGGAAACAATATGTAGGACTCCTAATTCACTTCCCCCATCTTGCTAAGTAGTGTACATACTGATATCTCTGACTTGTTCTTGGCAGGTGGTCATCATCCACAGTCCTGGGCAGAGGGCACATGTTCTCCCTGTTAGTAATGTGGAACCTGTCACCTAAGCTTTCACTGGAGTGACTAAAAATGGAACTGATTATGTTATGACTCAGAGGATGATAGGATAGTGAGGGACATTTTTGGGGATTAAGTTATTGGGTTTCACAACAGGCGCCAGTGATTGTCCCGACTTTAGGAGACTTCTGTTGTAGGTCAGAACATTGGATTTGTGTGTGTGTGTGTGTGTGTAGGAAGATAACTAACTGATGAGTCACCAAACAAAAGCACCATATCGTCTCATGGTTCATAGTTCCTAATTAAAGTCTGGGATCTGTATCAGACTTTATTTGTACAGATCAAAAACAGTGAAATAACATTGTTCTTTTTAATTTATTCATACAAGAGTAAAAATAGTGTACACACAACATTTGCATCCACAGTAAATTTGATCAAAAGTTGCATTATTTGCAACTCTTTAAAGTTAAGGAAAAAAAAATTCTGTCTGTAGTTCAATGTCCTGAATAAACCAGAGACCTCCCAGTGTTGTCATATGATACTGTGCATGACAGTCCACATTTTGCGCTATACAAGATAATCCAATCTTTTCTGCAACTGCCTCACTTTCTCTTGACTAGAACAAAATGAAAGAAAACTTGAATGTTCCAGTCCTACAGCATTAAAAACAGAAGGAATCATTTTGTTTACATGTAATCAAATTTAGCTCCAGAGACCAAACAAAGCATCAAAATCTGAGTTTAAAAAAAAAAAAAAAGACAGTCTCAAGGAATGCCAAGTGGAATTGTAAAGGAGAGGTTATCTCCCACCTCGCCCCACTCTGCTCTGTAGTGCTGGAAAATAGTGATCCATGTGGTGAGTACTGCCGCCCATAACAGCAAGCCCAGAGCCGAGCGCTTCACATCTGGTTAAAAATGTCCAAAAACACACATACAACACTGTTAACATGCAGTTCAAATATTTGTTTGTTCTTCACCCTAACATGTCCAAATCCCTTCCGTGATTTTGGGCTTGTGACCTCAAGCAGCCGATGAATCGATAGTTCCAAAGCACTTTTTCTGTCATCCAAATCCATGTGCTTATTTACATTACTGGTCATTGTATGCATACATATTTCATTGAAATGCCATCCTCAAGAATAGGAACAACATGTGTCTTTCTACTTCTCTCTAGTTTCCAGTGTGCAAGAGAGAAATGGAGGTTCAACATCACCAAACTGCCAAAGCTTTTAGATGGATCATTCCTCCAATAATTGCAATGCAACCTATAATACTGTTATTTGTTACAACTGGTGAGGTACATAAGTGGTGAGAGAAAACCGTATTTAAAAAGTGGAAAATGGAAAAAAAAAAAAAAGTTCAGGAAATGTATCAACACTCACATGTTTTTATCTGAAGCTGTTCAGTGTAGGCCGGCTTTATGAAAGCCTCTCGAAAGAACCAAACAACGTTGACGAGCCACAAAAAAGGCAGAAAAGCAAAGCCACCTGAATAAAAAAGAAAAACAACCAATACCAGTCACATTTTCCAAATCTGATTATATATAGATTGTAGAGGTAAGTGTCACACCACTTTCCAGTATGCAGATGCAGAACTGCCGAGAAAATGGAAAGAACTTAAAATTACATGATATAAGAGGCGTTTTCATGGTAATGCAACCAATCGTGTATTATGATGTGTGCATCTTATAACGCCACAAATTTTACAGTTTGAACAAACTTTAAAAAATTATCACAGTCTATTTCTTCCAAGTTTTTTTGGGGGATTCTTTAAAGGAAATCTTGTCATAGCTCTTGTTTTAACTGATGTTAATTAAGATTTACATCTCTAGTCTTTTCTGTTACTGCACAGGGAACGCATATATGTGTTTTGTTGATATAATTGAAAAACGGTAAAAAGAAAATAAGCAAAACTCCTAATGCATTTTAAAGTCATCTCACCTAAATAGTATTTTCTGCATAGGCTTAGTTTCTCCTCGTTCGGCAACCGCTCCAAATTCATTGTTGTTTGGAGAACGTCCGCTGACAAACCTGGGAATACAGAAATAAACATTTATAATACAGGACGCGCTGACAACACTAACCGACGTGTAAGGTGCTAATGATGCTATACTATGCAATCATTTACAGATTTTCCAACTAACACCCTGACGCAGATTTGATAGCAAGCAAGCAAATAAATAAATAGCATGAAGATCAAATTGAGGCAAAGCGTTATCGTAGTATTTTACTGCTTGCTGTCCGAGGAACATCCAGTCAGATGACTCGGGATTCATCAGAGGCTAACATGCTAGCACCTCGTTAGCTTCGCTCCCGCAACAGCAGTCACTTAACGTTCCACCGGTCTCCCATTAACCGTGTTTGTATTGGTTACGAAGGAAAATAAAAGTACAAAAGTCAACACACCCGATATGCTGGTGGGAAAAAAAGGAAAAAGACAGTTGTAACCAGTTAAATAATTAAAAAAAAAAACAGGCAAACACTTCCTACTTCTTTCTCTAGTTAGCCTTCCTTCCCACTCCTTCAACCGGAAGTGTTTACCGCCACCGACTCTCGCTGCCGGAGATGAAAAAGACATTTTCGTTTTGTGCACCTCATCGCTACGTCTGTCGTTCATTTCTGAAGTGCTACATGTATACCAGCAGAATTCCAGGGCCTGTCTCTTCATTAAGGCTTAATTGAAATATCATTATCTTATATCATTATCTTTCGATAGTTTAATTGGAAAAGGTGGTGACTTTTGCTGTTTCCTCTCCTTCATGGAGCTCCTCTGCTCAAAATCTGGATGCACACTGCCACCGACTGTATAATAATGAGCTAAACCTGGACCCTAAACAGAGAGAGTAGATTGCTTTGCACCGCTTTTCAGGGGCCCATTCCTTCTTCCAGATATGTGTAATGACTATTTTGTCTGATGAGGTCCCTCTCTCTAATGGGGGCATAAAATCTAGTGGAAAAAATGTTAAATCCAACCAAATCATTCTAAATGCTTTGATTCAACATGCTCATGAATAGGAATTATTACACTCCTCAAAGTCTGATAGGAGTCAAATGGTTTGCGGCAATTTAGTCGATTAGATTTGTACCTTTAAAAAACATATTTGAGTTAACTTCATGTTGTGTCCATTTGTCAAAATTAATCTTACTCTGGTTCAGATGGGCCCTGATGCTCCAGGAGCGTGTGGTGGATGCAGGTAAAAGAGGGTCTGATGTCTCACCAATATACTGAGTTTTTATGTTTTAGTTTTTAATCGAAACAAGCAAAATAATGTTAGCATGTTTCCCACTGCTACCTCTGACCAACATCCAAACAAAACATTTCATTAACTAAATATAGCGCTAAGAATCAAAACGAGCAAACATAATAGAGTCTTCGCCTGAAGTACCTTCAGGCTCAGGCCCTAATAATATGCCTGGATTTTGTGGGGTCCTCACAGCAGTTTTATTTATGCAAGAGGATTGAAGGCTTCTGCAGGGGACGGTCTGGTTTGTTCCTACCTGCCTTCACCCACAAGATGTCATCCCTGCATAGAAAACCTGCTGAGACTCCCTTCACCAGCTGGAACTGGTAGTGTTCAGCCTCGCTGTACACTGCAACAGTAGAAGATGAACAGATGATCTAGGATCTTCTTAAATACCACTTGGCTTAATCTCTCTGAAAACATGAACAGGAAAATGCTGAAGTCTGTGAAAGTCTGGATGATGGAGGCCAGCTGTTCTGAACTCCATCAGTAGGAGTCCAATCATCTTCCTCGCAGTTGTGTCCAGAGAATGACTGGACGTTTACATGGGCAAAAGAGACATCTGGAACATATTCTAAACCTACCAACAAACTCCGGATCTTCGTGTCAACAAAGGACGCACTGAGGAACGATGGCCACTGGGAATAAAATATTTAAACAGACTTCTCTCTCCAATCAGGACTGTCTACGTTTATTTAAGTTTAACTGGCTTTCAGTTCTTTGGACTCACCATCCAAGTGAGTGAAGGTATTTCGTTGGTTTCATGTCAAATAAACTGACATGAGGTCAGCTCACAGGTGCGGAGTTTGTGCGCAAAGTCACCACTAGAGGTCGACCCACTTTCCTCCCTTTCCAGTCACATCGGAGAAAAACTCCCTTTCCCTTGCAGCCTTGCGGCTCCCCCCTCCCATCTCGCGCCTTCCCTCTTGTCTCTCCTCGCTCTGCTAGCCGTCGGTGTGTGTTGTTGTTGAAGCAATGATGGCGGCAGCGGGATGCGGATCAGCAACCGCGGCTGCCGGAGGAGGCCAAGGTGGAACCGCTACGGCCAGAGGTCGTTTCCCCGGTCGGCCTTGGTCATCTCGCAGTCGTTTGCGCTCCGAGAAGCGATGGCAACTCGGACGATCAGGCTTAGAAGCCGATGATGTGACTAACGGAGGGCCAAGGCCCACAAACCTGGTTCTATCGTTAAACGAAGACCAGTCTCACTTGCGCTTACTTGGAATAGAAGCGAGCCACAAGATCCTTGGCCAGGCTGGATACAGCTCTAGTGGGAGTGAAGAGGTGAGGTCCCAAACCGACCCAGGAGTTAGTATCTTTATTTCATCTTCTCACATTTTCGTCTGTTCGTTAAATGTGTACGAATGAGAGCTGTCTGCAGCAGTGTGGCTGGTTGATGCCATGGAGAAATGTCAACATCCCTTTGCTAGGCTAACGTTACCTTTAGCTTCGAAAGCTAGCATTACTTGCTAACCACTGTTAGCACAGTGTAGCTCCCCGTGACATTTAGTGAGTCGCACCATAAAATACCACTTCCACAAAGCAGCAGAACGGTCATAAGTTACATTATCATTGTTATAACACCGGTTATAAATATCTTATGATGATAGCAGGATTGTAGTACTCTTTAAAAGCCAGTGAATGAGAACGCTAATTTGTAAACAGGAATGTAATTATTTCATGTATGGCCCGCTCGTAATCGGGCCAGAGTAGCAGCCAGCTAATGTAGCCAACACAAAGAACGGGAAGGCTAGCGCTTCTCCCCAACAGCAGCTTGCTAACTACTGTTTTCATGCGCTGTTTTGGCGTAGAGTTACATGTGAACTGTTTTGTTAAATTGATATCACACCTTTGTGTTTACGGATATTTCTTCTCTTGCCTAACGTGACGTGTAATGAATACTCGGGTAACTAAGTATTAATAAAAGCTAATAAGTTAGCTATTCTGCAGACCGAATAGTCAATATGATTTCGATAGAGTGAAATGGCTAGTTGTAAACTACCCTTACCAAACAGACTTTATCGGTGCTGTAGCAGCAAATATGTCAATGTCACTTGCACCCTTGTAGTTTGAATTGTAAACTCTCTATCGTCACAATCTTAGCGTAGTCGTTAAGGTCGATTGTTGATTCACAAATTTTGGTTGTAGACTCAGCGAGTGTTCACCGCGATCTTGATTGAGCGCCTGGAGGGAATCGTAATTACAAATCTTTGCGTGCATGATTTTGTTGGTATGCTGTTAATTCCTACATGCGTCGTTTATTGAAAGGATAATGAAGAGAACATGTCACTTTATTACCAGACTTTAACAGGGTTCCAAACAATGGAGAGCACGCAGCTGTTTGTTACAGCTCAGATGATGAATGAAAAGACAGTTGAAAGTTGAATGTTGAAAAAATGAAAGATGTTGTCCATTGTCAATCATTATTTTTTTTAAGTCAAAATCAAATAACCATTTCTTTGTTATTACACATGCACCTTGGTTCCACATGTAAAGATATAATACATACTTGTTTTGATCACTGTATTTATTGAAAACCATCATTATGCTTGAATTATTTTTCATAATTTTCAGCTTTCAATCCTTTTTTTTCTCCACCATTTATATTCAGTGACTATGAAAAGTCACTTGGCCTGTGTTGTGAGTAGCTATTTAACATCTGAGACACTGTTTTTGTTGGTAGAATAGTCACCTCCCAACAGAATTTTGTTAAGTTTCTTCAAGTGTTAATGACCTGTTTTTACTTTAAGGGAGATGACTTCAGAGGATTTGAAGCAGAAAGAAAAGGCTCTAAAGTATGGTCTCGGCAAAACCCTTCCAAAGGTAAAGGCAAATGTATGTGGCACCACGCAGTATAAACAGTGTAATAACTAATGAATATGAGATAAAGTTTGAACCTAACACAGAGAACAATAGGAGAGTTGTTGGTGTTTTCTGTCATAGAATTGTTGTCAGTGGAGGAGTCGCGGCTATTGTAAAATCTGTTGTTCTGTTTTTTAGGTGATGCTGTCAACACAAAGTCGAAACGACAAAGCGAGAAGCTACCGTCTAGTACACCAGCAATGGAGGCAGCTATTAGTGAACCTGATCCTGTAAAAGATATAACATCCACAGAGGAGAAAGATGCCTTATCTTCGAAAGTAGAGCCCGGAAAAGATAACACGAAACGTTCAAAAGGCAAAAATACGACGCATCGACAGTCCACTAAAGGCATACCTTCATCACCAGCGCCAAGGATTACTATAAAGTTGGTGGCCAAAAAGAAAATGAAAACGGTTAAGGAGCCACATATAAAGTCCGTGAAGAAGATGAAGGTAAAAGGAATTCAGGATCAACCCAAAGCCAAGGACATTCAGGATGACCAGATCTCAAGTGCTCATGTCAAATTAAAAACTGAACCACTCGATGATAAATGTGGTACGGAGGACAAAGGAGGAGGGAATTTACCTGTGAGGAGACGTGGAAGATCTGCCTCAAAGATAACAGAGTCTGTCTGCCAGTCTAGCGCCAAAGTTGCGGCTGATGACCAAAAATCAATAGAGGAAAAATCAGCCGATAAACTTGACACTGTAAAGGAAAGTGTAACTTTAGAGTCAAAAGTAAATACAAAGCAACAAAAGAATAAGGAAGTTGTTAGAGGGCAAGGCTCTGACGTTAATCAACAAGTGACTCGCAGGAGCAACAGAGTCACCAGCACCCTCTCAAAAAGACTCCCAGACAGTGCAACTGAAACTGAAAGTCTAATTAAAAGTGATGTTCTTCCAGAGTCAAAGTCAAAGAGAACTGTGGAGGCTAAACCATCGATGAGAGGTGACAGGCGAAGGCAAAGCAAAAGGCTCAACAAGGATACAGTGCCAGAAAGCCATGATCCAACCCCCACAGAGATGGATCGTTTAGCTCTGCAACCCAGTGACAGTTTGCCTTGTGAGGAAATGAGGGTCCCAAGTTTAAAGCTGATAAAGATCAGAAACCCAAAATATGATGCACAGTCCAGTGGAAAGAATTCAACTCGAAAGAAAAAGCGGAGAAGATTTATTTGGAGTTTAATATTAGTTAAAGTAGGAAGTCAGACACAGGGTACTGAAAACACTGTCAAACTAACAGAGAAGACTGTGAACGAAGTAGTTCAGTCCACGTTATGCGACAATAATGTTGATAAGAGTTTGATGGGGTTAGATCAGACATCTGAACCAGATAAATCTGCCTCACAAGAGAGTAATAAAACAGACAGTAATGAGAAGGGCTGTCAAAACAAGGCTGACGTGTCTCTAGAGGAAAAGTCCAATCCACAAGTAGAAGCTGACATGGAAGACATAAGTGAAACAACTTCACAAGAATTCACGAAATTGGATTGTGGCAAACTCGTCCCACCACTCCAGATCAAAAAGGTCTCCTCTCCTGGAAAACATAAAAGCTCAAAGCCCTCCTTTTTAATCCAGCAAGTTAGTCCTGTTGCTGATAAGAAAGAGGATGTTTTGCAAGATGGAGGAGAAGTTAAAGAGGACAAATTGCCAGAGCAGGATGCTGAATCCTTACCAGCCAGGAGACTGAGGAGGAGGATGTCAAACCGCGACTCACTCCAGAAGAAATCTGCGGGCCGTAAGCCTTTGACAGGTCCGAAACGGAGATTGAGGTTGAGTCCACAGGTTGAAGCCACACCGCAGGTGCAGGTTGAAGATTCTTCTCAGGTTTTAACAGAAGATGCCAGCTCCCATGTCCTTCCTGAAATCTCTGCGCAGGAAAACAGTGTAAACTCCTCAGCTGTTCCCGAAAAGGATTCACCACAGATTGCAGATGAGCCCCCAAAGGTGCCAGTTGAAGTTCCACCACAGAGGGTGGAGATTGAGGTCGAATCACAAAAAACAGAGGCGACACCATTGCCCGTGCCTTCCAAACCCAAAAGATGTAGAAATAATAAATTAGGGAAAAAGAAGAGTGTTCAGAAGAAGGCGGCTGATGTTTCTCATGCTGCTGCTGTCAACATAGAGCTGGCTCCAGTTGAAGCTACCAACACAGACTCAGTGCTAAAGGATGATAGTCAAGCCTTAGTACAAGTGGCTGTTCTGTCAGAAGTAAAAGACTTCATCCAGCCTGAGGTGAGACCGGACACTCTATCAGTGGAAGAAGGGCAGAGCCAGACACCGGTTAAAGAGGAAGCAGAAATTCAGTTGATAGATAGTCAGCCATCACTGGCTTTGGAAAGTCAAGCAAGTGATCAAAACACATTGTGCTTACAGAGAAAATCCATCAAAAAAGTGAAAAAGAAGCGCAAAGGTTTGATTGGGCAACGCCAGAAACACAGGCACAGAAGCAGAGATGGAAAGTTTGCTCCACTTAAATTATCTGAAAATCAGGAAATAGTTGTAGAGGACAATGACATTTCCACCCAGTTGGCAGTTTCTGCATCTGCTCCAAGCTCTAAACTGGTTGGAGTGCAGAAAAAGTACAAAAAGAGACCATCAGGCCTTCAGTTTATTGGGTCTAAAAGATCAAAACCAGAATCTAAAATCATCTCGAAGCTGATTGAAATGGAGCTTGAAAAAGAAAGTTTGAAGCAGGAAGAAACAGACAGACTAGTTGATGGGGCACGAACAGATGTGGTAGATTCTCAACCTGGTAAAACAAAGTTTGTGAAAAACATCAAACATTTCATTATGCCTGTTGTAAGTGCCAGATCCTCACGAGTGATCAAAACCCCGCAAAGATTTATGGATGATGCGGGAATGTCGGTGTTGCCTCGAAGAAATTCCCCAAAGAAGGGTTTGCAGCTGGGCTTGCAAATACGTCCTGGAAAAAGAAAAGATGAAGGAACAGGGAGAGCGATATCCCCTATCTTACCCATGGATGAGGAGGACATATTGAGTGAAGCTCAACTGGATGTTGACCTATTTTCCGCTCAGGATCTGGAGAACAGCACTGATTTTGCAGACAGCATATTTTCAGAATTAAAAAGTGGACACATTGAGAAGAAGAGGTCTCCTCTAAAGAACTCCAGCTTCAAATGGCACATGCCAGAACAGTCTAGTGAGGAAATGTATACACTGGATACAACTCCGGAGAACAAATGTGAGGATCTGTTTTTACCTACGCCAGTTGATAAACCCAGAGAACTACTATCTACTGACCTGCTGGATGCTCACAGAAAGAAAACTCCCCCTACTAAACAGACCGCTCAACTCAAGATTTATCAAAGGCTAAAGAAGCTGCACAAAGGACTTCCAAGAAGCAAAAATACAACAGAAACGGAAGGCATCAGTAAACCCCCGCAGCCTCTTGTTGATCTAGCTGAAGGACTTGATGATGAGGCCATGAGCATTAGCCTTAGGCAACGCAACACAAATGTGGTGAAGGACAAATCCAAGCTGAAAATTGAAGACCTTGACACACCTGGAGTCGTGAGAAAGGTTTCTGTGTGTGTGAAATCCAAGACTCTTGCGTTTCATCATGGTGAAGAGGAAGATGTTACAGGGAAAAACACTGTCCAACCTCCCCCAGGTATGCATACAATTTCAACATCAAAATGCTACTTTTTTGTGAAAATATTATTTACTTTGTACAACATTGAAGAGAATTCTATGTAATGGATCAGACACTGGCATATACTGCTTTATATCTACAGAAGAGTTGCCGTTGAGACAGACTTCTGGTACAGGTGAAGGCGATTATCCTGTGACTGTGGAGAAGGGAGCTTCACAAAGAGCGCGCCTCACTGGTGCAAATAAAAGAATGTTCAACCTCCTCAGGAAAGCAAAGGTCCAGCTCATTAAAATTGACCAGCAGAAACAGCTGAAGTCCTCTGGGGTAAGATCATGTTCTCAGCAAGTATTTCTGCAGTTATCATATACTTTAATCCTGCTATTTTAATTTGAAGGCAGTATGTGGGGGTCCCGCTATTCAAGCTTAATAGAAAGACCAGATTAATCCAAAGCAGATATGATATTTGGAGTACATATTTCCTGGATAGTCCCCATTCATTGATTTGAACATATACTTTTACACTTGAAGCATTTTTCTGTGTAATGGTAAGTGTAATACACGAGGAAACCTTGATTTCTGATTTTCTGAAGCCTATATTGATGCCTTGTTTACCTCTGCAGCTGTTATCTGGAACAACTGGCGCCAGATCTAGAGATTTGACCTCTAAGAGAGAGAGGCGGAAGCAGAGGGTAAAGCTTGATTCTGATGTTCCCATCAAGACAGAACCACCTCAAGGACAAGTAAGAGTACTAATCAATAGGCCTGAAGGGAACAATTGATCCAACTAAACATTTTGTATCTGTCTCTGCTTTTACCAGTGTGTCTGGGTGTTCAGTCACTGTGGTTGATGTGTCTAACCTTCACTTCAGCGAAATTCAACTTAAGTCATCTGCTTAAACGGACAAAAGAAAAGACGTTGTCAATGTGTTGATATTTAATAGTATATCGTAATGTAATGATAACAAGCGCCATGCCAATCACAGCTTCAGCATGTTCATTTGGTTTTGTCTTTTCCCCAGCCACAGCTCATCTCCCCTCTTTGCCAGGAGTTCCGTAGAGCAGGGGGTCCACGCATCAAACATGTTTGCCGTGCTGCATCGGTGGTGCTCGGGCAGCCTCGAGCCCTGGTACCAGATGACATTCCCAGGCTCAGCGCCTTGCCTCTGCATGAAAGAACTGGCATTTCCCCCTCAGCTATCACAAAAGGTTGGTATGGGTTGATTGACAGTCAGTCTCATTAGGATGTGCTGTCTTCAGACATGCCCATATTAATGCTTCTTTGATACTAATTCTGCTCCGTGTGAGACAAACTGCTTACAGAAATGAGGGCCGTCAAGTTATTACTTTGAGAGATTATTACAGCTAAGCAACATGTGACTGATGTTTGTACTCCTTTCCTCTTGTATGTGTGTTGCTGCAGATACTGGGTCTCCCTCAGAATCTGATAGTCCTGGGCTGTCCGATCCAAAGGCTACCAAGATCAAAAAGCCATCCAGTTTTGTAAAGCGAAAAGGCCTTGGACCGTTTGGGTACCGCTCTCGGAGGTGTGGAGTGTGCAAAGGCTGCAACCATGAGGATGACTGTGGCAAGTGCATGAACTGCCTTGACAAACCCAAGTTCGGTGGTCCCAACACCAAACGACAGTGTTGCGTGTAAGTAAAGAGACATCTCAGTCTGTTTGTGTCAGTCTGAGTGAGTGGATGAATTTTTATCAAGTCACACCCTCCTGTGTTAAGCTGATGAACATTTGTTGACACAGGCTCATATACATGTCATTTATGGGACAAAAATTTATTGCGGGGAATCTCTGCCAGTCACTTGGACACATTATAACGATTGCTTCAACTTTGCCGGTTCTGTTGCCTGTGTTTTTCTTCTCTGAGTCAGAGCAGAGCTTCTCTGTCACTTCCCACAATGTGCTATGCTTCGTTTTGCCTCCTATATTAATTTTATAAAGTCTGATTATGTTCTCTCCTTAAGTGAACTCATCTGCGTTTTACTTGGAACTAACCCGAAGACCATGATCTAAAAATTAAACTGATAGTGGTCCAGAGAATGTTTCACATCAGTCGTTGTAGTTCTGATCAAACTAAAGAGTCTAAAAGATGTCTAAAGATGTGAAAAGGCCTTCAATCTTCTTTGTAGTATAGCAGTGCAGTCTTCTCAAAAATAATGAAGAATTCTGTATCTTATGCCACAAGGTATAAGAGATGTGATCAGATTGAAGAGAGGAAAGCTCGGAGGCTAAGTGGAAGAACAGCACCCAAAGGTAATTTCACTCCTGTTCCTCTACTAAGTGTTCCTATAATACCTGGATAGCCTTCAAGTCACTGACTCGTCTTCTCTCTGTTAAGGTTCCTCTAAACGGCGGCGGTCTTCATTCAGCGGGGGGCATTCAAGTAATGATGAAGGGAATGAGGGGGCTACAGACTCACCGTCTGGTCTCCAGGGCGATGGCAACAGTCCGTCAGTAAGGAAGCAGCCGAAGCGTGTTGTAAAACCTCGCGTCTACTTCGACCTGGTGGATTATGAATCAGATCTGGATGACAAAGCTTTTTCAAGCTCAGCCTCACCAGCCAGGAGAAGGGGCCATGGACCTCGGTTCAGTCCAGGTAAACTACCACTGAGAAACCAGACCAAGATCTCAAGTGACTTCTTTAGCTGCACATTTGTAATTGTATCAACAGTTACCTCTATAATCACACAGATAGTTGCTTAGATGTGATGTCGAGTACTAATCAGTGCACGTTACATGAAACTTTCACTTAAAAAAAAAAAAGAACTTGTATTGCAGTACCAAGTCTTATGATATGCTTGTTAATCGTTAACCCTGTTATTTTCTTGTCATCTATAGACTTTGTGTCACTGGATGGATTCCTAGGAGACATTTCAGATGATGAAGTCAGGCATAGAAAGTCCAGCTCTCACCGTGTACCAACAGTTAAACGTAAACAGGAGAAGGTGGGTAATTCGGTGTTTGTTCTGAATTTGATGAGGATGTTAACTTCTTGTAAAGCTAACAGTTTTGGACAAACTAAACACAACTAAATTTTCAAGGCGTGAATGTGAAACTTCGCACACTCTGTTATACCTCTGTAAACTCTTAAATGCAAAAAATAAAAAAAAAATGTTGATGATAAATGTTGATAATGATTTCAACATTTTATTAGTGACAAATAATTAGCTGTTAACAGTCGTAGTACATTCATAATGTTGAATATAGGAAATGTTGACAAGTCATAACCAGACAGTATAAAAATCCTGAGGTTGTATTTGTTTTGTAAGTTTTGTTCTGTTGGTTTTCTCTTTTTTCCTCCTCTCTTTCTCATCATTCCTCTCCACTTTGTTCAAGTGAAGTGTTAGCAGGTACATATGACAATGTTTTATGTATGTGCAGATAATGTAATGTTCTTCAATTTTGCACCTTTAACTTACACACTCTCTTGTTGACTTGTTCCTTTTATCCTCAAATTCGACTTAAAAATTTGATCGCAAAATAATGTGTATACTAGTCTGCAAGCAAGGCTTTGATAGATTAGTGCAGGAAAGAGTCCTAAAACCTGTAACCTTGTCTCAGTGTCGATGGGGGGTTTTTTAGAACGTGGTTTCATAACCTGCGGTTAACACTTAAGACATTTTCACTTTTTTTTCCTACAGCATAAAATACACAAATGACAAGTGATAAGCAACACATAGGGCAGTTGTTAAGAAGTGGCCTAACAAGACTAAATGAGTATTATGAGCTTGAAAGTCATAATTATGATGTAGCAAGTCACAACTGACATAGTAAATTGATAGGAAATTTTTGGTGGTTATGACCTTCGATATCATAATTATCTCATCTTATCACATGCCATATCAAAATTAGGATTTACACACTTAATCCACTTACTATGTCAGAATTACAACTTTTATCTCATTATCAGGATTTGTGATATCGTAATTATTTCATACTATGGGATATATGGGATATATAAATAAAAGTTTTATGATTGAAAGTAGAATTAATCAGCAAAAATGGGCTTGCTTGTCATACTTGTGCTCGTTGGCTTTAATGTTGGTCACTTTGCAATCTGCACGCTTGATAGTCGCAGGACCTTATACACCTGTTGCATACTGTCAGACACACACACACCATTAGCGCAGGTGACTGGCATAGCAAGACTCAACGCAATCAGAGTAGAAGTTGTAACATTTACAGATACTCACAATCACATTCATATAAATTGAATCGCAGCCCTTTGTGTGGTTATGTCATCGGATAAACCTTAGTCGCAATTTATTGTGCAGCACTGGTCTGAGTTGTTGTTCTGTCATAGTGTAACATTCACTTTTGACTTCGAAAGATTGCATTTAGGCTTAAAAAAAATCTTGAGTTCGTGTATTAAGAGGATTTCGCTGAACAAAATGTGTAATCTAATAAACTTTTTCTATTAATGATAATAAGTTTTTTAAATTACACATTTTGCTCAGCCCGTTGGCTTTTGGGTTAGTGAACCCATGGTTATGCTAACTTACAGGTTTGCCTATGAATAATACATCAACCTCTCAAACCCTCGATTAGTATCCTCACCCTCATGCACCTATAGCACAAGAGTATATATTATAGAAGATGCTTATTTTGATTGCATTTTTTTGTCACAGTAATTTATGGCAATGCCTAAAAGCAATACTACAGAGGAACACAGTTTACAGAGGGTATTCCTGATGCTCTTTTAAAAGATGCAGTTAAAAACAAATGCTTTGTAGTCGGTTGCTGCCTTTATTCATGTTATGCTTGTCTCACTGGGACTCTCTCATCACAGGGTCCTTTGGAGCAGACCCCTCCCAGTGTCCTGGCTGCCTTAGCCCATGGGTTTGAGCAGAGAGAGGTTGAGTCTTCCAAACCCAGTCACAAGATTAGGGTTGACTTCAAGGTAGGTTACCTTACATCACTATATATAAATATATATTTATACACACACACACACACACACACACACACACATGACCAGTCAAAAGTTTGGACACACCTCAGTTCATGGTTTTTCTTTATTTTCATGACTTTTTACGTTGTAGATTCTCACTGAAGGCGTCAAAGCAATGAATGAACATATGGAATTATGTAGGCAACAATAAAGTGAAATAACACAAAATGTTTTTTTCTATTTTAGATTCCTCAAAATAGCCACCCTTTGCTTTGATTACTGCTTTGTCCAACTAAACAGAAACGGGATGGGATGGCATGTCGCTACAGGATGCTGTGGTAGCCATTCTGGTTCAGTGTGCCTTCATTTTTGAAAAACAACCCCAACAGTGTCACCAGCATAGCACCCTCGCACCATCACACCTCCTCCTCTACGCTTCACAGTGGGAACCATGCATGTTGAGACCATCCGTTCACCTTTTCTGTGTTGCACAAAGACACGGCGGGTGGAGCCAAAGATCTCATATTTGGACTCATCAGACCAAAGTACAGACTTCCACTGGTCTCATGTCCATTCCTTGTGTTTCTTGGCTCAAACAAATCTCTTCTGCTGGTTGCTTTTCCTTAGTAGTGGTTTCTTAGCAGCTGTTCGACCATCAAGGCCTGATTGGCACAGTCTCCTCTGAACAGTTGATGCAGAGACGTGTCTGCTACTGGAACTCTGTGAGGCTTTTATCTGGGCTCTAATCTGAGGTGCTGTTAACTTGTGATTTCTGAGGCTGGTGACGGATGAACTCATCCTCAGCAGCAGAGGAGACTCTTGGTCTTCCTTTCCTGGGACGGTCCTCATGTGAGCCAGTTTTGTCATAGTACTTGATAGTTTTTGCGACCACACTTGGGGGCACATTCAAAGTTTTTGCAATTTTCCGGACTGAATGACTGACATTCAGTTCTTAAAGTGGACTGTTTCTTCTTTACGTAGCTGGTTGGTTCTTGCCATAATATGAATTCTAACAGTTGTCACAAAGAGCTGTCAGCTGTGTACCAACCTGATATCTGCACAACACAACTGATGGTCCCAACCCCATAAAGAAGGAAAGAAGTTCCACTAATGAACCCTGACAAGGCAAACCTACGAAGTGAAAAGCATTTCAGGCAATGACATCATGAAGCTCACTGAGAGAAGGCCAAGGGTTTGCTGCACTGGCAACAAAGCAAGGGGTGGCTACTTTGAGAGATCTAAAATCTAGAACATATTTACAGTTATTTGATCATTTTTTTCATTGCTAAATAATTCTATATATCTTGCTTCATATAATTGATATATTCAGTATGTATCTACAATGTAGAAAGTAGTAGAAATAAAGTAAAAACATTGAATGAGAACGTGTGACAAAATTTTGACTGGTAGGGAGTGTGTGTGTGTGTGTGTGTATGTGTATATATATATATTTATATGTACGTATATATGTGCACTTGAATGCATAGTTCAGCTAACTGTGTTAACATGTTTTATTGGTTTGCAGGAGGACTGTACATTGGAGAATGTGTGGAACATGGGTGGTTTGAGTATATTGACCTCTGCCCCGCTCATGCCGCCATATGTCTGTTTCCTTTGTGCCAGTAAAGGGCAACATGAGGTAACTGTGAATTGCAATAACAAATTTTTCACTTTCTTGTTGATTCCACCTTGGATCGATTAACTACCGGCTGATAAAGTTCTGAAGACTGTGCTGATGTTAAAAAAATAATACCAGACAGCCAAAAATGTGGACCACTGCTCACCTGAAAATGACATTTTATTGAATTTCATTTGCAGATGTTGTATTGCCAAGTATGCTGTGAGCCCTTCCACTGGTTTTGCCTTGATCCAGCAGAGCGCCCCTCTGTTGACAACAAGGAAAACTGGTGCTGTCGTCACTGCAAGTTTTGCCATGTGTGTGGTAGGAAAAACAGGCAATCAAAGGTGAAGAGAGCTCTGTTTTTGTTTTCCTTAATTGTAATAAATTACTTTTTTGCTAAATGATATTAAATTTCCTCCCTCAGCCTTTGTTGGAGTGTGAACGATGCCAGAACTGTTATCATGCTTCCTGCCTCGGCCCTAACTATCCAAAACATAACAAGAAGAGGAAAGCTTGGGTTTGTTTCTCAAACGAAGTCATGCATGTTTACTATAAGCAATCTGAAGTTGTTATACATTGATCGCTTTTGCTGATATGCTGTTTTCTGTGCAGGTTTGTATGACGTGCATCAGGTGTAAAAGTTGTGGAGTCACGCCAGGGAAGTGCTGGGACACTGACTGGAACCATGACAAAGGACTCTGTCCAGACTGTTCTAAACTCTATGAACAGGGTGAGGAGATAGTGTGACCTAGACACTATATTTGCTCATGGTTTAATAATCTGTAAATCCTGTATATCAATAATTGACAGTCTGTACTCATTGTTTCTTTCTTTCATAAGGAAACTACTGTCCGATTTGCTTCAAGTGCTATGAGGACAATGACTACGACAGTCAGATGATGCAGTGTGGCACCTGTAACCACTGGGTACATGCCAAGTGTGAGGATCTAACAGGTAATTTTAGCTATGCCAGCAAGAATGCATTTAGGTAAAATAACTTTGGGCTTAATTCAGATGTAACTTAATGATAGAATCAAACAAAAGATACCAAAATAACAACTAATATATGAAGCAGAGGGAGATTTAAAAAAAAAAAAACACACGCTAAAACAGCAATTTCACTTCAAGCAAGCAGCATACAGTCAGGACACAACAACCTCTTTTGGAGAATTGAGATACAGTTCATCAGACCTGCATTGCTAAATTCCTCTCTCTTGTAAAAATCATTTCAGATGAACTGTATGAGATCCTGTCCAGCTTACCGGAGAGTGTAGTGTACTCATGTCGGCCATGCAGCGTGACACAGCCCAGTGCCTGGAGAGAGCTGCTCTACATTGAGCTCCGATCAGGGGTGGAGAAGGTGCTGGCGTGCTTGCTTTCTTCTACCCTCACGCAGCACCTTGTTACCTGCTCGCAGGTGAGATACCTAGCCCTGTTTTTTAGAGACCAAACTGGTCAAAAATATGAACTACACTGTGACTGATAATACTGTGATTTCTCCTGCAGTGTGAACGGTTGGTGGACCCTGACAGTGGGATTGAAGGACAGCCAGCCTGTGACCTTCGAGCTGTGGGCAAGAAGTTTGACAAAGGCCTTTACACTACATTGGTGAGTCTACCCCTCATACTCAAATTCTTAGTGGTTAATAATGAAATGTTTTACTAGTATAGTGCCTGTAGTTGGATTAGCTTAGTGAATATTAACTAAAATTCAGTAAGGATAGACTAAATGTAATTGTGAGGTTAAGCTAGGAACTGGTTCATTAAAAAATGATCTGACTACATCATGTATTGAACCATGATGTAAAAAGAGAACTGGTTACAACTTCAGGGCGCTGAGTTATGAAAGTTATTTAGTGCCGCATGAGGCTCAGAAAAGTTTGGCTTCTGGGTCTAAAGGAAACATCGCTTATGCCAGCCATGCCTGCTAATTTCTGGTTTAGCCTTCAATTAACTCGGTGGGGATAAAATCGTTTAATGTTGTAGCTCCTCTAGATTCTCCCAAATGTTATCCAACTTTTGCAGATCAAATACATTTTATTAAGCACGGCAGTTTGCAGGTTTGGGAAGCTTAATATATCATCTTAGACTCATTCATTTCATATGTTAAGTCTGTGTTGGGAATAATGTCTTGAGGCCAGTACACATCATCTTCTGGAAATAATACTAAAATAATATTTCCTTTTTTTAATAGAAAATGTTCCATGAAGATGTGGTTCAGGTGGTGAAGAAGAGGCTTGAACAAGAGGAAGCTCTTCCTGAGGAGCAAAGACCAACTGCACTTGCACGCTCCTACTACTTAAAGGTACTACATAAAAACTTTTCTCCAAGTCAGTGCGTCGGTATCACATATATCTCAACATATCTCAATCTCTCCAAATTTTAAAGCTCCATGCAGTAAATTGTGATTTGTCATTTCTGGCTTTATAAATAATATTTGATTGAACTTTTGAGTTTTAGTTTCTCTCTATAGCCTGATTAGAGACTTGACCTCGCCACTAAATCTCAGCTTCTACTAATTCGATTGCTATGTGAACTATTGTTTTTTCTCTTGCTGACAGAACTGAAGGTGTGGTATCTCAGTCATGAGTTGAAAAGAAAACTCCTACATGATGAGGGTCAGGGTTAATATGTGAAGTTTTTAATTAGATGATTACTGACTCAGATATTTTTTTCCCAAGCTCCTTGAGGAGGTGTTTAATTGGTTCAACAGCCAAGACCCAAAGGTGTGGAACTCCTGTACCAAAGAATTGCCCATGTGAGTAATTGCTTTCATTCACTGGTTTGTTTCCATTCATGCTACAAATAACATTAGGAATTTGATTTTGTCCTGGCGATAAGTATTGTTCTAAACACTGTTTTTTTCTATGTTATTATTTTGAAATAGGGGGATGCTGCTCCATGCTGTCCATCCTCCTACAACTGAGCATTTATATGCTCAGTGGCAGGAGAGGGAGGAGCTCCTGTCCCGGGCTCCGCTGGAACTCCTGCAGGATGATAATGGTCAAAGCATAGATGACAAGACAGACGAGATGATGTCTCCGATGTCTGGGGAGCCAACAAGCTGGAACCACTTTAAAACCAGCAGGGCTGTCAGGCTCAAATTTAAAGGTAATATTTTGATGGCAGATGCTAATAAAAATAGCTTGTTGCAGTAGTTTCATTTTCACCATTTATCTGAGCAGGGGCATTTTAAAGTTTGGACTTTCCCGTTTGTGTAGGAAAAAGAGGCCGTCTTTCAAAAGCTGACCTGGACACTGGCTGGTCGAAGGATGATGAGCGACAGTGCTCTTTGTGCCAAAAATATGGAGACCTTAAACCTAATGTAAGTGTGGCGCCCTTTGTATATCCCTGACTTGGAGAGAAAACTGCCTGTGAGTACAGGACATACAGCTTTGAATGGTTGCTCATGAGGTGACACAAATTGTTTATTTTGCTCTGTAGGAAGCAGGCAGGTTGCTTTACTTGGGCCAGAATGAGTGGGCACATGTCAACTGCTCTCTGTGGTCCGCTGAGGTGTTTGAGGAGGACAATGGCTCTCTACTACATGTACACAGTGCTGTCACCAGGGGTCGTTTGATGGTTGGTTGTTCATCTGCCTGTTAAACAATATTTCTGATCATCTGGTTCTCTCTATGAGCATGTATACATTCCTCAGTGAAATGAACGCTGTTCTGTTGTTACTAATTCTGATAACGCATTGTCTTTCTACCCCATCCATCCTAATTTCCTGTTAGCGATGTGAACGCTGTAACCAGACGGGTGCCACAGTCGGCTGCTGCCTGACTTCTTGTCAAAGCAACTATCACTTTATGTGTGCCCGTTCACGTCACTGTGTGTTCCAAGACGACAAGAAAGTCTATTGCCACAAACACAGACATCTGATCAGTGGCAGGGTAATATATGACTTTCCAACTTGTCCTTTGAAAAAAAAAAATGTTATAACCATTAAAGTTTGGAGTTTAATTCTCTGCTTTTGTTTTTTGGTTGTTGTTGTTGTTGTTGTTGTTGTTGTTGCACAGGTGATAACTGGTCAAGAGTTTGAAGTCAAGCGAAGGGTGTACGTAGATTTTGAAGGCATCAGCCTCCGCAGAAAGTTCTTGACTGGATTGGAGCCAGAATTAATCAATGTGATGATTGGTGAGTGCACTTCTTTGTCTCCTTCACTTCTTTTCACTGTGTTACATCTATGAACATAGACTTCATTATAAATTGGTAATTGTTATCCACACGGTCACAACACAGGTTCCCTACAGATTGATAAACTTGGTGTGCTGTCAGAACTCTCACCTTGCAAAGGAAAATTGTTTCCTGTTGGGTTTCAGTAAGTTGTCTTTACCTTTTCAAAGGTATTTATATAAATAATAAATTTTGAACTCCTGAACAGCAATTTTTAAGCTATCTTTTCCTTCTTTAGGTGTTCCCGTTGGTACTGGAGCACAGTTAACCCTTTGCGTAAGTGCAAATATACATGCACAGTCCGTGAGGTCAGACCTTTGCTACCAGAGAAGCCTGTTGAGGAGATGCCAGACCAAGGAGACAATCATACCATTGCTCACAACCCCTGTCCAACACCAGGTGTGTGTCTTGATACTAAATGAATGCATTGGCATTTGAGTTGGGAAAAATATGGCTATTTATATGTTGATTTTTGTTTTTTTTTTAATTCAGAATCCGAAGCTCAAGAAACTGATACTTCAGAATTACAGCCCCAAACTGAGGAGACTCTTGTCTCAGCTCCATCCTCCAAGTCTGATCACAGAACAAGGCCAAAGATTCCCAGCTATCCCCAAACCAGGAGACCCGCTGGAGGAATGTCTCGGCCACTGCCATCCCCGGGTAAACAAAGCATTCAGAATGTTTAAGGAGAGAATATCTAAAGTCAATAACAAATGAAAAGTTGACTCAGCATTTCAACTTGTTGATCCCATTCTGTTTTCTTCTTAGGAGTTCTCCAGTCAAAACCCCATCATATATTAACGATAAGTGATCTGGAGGAGACTCGGAGGGCTCGTCGCCACAGCTCTCAGACAGCAAGCCTCCGCAGCAACATGTCCCCTCCTCATCTGGGCCCTTTGACAGGGCCAGTCACCCTCCGTGCGGGAAAATCTTCGCATCCCACTTCCCCTATGTACCCGACTGGTGCGACTGACAACATGCTAAATTCTCCATCAGCCCGCTCAGTTGGAGGTAGAAGTGCTTCCTCAGTCCGATGCTCTGGGAATACAATGACCCATTGTACCTCTTCTTTCTTTCCTCAGTCTGCATGGCAGGAAAGTGCAGGAACGTTTTCTTCTCCGAGTCTTTCTTTCTCTTCATCAGTTCAACATTTACCCAGAACTCGATTAACTTTTGATCTGAGCCAGTCGGACTCTGTAGAGGTTCCACACAACTTCTTAGCTTCACCAGAGCCTGAAGATGTTTCACCAGCAAATGGTGCATCACCCCAGGGGGACTTAGATGAACAGAAGGATGAAGAATTTCCCTACGGTTCTTTCCACAAAGATCCCAGCATGACTCTGGGCCAAGATATGAGGACAGAACTGGAGATTGAGGAGACACTTCTGAATGAAGGTGTAGCAATGAACTGTGGGGGGCAAATAGTGGTGGAAGGGGATGATCAGGAAGAATTTTGGGGAAAGGCCCAAGAGATACATAAAAGAAAGACCCTTGTTGCCAATCTGCCACGGTCAGCAGCCTCAGTCAGGGATGACGTGGGGAACACCTCTTCCGACGATGATATGGATCACTATTTTGACTTCTCACGGACAATAGTCAGCTGTCCTGGATCAAAAGATCATTCCAAGTCTCCTGCCTCCCCTTCATCTCGGACTATGGCTCAGCTGGATGGTGTAGATGATGGGACAGAGAGTGATGCAAGTTTAGCTACGAATGATGATACTCAGAAAGTTGAGGGCTCTAGTCAAACTCGAATGAGACGAAATAATAGAAACATCCCCAAATCAGAAGCTATTAACAGCACACAGACTGTTCAGAAACGAATCCCAAAAGAGTCAGCTAATGATAAGCACACTGACTATTCATCACCCACTATCTCAACTGCCAGCGAATGTCCCACAGACGGTTCACTTCAAGATCTACCAGAATCCTCAAACGAGGCCAAAACGGGATTGGTCTCGCCACAGATGTCTGGAGCCTCTGCAATCAAAGAGGAGCGCTCTGATGCTCTGTTTGTAAATCAGGAGACAGTGCTTCCTACCCTAGTTCGTGACCCTCTGCCTAACTTATTCACAAAGGTGCCTGAGACCTCATATTCCGAGGGGTTACTCCAGAGTTCCAGTCTAGGCTTTGCCTCAGAAACTCCTCTTGAAAGTTGTGACTCAACCCCCCATTTAACTGAGATGATTCCTATTTTACAGGGCACACAGCCTGAGACTCAACAAGCAGAGCCTTGTAAACCTCTAAACTCAGAGCCTGAGAGCAGCCACATAATGGCCCACCCATCAGGTACCACAATGGAACCTTCATTAGCAGATTCTGCTGATAGTAGTCAGGGTGCCCTACTGGATCTTCTTCAGCCTTCCCCTTTAATGTCTACAGATGTGCAGTGCCCTCCTCAAGGTCTTGTCGACTCTCTGCAGATGTATTCCTGTTTGCCAGGTTTCAATCAGCCTTCTCTAACAGGTATTACACTGCAGCCAGTAACATCCTCGGAGGAGTCAAGCCTTCCACTCATTGAGCCTCTGTCTACTAAACTAACCACCCTAAGCACTGTCGGGGATCTGACACAGACTCTACTAAATGCTGCACCTCCAAATGATCCAGTGTTATCATCTACACCAGGCACTTTTTCCCAGGCAGGTAACTGTGGTACCATCTCTGTACCCTTTTATTCCACACAAACACAGCCATTGGGTTCTACAACTGTCACCATCGTTTCTTCCTCTTCCTCATTATCACCTCTTCCTGGACTCTGTACAAATGCTCCAGTCCAAACCACCTCCCCTCCTGTGATTTTAAATGGTTACAACTCATCATCTATGCAGAAGGAAGCGTCATCTGGTCACACAATCTCCATAAATTTTTCTGCACCAAGGCCGACTTTTGAACCTCAACAACCGGTCGTACCCCAGGCTTTACCAGGCCACGCTATTCTGACTGTGAAGGAGGTGGGAGGTCCAAATGTAGACACTACACCACATGTCCTTCTGGTGAATCGCCTTGGGCAGATTTTTGTGAAGAATCCAGAAAGCAACACGTTCCAGCTGCCTACTCCCAACTCTCCATCCTTTAACTGCGTCACCCAGATTGCAAGCCTTTTGCAAAGCAATGCATTGTCAGCTACACTAGCAGCAGCTGGTAATATCTCTACTCCACCCCCTGGGTCCAACATGACAACAGCTGCCTCCCTGACAGTAACACCTGTTCATAACCCAACCACAGTTTCACAGTTGCTTACTCACAATAGCAACGGTGCAGTGACATCAGTTAATGTAAAGAAGCAAAGAAAGAATGCAAAAACATCAAAAGATGACACTGCTCCAGAATTGAAGAAACCAAAGAAAAAGAAAGACTCCAGTTCATCTAAAAAGTCAAAATCATCAAAGAGTGTTGAGCAGTCCACTCTCTCAACCAAGAATCCACCCTTGACTCATGCTGAAAGTGCCCAAGCAATTATCAATCAAGCAATGGCAAGTAACTACACCCCCAAGTGGAGTGGACTGCGAACTCTTAGCCCGTCTTCCCTGGTTTTGCCCCCTGGCTTATTAATTGAACCTGAGCCACCTGTGGCCCACCCCCCACCAACTTGCACTCCTGCTTCCCGGCCTCGGACCCACGTTCGTATGAAGAGGGTGTCCTCGCTTTCAGACCGTATCGTCACAAAGAAGTCAAAAGTAGACTTCCTCCCACCAGAACCCACCATAGAGGAGGTGGAGTGCGACAGACCACAGAACTTTCCCTCCATCTCCAACAGGGCCTCTGGAGTTCGCATCAAGACTCCAACTGTGAAGGGAGTACTAAACCTGGATGACTTAAAGGAGGAGCATATCAGTGATTCTGACAGCTCAGGGTAAGATTTTTCCTAACAGTACATAGTTGTGACCTCATTTGAAATGGAGGTGGAGGAGGATATCTTTAAGATGTACACATTTGTAAGACCTACATGACCTTTGGGTAATGACTTCAATGTTGAATTTACTAAAACTTGCTTTACGAATGATGTCACTTTGATACATACCTGAAATACACATTTGTGAAAAAGAGAAAAAGCTCCACAAAGCAAAACTGAATTTTTCAGGGTTTTAAGAAAGCACAATCTATACGATAGGTATTTGTACATTTTTAATACTGATTCCTTTGCTGATGCCTCGATTAATGCTGCACTTATATAAAAAATATAATAATAATAATAATGAATATATATATGTGTGTGTGTATATATATATATATATATATATATATATATATGTATATAAATTAAAATAAAATAATCAAATCAGCCTTTTGAAATTATGTAAGCACCCCCAAAAATGCAATTATTTCACTGTTTTTTTATTTAAATATTTTTGTCATTCACTGTTAAGATACTTGAGTAAAATGCTGTTTTGAAAACAATAATGCACAGTAGTGTATCTCTGTATTTTTTATAATTTATTACAAGCAAGAAGATTCATGATACTATTTAGTGCATTGCAAACCACAGTATGTCACAGTCTAAGACTTTGTCTCCAAATTGTTGAGCGCTAGCCTCGACTTTGGTGTGGAAAATGTGTGTTTCTCATGTCCTCTTGTCACTCTTCGTCTGCTTCAGGTCTGAGCCATGGGACTATATGTCTCGGGGTGATCACGGCAAGTCACAGGCTTGGGAACCAGTGGGACACAGCACCCTGACTGACTGGAAAAAATACTCTGGTACTGACGGTTATGTGACTCAATGAAATGATGAACAGAAATGATATTTCACATCCGTAATATTTTCAGCCAAGCTCAACATGCTTCGTAGATTTCATGCGCCCCTTAATTTAGCAGAACTGTAGAAACATCAGTTAGTAGATGTGAGAAAGCTTGACAGTCTAAATTGTGCTTTGATAGGAGCCGCTTCCACTTCAGACGATGAACCACCGCTGTCTGATGAAGATGAAGAATGTTTGACCAACAGAGATCAGCCACACTTGCTGTTTGAGATCACCAGCGATGATGGTTTTAGCGTAGAGGCCGACAGTATCGAAGGTGAGACTGCACATAAAACATTTCCTTCAAAAGCCTCATGATCGTCTTTTCAAGGTAATCAAGAATCCTTTTAATTCACTCCAATGGCTCGCTCTGTCTTCAGTGGCTTGGAAAGCAGTGATAGACGGGGTGCAGGAGGCACGGTCAATTGCAAGGTTGAGGCCGCTGACATTCCAGAGGATCACTGGCGCCCGTATGCTGGGCCTGGTTCATGATGCCGTGGTGTTCTTGCTGGAGCAGCTTCAAGGAGCTCACCGTTGTCAACGCCATAACTTCCGGTTCTTCAAACAGTTCAGTCAGGAGGATGACTTGCCTATTAATCCCAGTGGTTGTGCCCGCTCCGAGCTCTACCTCAGGTATAAATGTAACAGTTATTAGGGCCTGAGCCTGAAGGTAGCAGCACTAATTGTAACTGAAGTTGTTCTGTGTAATTTTTAGGGAGTAGGTGGATGATTTTCCCATGCTAATGTAGACCTCAACACCCTCTCTTTTAACAGGAAGTCCACATTTGACATGTTCAACTTCCTGGCCTCTCAGCACAGACAGCTTCCTGATATTGAGCTTTATGATGATGAAGAAGATGAGATTCTCTTGAAGTCCACAAGGTCAGGCTTCATTTACAGCATCGCCATTGAAGTGCCAATGAATGTTTGGGCCTTTTAGATTATTCAGCGTTAAAACTTTGTTTCTGGTAAATTAATTTCTTTTAGACGGGCCACAAGTTTGGAGTTGCCCATGGCAATGCGCTTTAGGCATTTGGAGAGGACATCGAAGGAAGCGGTTGGTGTGTACAGGTAAGCGCAGAATTATATTTGTAAGACTATCAGGGATGTTGTTCCGCTTAAAACATTTCAGTTGGGTTATGGTGTCGCTGTAAGTTTGTGAAAATGGAAAAAGTGTATTCTGCATTGATATGACCTGAATTTTAATTTCTAAAACCCAAACAAACAAGAAAAATTATCATTCGTTATCGCTGGGGGAAAGTGATCTGATCTTAAATTTCTGTGTGACCAAGGTATGTGTTACTGTATCTACAACGAATAGTGTGACCTCCTTTCATTTAAGTAAGTCTGGGGCATGGACCCGAAGACCTCAAACCTGTCCGACCTAACCAGTTGTAACTCGTGTTGTAGGTCTGCGATCCATGGGCGTGGTCTTTTCTGCAAAAGGAACATCGAAGCAGGAGAGATGGTGATCGAATATGCGGGAATCGTCATTCGCGGCGTGCTTACTGACAAAAGGGAGAAGTACTACGACGGCAAGGTTGGTCCTTTGATCATTCTTATCTCGTGCACACCTGCGATTACTGAAGGTAAAAGAAAATAAGAGGATGTCTAACCCGGTCTTTCCTGTTCTGTCAGGGTATTGGCTGCTACATGTTCCGCATTGATGACTTTGATGTGGTAGATGCAACCATGCATGGCAACGCAGCAAGATTCATCAACCACTCCTGTGAACCTAACTGCTACTCGCGAGTCATCAACGTGGAGGGCCGCAAGCATATCGTCATCTTTGCTCTTCGGAAGATCTACAGGGGGGAGGAGCTCACTTATGACTACAAGTTCCCCATCGAAGACGCCAGCAACAAACTCAGCTGTAACTGTGGGGCACGGCGATGTCGGCGTTTCCTCAACTGAGAGATCCCTCGCATGACACGCAGAGGATCCCGTCTATTAGTAAGCCTTAAATTAAGGTGGCACTGGATTGAGCTCTTTTGGGGTTGGGACACTCAGCACAGCAGGAGGGGAATTAGCCACTATGAGACGTAGATCCGGTATGGATTGGAGGACGAGAGGAGGAGAAAACCCCGCACAGAAATGTCATGAACTGTGGAGACGTTTTTTTTTTTTTTTGCCTGATAAATTCTCCCAGGGTATGTCCACCTGCGAAGGAGTTCACAGCTGGTCCAGTCACCACGAGAGTGAACACCGTGGAGAGTGAGAACAACAGGGCATTTGAACCAGTTGTCTATAATGTGGGGGCTTCTGGATTTGTGTGGATGACACCAACGAAATTCCCTTGATTCACACGTCAAGCCTTATCTGTTAGAATCATTGCTGAACCCTATAGCTAGGCTTTGAGAGATTCCTTCGTTCGTTTCATAACGCACTAATAATCATGATCGCTCCATACTCCAGTGATGGGAACATTCTAGACCTGTCTGTGTAGTGGTGAAGTCTGTTCTTGAGCCATATATTCACCCAAACCTTTATTTTTGTATTTTTTTTATCTTTCACTGAACACTTCTCATGTTGTGGACATTTTTTTTTTCTTTCTTTCTTTTTTTCTGAATCAAAGGAAAACCATGGTGCTAAGCCTTGAAGGGTCTTCGGTGACCTAGACTAAGATGTCTTGCTCATCAGGAATTGTTTAGCTGTGTTCACCCTACTGACACCATTCATCTTAGATCGATGCACTCTTAGTCATTTCAGAGTAGATCAGCGATCTCGAGATCACCTAGCCTCTTCCTGTGTTGAGTTCAGACGGAGAATTGAAATGGTTTAAAAGTGTCATATTTATAAAGACAGAAACGTGTCTTGAAGAGAGTTCTTTCCTCGATGTACAGTGTATGTAGCAAACACTACCCAAGCCAAAAAAAAAAAAAAGTTGTGGTGAATATCAGTTTTTTTTTAAAAAGAATCTATTTTATTTACTTTCATGGCAGGTGCCCAATACCTATTGCAATAAGACTTTGCTGCCCCACAGTTGCACAGAAACAACCAACAAACATACAAAATTCCCATTTCTTTGAACCTGCTACAGTTAATCTCTAAATCAGGAAGAGCACTGGTATAAAGCATTGCCACTGAGTGTGTGTGCATTCCGCTCCTGCTCCTGGCTTGTCGTGAACGTGGTGCGCACACTTCTCACACGTTTGGCTCTTGACTTAGAACACGTAGCCTGAAACGGAGCTGGAGACGATGCACTCGGCACCTTAAAAATGATGTTTAAATGTTGTTCTTAGTCGATGTACAGTGCTGTCATTAATGAGGTTAATCGAATTCACACACTGTTCAAATTGGTAGTAATATTTATTCATATTTTGATTTATATTTTTAATGGTGAAAGGTTGTGGTTTGTATGAATGGTGGTGGTCTGGTGTATTTGGACATCCTCCCCCATTTGTATTGCCCTTTTGTTTACAAGTGATGTCCTCTGTTTCAATAATTTACTTGAATTTTCTTTCGGGGCAATTGTGTCATACATAATGCCTTTATGACAGAAATTGTTCAAAAGCAGGTATTTTAAATAATTATTTTAAATTTTTTTTTCGTTGTGGTAGATTACTGACAGTCTTAGAATCGGCCACAGGAGTTAAGTGAGCACTGTTTGCCTCCCCAAGCCCCTTCGATCATCATCTTTTCACCCCTTTCCAAATGTTTCTTCAAACCCTCTTTTTTTTTTTTTTTTTTGCATGTCCAATCACTGGGATGGAGCCCAGATTATCTTGTGTCAATCACCTAGCTGACAACAAGAACAGAGTCACTCCCAACTCCTTGCAAGGATTCTACCTCAGCTGTTTAGACAGATGTTTGGGAATACTGATGCAAAAACAGAGGATGATGTAAGAGTCGCTCGGTTTTAATGTCCTGCAGAGCTGGCGTGTGTGTGTGTCTCTGTGTGTGCGCGCACGAGTGTGTGTTTGTGTGTGTGTGTGAGAGAGAGAAAGTGAGTCTGTCATTTTATGTGTGTGTATGCAATGAAGGATGCAAAACATTAGTCAAAACCTGACGTTATCATAACCATCACCCAAAATCTGTTCAGAAAGCTATATGTTATATATACACACATATATAAATATTATATATAAATATATATATAGTAGGGTTATTTTAAAGTGAGTGTAAAAGACAAAAATGAGAAAATATGTGATCTTTAAATTTACGTCTTTGTTACCATGTACAAATAAACCCTGAGTTTGTAAATATTTGTATACGTATTTCTAAACCTGTTTAATTTTTCTATGCACTTTTTTTTATTTATAATGTTATTTGCTTAATAAAGATGTTAAGATGTTTCAACAAATAACTCATCAGATTCATTATTCAAGTCATTTTAATTTACTCCCACAATAGAAGCCAATCAGAACTTTAAATTGACGAGGATGAGCAAAAGATTTGCTGATATTTGTCTTGATTTTTTTTTTTCATCTCTGAAATGACACAAGTTAAAATGTTGATTGAGGTATTCCGTTCATTTGGGCTCATTCAAGGATGGTGTGAAAAAGGGTTGGCTTTCAGTTTCCTCCTCTCTGTCCCTCTCTGTCCCAAGGAAATAATAATTTAATATTATACATTTGTAATCTACATAACAACATGATGACTTTCCACAGGCGTCCAGTATTGAGCCAGACGTCTCCATCTGGCTGTGTAGGTCAATATTCCTCATGCTGGTAACTTTTTTGGTTTCATTTTTTAAAATTCAATACAAATCAATAATATCACACCAAGTCATTCAAAATATTTAACAAATTTCAAGCAGTTTTTAATGTCCATCACAGTTTTTCTCTTAAACTTCTTTAACCTCACACAGAAAAATTGAGGCCATATATTCTGATAGTACAGCCCCCCCCCTCCCACACACACACACACACACACACACACACACACACACACACACACACACACACACACACACACACACACACCCACCACCACCACCAAATTCTGGGATATCACTATCACAGGGACTCGCTGCCAGCGTGTTCTCACTCAAAACACAGTGTGTGAACACTTTCATGCTGACAATGGCACTTGGAAATTCTATTCATCAAAAGCGTAGTACACACAAAGAAACACACTTGTGTCTGCCTTCTCATACATGTTTAAGTCACCTACAGGACATTGGTGTAAAATACCAAAATGTGCTTCACTGGGGCGGCACAGTGGTGCAGTGGTCAGCGCTGTGGCCTCACAGCAAGAAGGTTCTGGGTTCGAGTCCCGGCTCGGGCATGGGATCTTTCTGTGTGAGTCTCCATGTTCTCCCTGTTCCTGTGTGGGTTCTCTCTGGTACTCCAGCTTCCTCCCACAGTCCAAAGACATCAAGAGGGGACGAGGCTGATTGATACTCTAAATTGACCGTAGGTGTGACTGTGAGTGTGAATGGTTGTCTGTCTCTATGTGTTGGTCCTGTGATGGACTGGCGACCTGTCCAGGGTGAACCCCGCCTCTCGCCCGTTGACGCTGGGATAGGCTCCAGCCCCCCCGCAACCCTTAATGTGTAGGAATAAGCGGAAGATGACGATGGACGATGGATGGTGCTTCACTGGAAAACTTAAATGACCTGTGAGTATTGCTAAATAACCCTGGATATTCACACTCAGCCAGTGAGTAAGACTCTGGTATGTATGTGTACTCCACCAGCAGGAAAGAGAAACCTGACCCTGCTATTCTTTGCTACCAGCTACACACAGTTGTCTGTAAAATCTGCTTTTTTTTCCCTTCCAAATTATGTAAGAACCAGCAGAGGTAATGGAGCTCTTCGGTGATGTCACTAGCTCCGTGTTACATATAATCACAGCGGCCCATATTAGATATTTGGACTGGCTATTATCTCTAAAGCCTCAGAGTCGTATTCTCTATTCTTTCAGCTTCTCGTGTCTCCTCCAAGGGAAGCTGAGGGCAGAGGTGTTACGGTTTGAAGTCTTCCAGTAGTACGTCGCGATTCTGTTGACACGGCACCTCAGGGAAGCCTTGGAGGAAATTCCCAACATTTGGCACAAACGTCTCCTTAAGAGTGAATTGAAAAAAAATGTTGGTGGTCAAAGGTCGAGGTCACTGTGACCTGACAGCCGTCCCATTCTGCTGAGGGAACGCCTGCAGGAAATTGTATTAAGTCTGGCACAAACATCCTTGAAATGTAATTAGTGGACAATTATCATTTCACAGAAGGTTCAGGCGGTTACTACTTCTACTATACTGAAGGGACAGATTGTCTCTGTATGTATTCTGTTGTAGGTGCTGATAGTTCATATTTATATTTTACCGTAGGCGCAGAGTGTTACTATCAATATTTTATGGTAGGTGCAGACTCCATTGTAAGATTCTATATTTGGACATGGAGTTTTGATAAAAAAAATTCTAAAAGTAATTCATGGATGATATAATATGGGAAGCAAAGCGATACAATTACGGTTTAGGTCAAACTAACACCAATGGTAATGCTTTTATTTACAGTAACAACACAGAATACTGAGTTTCCAGTCCTGAGAGTTAAATAACACAGGAATTTTCCATGATACATGTACATTTTAATAAAGGCAATCATACTTTGTGGAATTATAAATTTAGTTTTGTATTTTATCTTTTAAATCCGAATCAATTTATGTATTTAATACGGATTAACCTTCAGCCAGTTCTGATAAGGTGATGCATTTGTATTTACTACAACAAAAAAGAGATTGTTACAGTGATTCCCCACATGAGGGCGCTATAAACCCAAGTTAAACTCAAAGTATACTAAACCGGTCCAATACTTCTGACAGCAACAGGTAAGACAACGGTGTCTTTGAGGACGAGCTGCTGTTGCAGCATTAATGCATGTTGAAGACCTGAACTCTCCTTGTCTGGATGTCAGCGAACATGGCCACACGTCTCATTTCTATGGAGGTGAGGGTTGCTACAGAGCAGCGTTGTGATGAGAAGATCAACGTAGCTTTGAAGTTTGTGCCTGATTAAACATTGAAGGGTGTTGCAGGAGGAACATCGAGACCTTTAAACATCATTATTTGTTTGATATGTCATAAACAAACAAAAAGTTGAGAACTTGAAGTAAACGGCGGCCTCGTTGGGCTTCAGATGTGTGAGGTGTACAGGTAGGTGCTGCTGATGTTCCAGTCAGGGGGGAAATCCTGCACCGAGTGGTTCTTGATGTGTTTCTGCATGGCGACCAGGCTGCTACAGAACTCCTGGCACACTGTGCACTGATAAGGAGCGGCGCCGCCATGAGTCCGCAGGTGCTTGATCATGGCTGAGTAGTCCCGAGAACGCTGGCCACAGAGACGACACTCAAAGGGTTTCTCTCCTTGAAGTAGAGACAAGAAAGAACCCCAGACAGGTTTGTCTTCTTGAAATAAACTTTGGACCAACTAAGTTCACAGTCATCGTTTAATCCCACACTCACTTCAGGTTCATTAATAATTCTTTTTTTCCTTTTTGGATATTAATTTTTTTCAGTACATCAAATCTGGTGGTTTGTTTTTGTGCAATTCTTTCTGACCCGCATTGAAACCTGAAACATGTATGAACAATTTACAAGAATAAAAATTGTATTCCTGCAAGTAATTCAAAACACAAACGTGAAATAAGTGTTGTCAACACTGCAGCCTTGAACAATCTGTGAGGAAAAAGTATCGGCTCAATCCAAGGGGCGACGTGTCGGTCAGTGCCTTTGGTTTAGCAGATTATTAATATATGTACAATTAAATGTCCTCTATGTTTGATTATCAATTCAATCAATCAATAACCCCATCAGCAACAATTTAACACCTAATTTACTGAGGAAGTTATTTTTCTCTTTGAATATTTTTTGCCATTATTTCGGTTTAGTCATCATTGATGCTCTAAAATATTTTTAAATTTCCTAGTATTTCTATCCAGTAATAATAATGTAAGAAACAGTTAAACCAGCCTCTTGCGTGGAGTTTTATCACTCAGGTAAGTTTCTAGATCGCGAGTTTCAAGTTTCACTGTGTAAGAGTGAGCGGAAACATTCAGCTGCCTGGAAAACATTTCCCTGCATGGTACCATGTTAACAGTCTGAAACATTCCGAAGTGTTTGCACAAAAATACGAACCAGTAGAAGTGTTGAGATCTCTGCATCAGACGACTGAAAGTCGGTTCGTTAATTGTAAAATAATGTTGAAAGTTTAATTTTTTAGTGAATTACCTAATAATGTTGATACAAATAATTGTGTGCATTATTTATTTTTTCATTTTTTTAACTGATAGCCTCATCTGACATCACCTTCTCGGTGCATTTGGATTAAATTCTGATGGAATTTCGTGATTGGAATTATTATTATTATTATCGTCATCATCATAAGTATTAGTATTAGCATTAGTACGACTTGTAGTAGTGTTATTAGTATTAATATGATACGTTTTTTCATCATCCAATGTCCCCAAAAAAGGTATATTTGTTGTCTCTAGGCAATTAGAAGCAGCCCACCATGCTGGGACTCACCTTCTCTAAATGTTCGAGTTTACAGTTACTGATGGTGAGCTGAACAGAAGACTGTGAACTGAGTAACTGTACTCACAACATCTCATGGTAACTGTACTCAAATCAACATCTCATAGTAACTGTACTCACAACATCTCATAGTAACTGTACTCAAAACAACATCTCATAGTAACTGTACTCACAACATCTCATAGTAACTGTACTCAAATCAACATCTCATAGTAACTGTACTCACAACATCTCATAGTAACTGTACTCACAACATCTCATAGTAACTGTACCCAAATCAACATCTCATAGTAACTGTACTCACAACATCTCATAGTAACTGTACTCAAATCAACATCTCATAGTAACTGTACTCACAACATCTCATAGTAACTGTACTCAAATCAACATCTCATAGTAACTGTACTCACAACATCTCATAGAAACTGTACTCAAATCAACATCTCATAGTAACTGTACTCACAACATCTCATAGTAACTGTACTCACAACATCTCATAGTAACTGTACTCAAATCAACATCTCATAGTAACTGTACTCACAACATCTCATAGTAACTGTACTCAAATCAACATCTCATAGTAACTGTACTCACAACATCTCATAGTAACTGTACTCACAACATCTCATAGTAACTGTACACAAATCAACATCTCATAGTAACTGTACTCACAACATCTCATAGTAACTGTACTCAAATCAACATCTCATAGTAACTGTACTCACAACATCTCATAGTAACTGTACTCAAATCAACATCTCATAGTAACTGTACTCACAACATCTCATAGTAACTGTACTCACAACATCTCATAGTAACTGTACTCAAATCAACATCTCATAGTAACTGTACTCAAAACAACATCTCATAGTAACTGTACTCAAAACAACATCTCATAGTAACTGTACTCACAACATCTCATAGTAACTGTACTCAAATCAACATCTCATAGTAACTGTACTCACAACATCTCATAGTAACTGTACTCAAATCAACATCTCATAGTAACTGTACTCAAATCAACATCTCATAGTAACTGTACTCACAACATCTCATAGTAACTGTACTCACAACATCTCATAGTAACTGTACCCAAATCAACATCTCATAGTAACTGTACTCACAACATCTCATAGTAACTGTACTCAAATCAACATCTCATAGTAACTGTACTCACAACATCTCATAGTAAGTGCACTCAAATCAACATCTCATAGTAACTGTACTCACAACATCTCATAGTAACTGTACTCACAACATCTCATAGTAACTGCACTCAAATCAACATCTCATAGTAACTGTACTCACAACATCTCATAGTAACTGCACTCAAAACAACATCTCATAGTAACTGTACTCACAACATCTCATAGTAAGTGCACTCAAATCAACATCTCATAGTAACTGTACTCACAACATCTCATAGTAACTGCACTCAAATCAACATCTCATAGTAACTGTACTCACAACATCTCATAGTAACTGCACTCAAAACAACATCTCATAGTAACTGCACTCAAATCAACATCTCATAGTAACTGTACTCACAACATCTCATAGTAACTGTACTCACAACATCTCATAGTAACTGTACTCAAATCAACATCTCATAGTAAGTGTACTCACAACATCTCATAGTAACTGTACTCAAATCAACATCTCATAGTAACTGTACTCACAACATCTCATAGTAACTGTACTCAAAACAACATCTCATAGTAACTGTACTCACAACATCTCATAGTAACTGTACTCAAATCAACATCTCATAGTAACTGTACTCACAATATCTCATAGTAACTGCACTCAAATCAACATCTCATAGTAACTGTACTCACAACATCTCATAGTAACTGCACTCAAAACAACATCTCATAGTAACTGTACTCAAATCAACATCTCATAGTAACTGTACTCACAACATCTCATAGTAACTGCACTCAAAACAACATCTCATAGTAACTGTACCCAAATCAACATCTCATAGTAACTGTACTCACAACATCTCATAGTAACTGCACTCAAATCAACATCTCATAGTAACTGTACTCACAACATCTCATAGTAACTGTACTCACAACAACATCTCATAGTAAGTGTACTCACAACATCTCATAGTAACTGCACTCAAAAGAACATCTCATAGTAACTGTACTCACAACAACATCTCATAGTAAGTGTACTCACAACATCTCATAGTAACTGCACTCAAAACAACATCTCATAGTAACTGTACTCACAACATCTCATAGTAACTGTACTCAAATCAACATCTCATAGTAACTGTACTCACAACATCTCATAGTAACTGTACTCAAAACAACATCTCATAGTAACTGTACTCACAACATCTCATAGTAACTGTACTCAAATCAACATCTCATAGTAACTGTACTCACAATATCTCATAGTAACTGCACTCAAAACAACATCTCATAGTAACTGTACTCACAACATCTCATAGTAACTGCACTCAAATCAACATCTCATAGTAACTGTACTCAAATCAACATCTCATAGTAACTGTACTCACAACATCTCATAGTAACTGCACTCAAAACAACATCTCATAGTAACTGTACTCACAACATCTCATAGTAACTGTACTCACAACATCTCATAGTAACTGTACTCAAATCAACATCTCATAGTAACTGTACTCAAATCAACATCTCATAGTAACTGTACTCACAACATCTCATAGTAACTGTACTCACAACTACATCTCATAGTAACTGTACTCACAACAACATCTCATAGTAACTGTACTTGAAACAGCCACACATTCAGACAGGGTGTGTACCTGTGTGGACTCGGTGGTGAGTGTCCAGTTGGTGTTTCAGACTAAACTTCTTGGGGCAGTGGTGGCACTGGTAGGGTTTCTCTCCTCTGTGGTCTTGTCGATGGGACTGTGGTTCTCGCTGCCCCTCATGTCTTCTTTTGTAGAACCTGCACGCTGCTGCACAGGCCTCGCCTGTCAGGAAAAAGATGGTGAGAACATTTACAACTTTGCAAATGGTGAAAAACTTCAGTAACAAACCTAAAATGGAACCACTGCAAAGATGGAACATTTGAATTATCTCTCAACTGATCGCTTTTCTGTTTTTGTGGCGTCATCGGGAATTGGAATAACATAGCACAGCTGGTTAGAACTGTCGTTGGCGCTTCTCAGTATTCTCACGTGAATATTTAAGAGAAATGTAATCATCAGTAATTGATAATGATTACCGATAAGCATCTGATTTTGCATAATAGAATATTATAATGCAGATTTTTAACCAGCTTTCAGAGGTGCAGACCTATTCTGGTCACTTTCCTGTTGCAGGACAATGAATTCGGTTCACTTTCCTGTCACTGCTCTCACCTCATCTCTGAATTTAGAAGTCGAAAGGTGAGACTTTGAGGTTAAAACCTTTTAGTGTCATAAAACCAACTGGATGTATAGACAGGATGCTGAAGTACTGAGAGTGAGAGAAAAGACACTCGACCATAAAGCATTCTAGGCTCTAAACACACCCACTGATCTGCTGCTCTCATTGTTTCCAGTTTGATATTTTACCACAGTTTACACTCTAATGGGCCAAAAAACTTGTATAGATAATGCCTTTTATTTTCCTAAGTGGCTTTATTAACATAACGTCCTTAAACCAGCAACACCGACTAAGGTGCTTAAATTCTTTATTTGCACAAATGTCGTTTAAGTGTAATTGTATTTAAATATCGATAAATGTATAATAAATGTGTAATACAACTCAGTAATCACATCAATATGAAAGTAGATCAAACTAAAGCAGTATAAATCCTTCATTTGGTTGTAGTTTGAGGTACTGGTAAAGTGGGTTACACTGAGAGGTGTTCCCCGTATTTGGCAACTTTTAATCATGTAAACTTTAAAGATAATGATATAAAATGACCGTTAAAATAAACAAGCGTGTTTATATAAGCAGATCAAAAAAAAAAATCATAAGAGAGGATTAATTGCAGGGTTGTGTTGTGGTACTGCATTAGTTTCATCTAGGTGTACTTATGAAGTACTGTAAAGCAAGATTGTCATTTTATCAAAACTATACGAACATATTTCTTCTAGTAAGTTATAATGCAATACAGTCGATTTGCAAAGAGCTGAGCTATTTAAGGTCAAACTGCTTTATTACACAACAATCAAACATATCCATGCATGCAGTCAGTATTTATTGTTGTCAATATGGATGATTCTTTTTATAATGTAGGACAAACCACCTTGCACTTCAGTACATACTGTACTGCGTGTATCTAGCAGCATCTGTTAACCACACTACTGCTCCTGCTGCACCATCTTTTCAAAACCACAACTCTCTTTATCACTTTCCATTGCGTAGTTTTGAAGTTGGCGTCAGCCGAAAACTGTCAAGATCTGACTGATTTGCTATCATGTTGAAGTGAACCATTCTGCAAACACCACCTTCATGTTTTTCTACAGTAATAAAAATACGTCAGGATTGTTAGAAGATGTTAAAGTCTATTTTTTTCACTCATGTTGTTACCTGGTGGTGTGGAGGCTGGATGGCTGCAGCGTTGGCAGTCCTTTACTCGCTCTCTGCTGGCTTTGGGCACATCGGGGTAACTGAAAAATAGTATTACTGCAGTTATACCTTGAAGAATGAGGTGCAGGACTGAAGAAATATCACAAAACAAACGAACAAACAAGAACAATGTTTTAAACTTACCCTCAAACCCCTATGGCAACAAAAACAAATGTTTATGTTACAACTAAAGGCTCAATAACCCCCCCCCCCCCAACACACACACACACACACACACACACACACACACACACACACACACACACACACACACACAACACACACACCATCCACAAGCGAAATTTGAAGCTTACACATGCACAAATACTCAAACACAGCCAAATATAAATTGATTTCAAATTCAACTGTTATTTCTGTGGCAGTTATAGTACTTTTTAACACAAAAAAACAACTTCTGTTTTTCTTAGAACCCCACCTAACATGCCACAGTGCATGTTAATGATGTAAAACAATTTTCCTCCACAATAATGCATCAACAATTTCAACTGGTACAGAAATGGGGAGTCTTAACATTAAAATGTGGTTTCAGTGGGTGGAAAAATCTTGAGTTCTGCTAAGGAGGGGAGAAATGTAGGGGACTTCCCTCTATACACTAGCTAAACGTATTGTAAGAGACATTGTACAGTAGGCAAAGGAAAAAAATGCTCAATCTTTTATTACAATATTAAAATTTACATGGTACTACGTTTATTCATTTATTTATCTTTAATTAGACAACTTAATGAGGTACATGACTGCAATTTGTTTTCATTTGTAGGTTTTGACTACCGCTGTCAGGTAAGGGTTAACAAGGGAACCAACTCTAGCTGAGCTGGAAAGTGCAGGAGGCTCGATCAGGCACACACACACACACACACACACACACACACACACACACACACACACACACACACACACACACACACAGCAACAGTGAGTCAGGTACTCCAGCTGTCGCAAAGGAACAATTGAGCAAATTAGGAGATTCTGAATGACTGTGAGAGGAAAAATAAGGACACAGTGATAGAAACTAACATTTCCAGAGTGGCGTGAGACCTACCTCAGATCCCTGCTCTCGTCTGTCCCAGTAAAAACACTCTGGTTCTCCTGTCTTTTTTTCAGCAGGCCTTGCTTGATGATGTCCCTTATCCCTGCTGACCCAGTGTAAAGGTGCTGTTTGTAACGTGGGTGAAAGCTGGAACAGCTCATTAAGGACCTGTGAGCTGACTGGCCCAGTAGGGGGAGCACGTGGGGAGGGGAGATGGTGATGGGGTACACACTGGGGTGCTGGTTTGTGGGCTGAGGTGAGTGAGTTGCTATGAAGGAAGAGTAGTTCTCTGCAATCTGCCTCACAGAGTTCCACATGTTGGTAGGGAAAGTCCAAGGGGGAGGGAGGGAGGACATAGCGGTGACAGGCCTGGTGATGACGCTATCTCTGTAGAAGGTCGCTGTGGACATGGGGGACAGTCGCAGCTTCTTTCTTGGACTTGCAGGGGGTGAGATGTTCTCCACCACAATGCTCGCCTCCTTGCTAGGGGATGGCGTATCTTGATGCGCCCCCTCTTGACCTGAACTTCCTTTCTTCTCTGCCTCATTTGTACACTTGTCAGCTTTACCATCTGAAATCTCCTCTCTGCTGTCTTCCTCTTTAGCGAGGGAGTCCAGCTGCTTGCGGCACTGCTCCTCCAGCAGCTTCATCTCCAACAGCTGAGCAGCTCTTAACAGCTGGTGCAGGTCTTCCTCTGACACATCAAGCATTAGGGTGTAGATAAAGTCCAGGACTTGTTGGAAGGTGTGAGGTGAGAGACAGTCCAGAGAGCAATGACGCGGGCTGTCTGAGTTGACTTGGGTGAACTGCTGCGCCAGTGTTCTGCTTGCACAGGCCAGCACCAGCTGATGAGCCCTGAAAATCTGACTCTTCACAGAGATGACGACATCACACAGAGACCCAGAGCGACGTAACACGTCTGCCTGCTGCAGGAAATGGAAATATTGGGTGTTGTTGATTCGGATCATCTCTGAAGTTAGAGGAGATGTTGTTTCAATCTAGGAAAGGAATGAAAAAAAATCAAAGAAAATTAATTGTATTATTTACTTAAAATGACTTTTTTTTGCAGGGGCAGCACGGTGGTGCAGTGGTCAGCACTGTGGCCTCACAGCAAGAAGGTTCCAGGTTCAAATCCCTGCTCCAGCACAGGATCTTTCTGTGTGAGTCTCCATGTTCTCCCTGTTCCTGTGTGGGTTCTCTCTGGTACTCCAGCTTCCTCCCACAGTCCAAAGACATCAAGAGGGGACGAGGCTGATTGATACTCTAAATTGACTGTAGGTGTGACTGTGAGTGTGAATGGTTGTCTGTCTCTATGTGTTGGTCCTGTTATGGACTGGTGACCTGTCCAGGGTGAACCCTGCCTCTCACATGAAGGACAGGGATAGACTCCAGCCCCCCCCCCCCCCCCCGTGACCCTGAACAGGAATAAGCGGAAGAAAATGGATGGATGGATGGACTTTTTTGCTTTTTTGATATTTCATTGCTGTCAGTGGCATCTTAAGCTGTCATGAGAATCTAGGGGGTTGTGTGTGTATCATTTTATTTCTTATTTCACTGATCATAGCCCAGTCTAACATCCCGTGTCAGTTAGATGTAGTTTTGATATTCTACTCTAAAGCCACAAAGCCCCAACAGTATATGAAACCATGACTAATGACTGTACAAGTACAAGTAAACATGAGACACTTGTGAAATGAATTTTTGAAAAACAACAACAACAATAAAACAACAATAAACATCAATTGGCAGGGGGTGGAATATATAAATATCACAGAAGTTTTTTTTTTTTAAAAGAATTGAAGTTAAATAGTCGAAAAAAGTAAAGACAAAGTTGTTGTGTGACGAAGGTACCGGATACGAGTTGAATCTGATGAGCTATTGTGACGATTCAGCATGCGGTCGACGTCTGCTGCAGAGGTCACAAGCTCTGTGAGCCATCACAGAGATGCAACCTTCCTTCGGCCCTCTGACGGTGACCGTGAATTGAAAGTAGGTGTGAAACAAAATGACATTTAGTTGCTTTGTTCCTGGAATTATCTAAAAAAAAAAAAAAAAAAAAAAAGTGCCACCACTTTTGTAATCTCTCTTTATCCGTCTTTGTTTTTTCTGTGTATTTATTCATTGATATAAGATGAAACTGTTGCACTAAGACCTTTCATCAAAGTTAGGGTTGGTAAATTTGAAATTGTAATATTCCCTCTGTTCGTACTGTGTTTAGGAAATTAATTTACTGAGTTACACGTCGATACATCAACTCATAAAAAAAATGAATTAAGGCCCGATAACGGAGGCGGCACAAAGTGACGGAACGTGCGGCTCTGGTTTTTGGAAAACATTGGAATAAATGTGTGGTGGAACTCTGAGGACCTGATATAAAGAAGAATTACTGTAATTTAGATGTGTTCATTAAATTGAATATTTAATGATGATGACAGGCTGAGTTGATGTCTAATATTTGAGTGTTTGAGCAAACGAGTGACAGCAGAGCGGCGACTAATGAGGATGTGTTCTGGTTTTACTCTCTCCTCAAGATTCTCATTAACGTGATTTCAATGTTCTTTCCTCTTTGTTGAAAGAGTTTTGAACTGCAAAGTTGGTATGAAAGTTGCTATAAAAATGAAGTTTATTTTCATTATCATAGTTAATTGCTAATAACGTGTTGAGTAAATGCCGAACCCCACTGGAACTTATTGGACCGCTATTTTCTCCGGAACATATTAAAAACCCTATCGCCTAAACAAACTGAATGTTGCTCTTACTCATGTATTTCATCATATAATTCAGACAAATGTCACTATTTAACAAATGAGTTCAACATTTTCATGGTCAGTTAAAATTATGAACCCGTATTTTGTCCTTTATGTCATAATCAAATAAATTAATACATATAAGACAATATAAGTATATACTACAACTACTATCACTACAACTCCTACTACTTCTACTACCAATACTACTAATGCTATTGTGTACTTTTCTACAAACTTTTTGTTGTTGTAGTAGCTGTACACGGGTCATACTTTCACGGATAGACTCATGTTGTTATCTAAGTTTTCTTCACCCATAATATTCACTAATATGTCACTTTGTGGTTCTTAATATAACAATTGCAATTAATATTTACAAGGTTTGCAATGTACTTGTGTGTAATTTTTAGAGAATGCTCAGAAATACCATTCAGATTCAGAATCAGAATCCTGACTATTTCATCACATTTGTACTTTAAAGTGTTTGATTTCTTCTTCACGACGACGTGATGCTCCTGACACGTAGGTTACAGTTTTTGATAAAAGTTTGACATGCTAGAGAACGGCAGCAAGCTGGTGAATCTTTTCTCTATCGTTGACCTTTATGCCATGGTTTTCATATTAATAAGTGTCATCTTCTCATTGCATTTACATTACATTTTTGCATATTTAGCCTCTTGTGCAATGATTGAATTCCCCTTGACACTGCACAAATGCAGTCTTGCAGAGTTGTTAGCAGCACTTTGGGCTCCTTGCAGTTTTATCTCAACACAGGGGAAAACCTTACATGTCACATTCACACATCCTCTGACAGTATCGCCCCACAGCTCTTGTATAGATTACTGAGACACACCACAATTTGTTTGCAGTAACTCATTAAATTGTTAAAGTGCGTGAGCAAGCGAGTGAGACACTTACCTGGTGTTTGGTGAAGATTCTCCCTGATGGTTGCTGAGCTACCTTCACATCATGACTGGGAGGTGACTCGTTCAGGTTTTGCTGAAGGACATGGTGGTTTCCTCTTTGGTCTTCACAGTCCCTCCCCTTTAATTGATCTCTCTCATTGGTTCATGGATGATGGTACTAAAGGTCCTGGTTTATGTGATGGTAGATGATAACTTTTACTCTTCGTTTTATATGTCTTGTTTTGTAAGTTTTTTGTCAGTTTAAAGCAGTTCAAACTTTTCCCCACCTCTCGCAATTGACATCCAGTGTATACAGATTTTTTATGTGAAAGCACAAACAGAACAGAAATACAAAACACACACACACACACACACACACACACACACACACACACACACACACACACAGATATTTCCTCGAATTAAGAAAGGTTTAATTTAAATGAAAGACAAACAGTGTTAGTCGTTAGAAAGATATACAGCTTTCACATGCTGTAAATGTGAATATACTGTATAGTCTCACACACACACACACACACACACACACACACACACACACACACTATATATATATATATCACATATTGGTCACTATACTAATAGATTGTTCTGTACTGAGACAAAACCCACTTCAAAGATTCTCATTTTGACAGGAAATGCAGACAAAAGCCTGGCGGGTGACCACGGCATAGCGCAACCCTTCTCTGGAAGTCATGCTGATGTGCTTAGAATAGAGGGGTGCAAAAACCCACCCTGTAAAGACTGGAAACTGTTTTTGTTTTTTGTTTTTTTTAAACATTTTACCATATTTAAAATTATTTGTGAGAGTCAAAGTGTGCACGCACTTAAAAACTTGTATTAAAACTTTGAAAACAGTTCTTAAACTAATGCCTGGAAGACGGCGAATGCTTTTAAAAAATATTTACAGGTCCCGTAATCTCATGAACATGTACACCTCAGTCTGTGGATAAAAACCAGCACAGAGCGGACAGGAGAGAGGACAGGGGTGTGGGGTGTTGTAATTTGTGAAGCTGGTTATTCTGTGGGGGGTGATGACTCAAAAAGGTGGAGGTTGGTTTAGACGACCCTGGTGGTTGAAGACATAGTTATTCATTGGTAGCCAGTCACTATACATGTACCCAAACTAGCTTTGACCTTTAAATTTCCGTTTTTGACTGGGATTATAAAAAAAACTAGATTATTTGCATAACTGAAGTATTTTCCTGTTGTTTTTCTAAACTGGTTCTTACACCGCCCTCAGCTGTACAGTTGCAAGAATCGGAATGAATGATGATTAATATGCTGGGCGGCACGATGGTGCAGTGGTCAGCACTGTGGCCTCACAGCAAGAAGGTTCCAGGTTTGAGTCCCGGCTCCATCACAGGATCTTTCTGTGTTGAGTCTCCATGTTCTCCCTGTTCCTGTGTGGGTTCTCTCTGGTACTCCAGCTTCCTCCCACAGTCCAAAGACATCAAGAGGAGACGAGGCTGATTGATACTCTAAATTGACCGTAGGTGTGACTGTGAGTGTGAATGGTTGTCTGTCTCTATGTGTTGGCCCTGAGATGGACTGGTGACCTGTCCAGGGTGAACCCTGCCTCTTGCCTGAAGGCTGCTGGGATAGGCTCCAGCCCTCCCGTGACCCTGAACAGGAATAAGCGAAAGAAAATGGATGGAATCATATGCGTATACTGTTTAGTGTATGGTTAGAATAATGTTTTTTTTAAAATACTTTGTGCAATTCATAAACTCTAGTCGAAAGCATTTGCTTGAGGGGAAAAGAAAAAAAAACAGCCCAATCCTTCCACAGACCATGCTGACCTGGTAACACAGTTAAAAACAGAGAAACTTGTTCTCAGCACTTCACCACGACCAAAACCAGAGCTGGAAATGTCTCTCACAATTTGTATTTCCAAGAATCAGAATAACAGTTAATATTGCATTATTTAAATAAAAATATATCCAGTGTTGTGGTTTGGAGAAAAACAATAAAAAGATATTTTCAGCACAATCAGGCCCACTTTCGATAAAGATGGGAAAAAAAAGTCATACAAACAAAAGTCTACACACGATCAACCAAAAATTCTCTCTGCTGTCTCTTCTCCAACAGCTGGGATAGACGGTGTGGACCAGATGGCACTGTTCCTCATGCAATTAAACCTGATTATCAGGACAGTGTAAAGCCATGTAATGTCTCCTGGCAAAAATAAATAAATAGAAAAAAAACCCTCTGAAACCACATCTGTTATGAAATGTGGAGCAGCAACAGGACGAACAAATGATGTTATATAGTACAGTGTTCTAGTTTCTCTGTCAGGATGTACAAGTAGCGTCTCGTGGCCTCCAGATAACTAAACTGAGGCAACAAATTAGATCTTTTGGAATCAACAAAATTGAAGGAACAAGTTATATTTCTTGACGGCAAACTAATTTGAGAGAACAACTTATATCTCCAGGCCTGAAAATAACTAAGGGAACAGCTTATATGTCATGACTGCGAATTTATTAAATTCACTTGAACTTCAAATGAAATAAATTGAGGGACTGTCATATCTTGAGGCCTCAAAATAACTAAATTGAAGGAACAAACCCTATTTTGTAGCTGAAAATGAGGGAACTAATCACATGGTTTCTCTCTATGGCTACTTCAGGGTCTTGTAGATCATCACTCCTGTAAATTGGACCGTTCATGAGAACTTAGTCATGTCGGTGGGTTGATGATGACGAGCAGGTGGCAACTGGGGATATTGTAATGTGGACACCTTTGCCTGTGCAGTTAAAGTAAAGCTCAAACCGCAGTCTGATCTCATCTTCTCCTCTCAGACAAATTAGCATCATACCAACACTTAAATGTCATGGTCTGCTGTATGTGGAGGACGCCATAAGGGCTTACACCTACTAGTGATATCAAGACTGTCTGTCCCCCTACAGCAGATTCCCTAGCACATGCTATCCCCTCACTGTCAGTTGACACCCTAGCAGCATCGATGCTGACTCACTGAGGCGAGTGTGGGGTTGTTGAGGTAAATGCTGTCTGCACACGCTACATCTGAGTGTCATTTAGCACCCACTCATCACATGTTCATCATTTATCACACATGCATCTCCTCCATCTCTGATCTATGCTACAAGGTTTTAATCTCTGCGTGCCTGTTTCATATGATGGTTTTCTTGAATGAAACAAAGTGTATCGAACTGAACAAAAAAGCGAACTTGACGTGATAAAAGTCTGGCTCAATATGAGTTGACATACTTTACCACAGTGAAGGTATGTGAGAAGTAAACTTCAGAGGAACCACTATCAAGATGACTGATGTGTGCAGGAGGCATCATTGACACACTGTCACTGTATATAGCCACAGAGCCTTTTCACCGTAATCTGAGATAGCAGGACTACCCGTCAGTGTTGTGGTTTGGAAGAAGTGAACCTGTGGGCCTAAGCCTGAAACTTCTTTGTAATTTGTCAGCGAAGGAAGTGTAGGGCCAACCCATGGTTGAGACTGCCAAGTTGCTGCTTGAGAACTGTGTCAAGGAAATTTTCAGAAAAGGGTCTAATGTTTACTGTTGCTTCTTGGCATAAAGTTCACAGCTCTGACCGAACTTGACGTGAGAGGAAAAATCATTGCTCATCGCTGTGCGTCTCGCCTCAGAAAGGAACAGTCATCAGTCAATTAGCATGAGCTACTGAGGCCACAGTCATCGTGTACTTCCCACCGCTCAGATTTTTTATATTAACTATAATTGTGGCATAAAGATCAGTAGTAAAGTCACAGCATCTATATGGATTATTGAGATCAATTCAATAGTAAAGCTTGAGACTCATCTGACTGTCAGTGAACACTATCTCAAGAATGCAGTTTTGATATCAGACAGTCACGCTACTCAGTAATCTCACAAACAAAACGAAACAAAAGAAAACCATAAAATGCTTCCATACTGCTCATCCAGTGCAATCAAAATGTCCTGACGCCTTGAAAATCCACATTTTAAGGTTTTGCCCAGTGGTTAATAACACAGTCTTTGACAAGTGTTCACTTTGTGTGTGTTCTGAGTCATTTATGATGTCTTTCAAACCATTCTTTTCTGTAACGTAACAGCGCTACGAGGAATTCCTTCATTACAGTAAGCGGGTCAAAGGATCTGTAAATTAGCTTTGCCAGTAAAACACCATTGCATTGGTATTAGAAAAGAAATGTACTTTTAAATTCTTCAAAAGAAGAACTTAAAGCAACATCAAAAAAATTGATGGAATAACACTCATTGGAGTTGGGGAGGTACGGTAAATGGCAAATGTGAAAGTCATAAGCTGGTTGTGAGAAACTCACAAGTTATTGTGGTTAGACTCATGCAAGTCACAAAGTAAGTCATTATTTTGTGATATAATTGGCTGTTTTATATCCTCAACTGAAAGCACAAGTCTACGAACTCATAATACTGTAGCTTCAATTTAATGCCAGCTGTCCCGCTAATATAAAAACTAAAACAAAGACAGTTTTTCTTGTGGATTTTGTGAGACCATGAAGTTGAATGTGGTGCAGATTTGCATATTGCCAGTCTATGGTTACTATGCAGTCATCAACAACCAAATCATAGCCCCTTTCGCGCAAGCTTCTTCCTGCTTTGGCCTCTGCTGGTTTGTCACATCCTGCTAAGTTGCTAAGTTTGTGTGCAGTGCAATAGAAAGTTAGTCATGTTTCAAAAACAAAAACGTAACTTGCCAGTATCTAGATGAATGCAGATATTTTTTTCAAAATTATTAAAGTCCTTTTGAGTAACCTCTCACTAGTCTTAGTCAAGTCTGGTGTCATGAGTCCCTCCTCAAGTAGAGTCTTAAAGACTCCAATGGAGAGCTGGGCTTGTGTAGTCTGCTCACCACTGGTTTTTCTTGACATCAGCACAATATGGATTAGGGTTTTTTTTATTGTCCTGTTGAAATTATACAATGTTATGCAATTTGCCAAAAAATAGAAATAATACAAAAATTGGACGGCACGGTGGTGCAGAGGTCAGCACTGTCGCCTCACAGCAAGAAGGTTCCGGGTTCCAGTCCCGGCTCCAGCACAGCATCTTTCTGTGTGAGTCTGCATGTTCTCCCTGTTCCTGTGTGGGTTCTCTCTGGTACTCCAGCTTCCTCCCACAGTCCAAAGACATCAAGAGGGGACGAGGCTGATTGATACTCTAAATTGACTGTAGGTGTGACTGTGAGTGTGAATGGTTGTCTGTCTCTATGTGTTGGTCCTGAGATGGACTGGTGACCTGTCCAGGGTGAACCCTGCCTCTCGCCTGAACACTGCTGTGATAGGCTCCAGTGACTGAATTGACATTTTTGGGTGAGCTTTCTCTTTAACACTTATATTTTCATTTTTTTTTGCCAATTTTTCCGCTGAGGGACAAATAAAGGTTTATCTTAACTTATCTTCATTTGGCATTGAGTAGTTTATTCACTCAAATCTTTTGTTTAGGTTTCTTTTTCCAAAGAAGTTCAGTGCAGAAAGAAAAACTCATTTTCCACATCATGCAACATGGTTTCCCCCCCTTTTCCTGACTGTGGCTTTTACATGGTGGTGTTCAAAACGTCGTGGTCAATATTCAACCTGAAGAAATGACTGTTAAGTTTCCAACAGGTTGCATCAGTCTTCTCAGAGACAAAAAAAAAAAAGAAATTAAAATTTAAATAAATAAATAAATAAATATATATATATATATATATTCATATATATGTATATATATATATACATATATATGTATGTATATATATGTGCACGGTAAGAGTAAATAAAAACAAGGACACTGACACAATATTAATGGGTCATTCATTTTTATTACACTGTTAATTAGCTTGACCAGTTTTAATTCCTCGGATTGCTTGCAAATACATTTACACAACAGAGAACATTTTGCCAAATTTTCTGTCTGCTTATTAGTGGAGCATGTCTTTGGTCGGAATGAAAATAAAGAACAGCTCTCAGTGATAATGTCAATGCAGCAGAACGCAAATCAGACGGACGGAACCGATGTCCAACACTTAGCAACCTGTACACAAATGGAGCAATTTGATTTACTTGTGCTTCGTGCCACGCCTTTTCAATTTTAGGCAGAGGCCATACACCTGTATGTGTTTCACATTTCTGAACATATTAAACGTTTTATTTTACAAGCTTCTAAAATTTGATGTGAAAAGCATGACCCTCCTTGATAAAACTGATTATTACGTAAAAATAAAAAATACAGAATAATTACATCCAAAACACAGCATTGTAAAAGGCAATAATGCAGCAATTAAAATCTCAATAACATTGTTTATATTTCACCGGGAGATTAAGGGGACAGACCAACAAAGAAGTCAATTGAACAGAGGACGTACGTACAAATGTGATTTGGATTAACTAGAGTATACACCATTCTACGTCTGCTAAATGCTGGTAGGAAACCGTCAGTGGTTTTGGGAAACACAGGCAAGCTTATTCTCATCTATGGTTTCAGTAGTATCATGGCAAGATCGACTTACTTAAACTGTGAACATACATCGTTTTCATTCACAAACATTATCTGTACAAATTATACAAAGGCTGTGACTCCTCTTCACCTGTCGTAACACAACCACAACCTGCAACTGATCCTGCCTAATGAAAGAAACACAAGATTAAATAATAGTGCATCCGCTTACTTCAAAGCTTTTCGAAATATACAAATGATATTTCTACTAATTGGATGAATGCAGGTACTCAAAGAAAAACCACGTCATGAATAAAGGATTTTTGGAGGATGTTTCTTTTTTATTGTTAAAGGAAGAAAAAGTGAAAACCTATGATGTGACTCTCCAAGATAATAGATTTAAGTGGCTAAGAGAAAATCAACACTTAGTTAACAATCAGCCAGAAAAAAGGAGCAATCCCTTTTTGTTGTCATCTATACGGGATACTACGCTGATCATCAATACAACAAACTACAATGTGTCATTTAGTGAAAAGCTAATTATGAGGAGAGTAACTGACTAGAGAATCTAACAGTATAGTTGATGTCAAACTTATAGAAGCAAGAAAGACCGCACTTGTATTATTTTAATCTCGAGATTTACGAGTTGATTATTGCGTTATCTCGAGTTAGTTTTCTCGTGATCTTCCTTACAAAGACATACAGTATATTTAACTACTATCATGCCTGAGTGTGGTCTTGTTTTTTTGTTTTTTTCTTTAAATGAATTCCACCAAAAAAGTATATTTTTTCCCTTTCAAGTACTCACAAACAGTTGTTTTGAAGATGTGACTCCATCATGCAGAAAGAGCCAGCCATGTATTTTAGCTTGAAGCCAGTGGCTAACAACAGTCTTTGTTCTTCAGCCGTTTGCTCTCTCATCAAACACTTGGATTTGAGCTAAAAACAGACAATAACATTTACAGCTCTGTGTGACTGTCGCCGGACGAGCTGCCGCACTGCTACTGAACAAACTCGCTACGGCTCGCTCACGGTAGCACAGGGCTGGAGAGTGTTAAGATTTTTAGTTGTTTTTTTGTAGCTCAAATCAAAGTTTTTCCAGATTTCTTACTACACTGGGATAAAGACGAGTTGGATTTTAGCAGACAATGTGCTTGAGAGTTTTTGGATGATTTTGGATAGTTTTGCTGTTGTTATACATATGTTAGCATGAATCTAAATATATGTGGCTGGCTTTTTCTGTATTCTTGATTCACCGAGAAGTAATGAAAAATGAGCGTAACAGATTTATTTGTGAGTACTTGAAAGGCAGGATAAACTTTTTGGGTCAGGTATCACTTTAACACACACACACACACACACACACACACACACACACACACACACACACACACACACGTCACGTGACGTGACGTGACTTTAGTGGCGCCTTCTCTGCCCTCGCCTGTCGCGTCTGGTTCCTCTGCCTCGATACACACCTGCTGAGTTTTTAAATGAGCAGGCTGCTACGGCAATGATGTAAAGGTGAACTAAGGGCTACTGAGGGAATGATGAGTCACTTAAAAGAAGATGAAACCTCAACGTCTACCTTAAATACATTCAGAAAGAAGTTACTGTGTCGTTGTCTTGTGCTGGTTTTTACAACAGTCCGTTTTCAATCAGCCATGTTAGGAAAATGTTTCTCCCTCTCGTAACAGCACAATGTACTACTTTTAAGTATTATTCCATTACATCAATGCAAATGAACCATAGAAATGTCTACATCTAGTTGTATGTATTTCTTATTTACAGTGTCCATTTTGAACGGTGACATTTCCGACTTTTCAAAAAGCAATGACGGGAACAACACAAATAAATACAGCAGCATCATACAACAAGTTGTCATGCTTTCGTTAAAATAACGGACTTCTTACTTGGTTTTTACACTTCTTTAGGTAGCAGTATAAATAAAATCAACTCATTCTTTGACTTAATAAGCTAAAACAAATATTTGGTATATTTTGCCAAATAATTAATACAATATTGAAAAAAGTGTGATGTTTTTTCTTTTTTCCACCACAAGCCCGTGTATCATCTGTCTTGACTAGTGAGTTCTATTGGCCTTCTTAAATTAAAACCTCAACGTCCCCTCACACTCAAAAGTAAAACACATCTACATCCAATCACTAGTCCAAGGAATTACCCTGGAATCTCTGAGTTGGTTTAAAACTGAAGGCTGTCTCACACTCCTCTCCACAGACACTTAACTGGGGTACGACTTCAACTAAGAGGATACTACAGAAAAATAAGTACTCTGAAGCGTTATGCACCGTTCAGCTTAGTGAGAAGCGTTAGGTCGAGTCATGCCACTCGGATGGTTTGGTGAGTGTTTCGGATGTGATCTTGATGATTCACGGACAGTCCTCAGACTCTACGTTTAAAATGACAACTGGTGATGTGAGTTTGTATTCCGTTATTCACATTCTGGTAAAGATGGATGATGTTGGTCATTTACAAGGGTTGTTTTTTGGATGAACCCTGTACTTATTCAGTTATTTATATTTGCGATACATCATGAATCCATAGGGAGTGTGACCTGGATGCCACGGTAAGGAAGGGACAAAACAAGTGCTCAAACACGGGGCAAGACCTGCTGGTACGGCCCCAGTAACTCAGTTCATCTGCTCAAAGAATTTGTAAGTGGGATTTTCATAGCCGTGGTTTTGCATTTTGTTGAGTTGTCGTTCTTCTGGGGTCAGCATGGGGTCGACCTGCTGCGAGACACACAGGAGCTCAAATTATTACACAACAGGGACAGATTCACATGCAAGACAAGAGAGAATTTTGATTAGTGGCTTCTTCAGATGAATTATTTACAACTTGCAGCCACTTCAGCCTGGTTCTTCCAACACTAACAAAATCTGCTCATCAGCATCGCTACGGACCTAACGTTATATTTTGTTTGTTTACCCAACAAATCAACGCTTTTTTTTTTCAGCTGGAATTTTTTTTTTTTTACTCAAGAAGATCCATCTGCATTTTTAATATGTGATCAGAACCAATACTGTCCCTCCCCACTCTTTTTGATGAGGTAACCAGCTACCAGCTTTAGCTCTGTGGAGAGAAAGAAACTGCTTCTTTCTCGAAGCTATTCCTCAATCTAAAGAATCACACCAGACGCCTTTACAGATCAGTAAAACATTAAAGTGATACACTCAAGCATACTTTCAGGTCTAATTTGGGACGTACCATGATGGTGTGATTGTATGTGGGTGGCTAGTCCAGTAGTTTGATTACAAAGTACAGGGTTACCATTCTTTGTTATGCTTAATGCGGTGTTACTTCAGGTCAATAGTATAACACGCTATTTTTTATTTTTTTTTGTGAAATGTAAAAGATACAGTCACTGCTGTGGCCCTTTAAACTACATTTGCTCATCAAGGTCCAAATATGTGTTCCTGATTTGTCCTACAAGAGTATATAATGGATTGTGTAGAGCTATTGTTAATATCATGATCATTAACTTTGTTTTTATGGTTATGTCCAACACGTGTCCATGGACAACAGATGAAAATGAGCATTTTTGTCACTCGCTGTTCCTGTTAAACAGTAAAAAAAAAATCAAAATAAATCTGCTCATCTGGGGTCGCACCTCTACGATGCCGTGACTGATGGTGCCGTATGGCTTCCTGCGCACCAGCAACAGACTAATCACCATCACCATGGCAATTGCCACCGCTACCACCAGCAACCCCACCATGGCGCCACGGTTAAATGTCTCCAAGGCATCCGGTTGCTGCGGAATGAAAGACATGAATGTTGCACTTAAAAAAAAAAAAGGAACAAAAACCAATTGGCCATTTTTAACCGACGCAAACTTGTTTGATGAAAACGTAATTAACACAAGAACACTGTTACGCTTACCAGTTCATCTCTCTCGATCTCAGCAGGCTTGTAAACCACCTGCTTGAGCTCTGCAGAGGTGTTGATCTGAAAGGAGAAGAGAGAATGCTTAAAATACTCAAAAACATTTAAGCTTCATATTTCTGAGGAAGGATGGAGTCTGTTGTTTATACCGAGTCATCACCAACATACCTTTTCGTCATATTCATAAGTAGTGCCTCGCTCGGAAGTTGTATAATCATATTCATCGACTGCAAACACAGAGGATGAGACATTTGAAAGTGAGCAGAAGTTGGATATAACTGTGACTTAACTGACTTAAATGATATGAATTTCTCACCTTTCTTATTAGACTGCAGCTCTTTTTTTGGGGGGGTGAAAAGAAAAATAACATCAACATCAAAAATATCATTTCAAAAGCAACTCACACACAAGTAGGATGAACCTAATACACACTGAGATCCATACCAACACGGGGAGGATAAGGCCTGTTCTGGAATGCTCTCTCCTCCTCCTCTTCATCATCCTTCTCCTCTTCACTCTCAGCTGGCAGGAGCTCCTCAGTAGTGTGGGTTTCAGAGAAGGAAGTGGTCATGAGCTCACTGATGTCTCCTCCTTCCGCCCTCACCAGCTCTTCTGCAAGTCATATGTAGAAGAAGATCTGTATCTGACCTTAATTTGATGGAAAATTATGAAATGATTCCCTTCTGCTTACGGATGTCACTGTGCAGCTCCTCGGCCAGGGTAGGATCCTTGTACAGGAACGCAAGACTCTGATTCATCCTCTCCTCGATCACATGCAGGTGTGTATACACCTGCAGAAAAGTAAATTCAACTTCGCAAAGAGTGTCTGACAAGCCTGTGCCGAACATAATTAAAAAGAAATCTGAGAGATATTTTAGATCGAAAGCTAAAGTCAGCAGCGTCTTTGATCTTAGTTTAATGAAAAGAAGATTGGTAGCTGCTTCACCTCACTGTGTTATGTGCTAACTCTTCCCCACTGTGTGTGTGTGTGGGTGTGTGCGTGTGTGTGTTTAATGGTCGGCGGTTAAAACACACTCTCACCTGGAACTTCATCTGCTCAGCCTTCTGTGGGTCGACAGCCAAGATATGCTGGTAATGCCTGAGTGTGTGTCTGCGGTCCTTCTGCTCTGTGGACATGTACCGCTTCAGAGCCTGAAGAACACGCTCTGGCTGGAAAGTTTGAGAAAACAAAAACATAACACTGAGATGAAGAAAATATTTGTTGTCACGCATATCTAAGTCTCCTCTGTGCTCTAATTACCTGGGGAGGATTCGACTGCACGGCGGCCAGGTAGTTCTCCAGAGCCAGGCGGCGGTTGTTGTTGAGAATGGCCTCTACTCTGGCAAGATGAGTCTCCACCAGCCTCTGCCTCTCTCCAGCCACCTGCTCCTCCAGCGTCTGCAGCACAGACTGGAAGTGCTGGGAGACCACAGATGAGAGAATAAAATAAAAGGGCAAGAATGGCAGCACCCATGCATGATACAGTGCAACTGCATGGGATATATGATTGAGTGTATATGGAGCAGGCTTACCTCATTAAGAGCCTGACGCTCTGACTTTGGTAGGTTCTTTGCCTGATTGTCTGCTTCTGCCCATTCTTTCATGATCTATGACATGCAGGGATTATTGTTAGAAAGGGACATCTCTCTCTCTCTCTCTCTCTCTCTCTCTCTCTCTCTCTCTCTCACACACACACACACACACACACACACACACACACACACTCGATTCAAGATTCAATCTGCACCTTATGCGTGTCCTGTTTGTAGTCACTAGAAACAGGATACGCATACGATGCATAAACAGATTGAATAAGAAAATGCATATTTGTCAGGAGGTGAACAATAACATGCACAACTCACTACATTACCAAGGACGTTGTTGTCTGAACTGTGGTTATGGGTAGGTTAAAGATACTTGGATGCAGATTACAAATATCAGGGGCATCAGTGTGTAGGATACATATTTAAAGTGTACATAGGCTAAAAAGGGGATTAAAGAAGTCCCACAGTGTCACAAGAATATTTCATGAATGATTTAGATGGATGATGTTAGCTCGTTCCCACCCGTGTATCAGCTTCCTATCCTGCTTCACATTCAATCCTAAATGGTGGAAACATTGGTGCATAATGGGAGCCGTCAGATCAGAGGCAAACTCAGAGAAGAGGGTGAGGAAGAGTGCATCCATCATGCAGTTTTATGTTCAAGTAACACCACATTCTATCCTCCTAAGATGGAAGGTTGAGTGTATCTTTTAAGAAATCTAAGTTTGTTTTACGACTGTGATCTTGGCCTGCATTAATACTCCATCCATCCAGCTTAAACCACCCGTTCCCAGTCCACATCGACTAGCTCAGGAACCCGAGGCATTCCCAGGCCAGCTTGGGGATATAGTCCCTCCACCTGGTCCTAGGTCTGCCCTCCTCCCTGCTGGAGGGGGCCTGGAACACCTCCCCGAGGAGGCGATCAGTGAACCGAACCACAGCAACTGAAAGTTTCTCACAGATGACTGAACTCTTCACCTTCTCCCTAAGGGAGGCGCCAGCCACCCTCCTGAGGAAACCCATTTCAGTTGCTGGTATTTTGATCTGGTTCTATGGGTCATGACCCATATTCCCTGACTACAGGTGAGGGTAGGAACAGAGATTGACCGATAGATGGAGAGTTTGCTGTCTAACATGGGTCAAAATAGACTGATAAGAATTGTGCAAGAGCTGCCTGGTTTTATTTCCAGACTTTGCTAATGAACATAATTCATGTGCAGGTGGTGAAGATGAGGCAAGTGACTGGAGAACCCCTGCTGTGTCTGCACTGCACTTCCCTGGCGATACACACACTATCAGAAGATATTTTTCTTTTGTTAATATTTGTGGTAATCTTGAATTTATACAACCAATGACAACTGAGTTCATTATTCACAGTTTTTGGCTGATCCCTCTCCTCTGAACGACAAAAATGACACTGCTTATAAAACACGGAGAATTTACAAAGTGAAACTTAAAGTGTGTGACACATGAGTTAACACTCCAGTTTCACACCTCCCCTCCTGCATCACCGTGGGCCCAGTCTCAAAAATGTTCATACACACGGGTCAGACATAGTTGATTAAAAAAGAAAGTTACAATTTATTTGCGTGTAAAGTGGCCTACACCTCTTTCAGCCCCTGTTTTGTGCAAATGAAGCATTTAGAAATGACAACCTCGGTTTATCTTTTACCAAAAACAACCCCCATGTATTTTGTGTATTAAAATGAACACATACATCATGCAGATATTTTTGAAAGATGCACTTTCTGTAGAGAGAGAGAGATAGAGATAGATAGAGAGAGAGAGAGAGAGAGAGAGAGAGAGAGAGAGAGAGAGAGAGAGAGAGATGGCCTGATTACGAGCGGAATGATATCACATCGCAAATCAAAGAGAAAATTTTGAAGTTGTACAGCAGCTGCTTCAGCTGTCAGCTGATTCTGGGTGAAGATATAAACACCCACACATATTCAGACATTATCAGATGTGCCCTGTGATAAACGTTTCACTTCCATCATAAACCAAACTGCAAACTCTTCATGTAGATGCTCCTATTTAGCATGTATAAACATCCATCCATCCATCCGTTTTCTGTACCGCTTATCTGTTAAGGGTCACGGGGGGTGGAGCCTATCCAAGCTGACACTTGGTGAGGGGCGGGGTTCACCCTGGACGGGTCGCCAGCTCGTCACAGGGCCATCAGGAGCAATCAGGGGTTCATATCTTCCTCAAGGATACTGGTCACCGGGGGAAGTGAGGATTGAACCAGCGACCCTTCAGTGGCGAGACAGCCACTCTACCTCTGAGCCATACCACCCCTCGTGTATAAGCAATACACACACATTTACTGAATACTTGCATCTCCTTATGATATCATTGTATTAACGTGTACAAATACAACTTCTTCTGAGGCTGATACATAAGCAGATAATGTATGAAAGTACCCTGAAACGGGCGTCTAGTCAAGTCAAGGCAATTTTATTTGTATAGCCCCAAATCACAACAAATGTTACTGTACCTGCATCTGACGAGATTGTAGAGTGGTGAATGCTATTAAATGCAGGGTTCATACTGGTTTATCTATTTTTCAAAAACTCTTAAATTTAATGACTTTTCAGGTTTTGGATGACGATATAAACCCTGCAAATGTTTATATAGTGACCATAAATGCTAATGCTACTTTACTTACCTGTGCAATTCAATCACATAATATTGAAACTGCAATGTATGATATACATTGCAGTTCAGTGCAACCACTTTGACTCTTTTTAAGGACTTTTATACTTTTTGCAGATGAACCGTACGGGCCACTGATCTGCCACCTCGGAGAATTAGATAAGGGAATGGCAGAATTGGAAATGCAGCCCACAAGTGTCCAAAGTTCCACCCGCCGGCCAAGAACTAATTAGCCTGTTCTCAGCCCTGTGAAATTCACCTCATTGATGCGCTTCATTCGCCGCTCCTCCAGGTCTGTTTTGGCACGCAGGAAGTTGGCATGCTCAGTGTCATCTACTGGCTTCTCGAAATAAACATCGACGCCATCTGTGGGACGAGGGGTAGTCACTGGATGGGAAAAACATAACAAAAGACAGAAGTTATGGCTGACGTAATGGCTACTAGAGCCACAGAGCATTTATGCATAATTAAAGAGACAGCCCAGGTCAACTGTTGCCTGTGAAAATACTGTTGAACTGTTTATTTTTACAGCTGGAGGAATTTTACGACCGTCCCAACCCAGTGAATTTTTCCAACAAAGAGAAAAAAAACCCACAAAAACAAATTAAAAGATGCATTTTACTGATAGCATTTTTTTGTTCCAGTTTCGTATCAAAATCATTGTCCTTGTTGGAGGAATGGACAAAGACTAAATACAACCTCTCTGGTGCAGATAAAATCTACGCTGAAAATGTGTGAAGAGTTTCTTGTCACATCTTGTTTACTTAAAAGAATGACCCAGTGAATGATTGACAGGAAGTGTTGAAACTCACAGCTGTCTCCCTTCATCAGGGGGGCCGAGGTGGTGGGTTTGATGCTTTTCTCATAGTAGAAGGAATCCAGATAGTCAGACGTCTGGTAGGGGCCCGAGTCAATGGGGTATTCATACTCGTCGGGGTCTTTCACCGCTAAAGGTTCCTCCTCTCCCACATCCTCCTCATCGTCAACTTCTCCCTCCTCTAATTCTTCCTCCTCTTCCTCCACCATCTCGTCATCTTCTTCCATATCAGCCTCATCCATGTCTGTGTCAGGAGAGGGGCTGGGAGTGGGGGCTTTCACTCTGATGCTGTTCAAAACGAGACACAATTCGAACTTTAACATGCTAACAACCTCTAATGCCCTACAACATGCTGGATGTGGTCAATGTATCCAACACTACACAACTTGAGCCCGTTTCTGGGCCAGTTTTTGAGATGCACGACTCCTTTAGAGCTCGTCACAAAGTTCATATTCACTCTACAGCACACAGGATTGGCGCGAGGACTGATCATGACCTGAACAGGTGCTCCAACCGGCCGACTCACACCTGATTATCAGAAATTTTGGTCAATTGTTGTAATGCTTAGTGAAACCTGGTATCTGAAGAGGCAGGGTGGTTTCCTAGGCAACAGCCTGCAAGCCTGTTTGATGCACATTTCTCAGAATCAGAATCAGAATGCCTTTATTGTCACTATACGCAGGTACAATGAGATTAAAAACCCTCACCAATAACACTGCAAAAAACAGAGGAGAAAAACATTGACTGAAACGACCTCCTCCTGAACAACTCATTCAAATTCTTCTTTCTTGTCTACTCCAACTTCCTTGTAGCTTTCAAAAGAATCTTTACCAACGATTGTCATCAGCCAAAATGATGCCCAGAGCTGTGCAGTGTGAGGACGTGAAAGGTGAGCTTTGGTTTTACGTAGTAAATCATCTCCTCATATGATGTGAAATTTCTAAAGTCTTACACAGAATTGAGAGCTCCGCTAGTCTGGGATGTGAGTGAGTGTGGACCGGCAAGGATTTCTCTCTCCTCTCCTTTACTGCTGGAGCTCCCTCGGCCTGGGCAGCACACATACTCCACTCCCCTGAAGTGGTCTCCACATGGCAAGAGCATCCCATAGCTGTGGAGCTCCAGATTGTCTGTGCTGCACGCCTAAAATAAAAGTATATTGAAACCTTTGTTAGATAATGAAGCTTGAATTAAAGCTTTTACTTTTAAAAGCCTCACAATAATAATTCTTAATCATGTTTCTCCGGATAAAAAGTTGAACATTTCTACTCTGTAATCGACGTCAGACGCATTTATAAAGTTAGATGTTCTTCACTGTGCTATTTTAGCGCTGCTGATGTCAGATCTGACTGGACCAAAGCTTTCAAATATGCTCTAAAAAGTTCATAAAATGACACATCCTCTACTTGTCAGCCCTTCTCACCTCCTTGGCAATGTTGTGCCAGTACACGTAACTCTCACAAGCATCCATCTGTTCCTGGTGGAGGAAGCGGCATCGGTCTGGAACCAACAGGGCCTCGCTCACATGCTCGCCTTCTGTAGCCAAAACCAGGAAAGTCAAAGTTTAGATTTAACTTCACCTCGGTGGGCCCACTGCATTTGAAAACAGAACATCAAATACGTTTCCAGAAGGCCAGAAAGAGAGAGCGTATTACTCAGCACAAAACACCAGTGCATACACAAGTAACAGCTACTGCAGAGAGGATACACACTACACAACATACAGATATGAACATACGTCCAACATTTGTTCCAGTTAATATACACATGCAATTTACTACACTGCACAACTCCTTCAGTACATGCTGTTCCTGAGGCACACAGATAGAAGACACGAACACGCAGTATTGTACAAATAGCTTGAGTCTGTTCATAAGAATCAAAGTGTATCCAGGGTGACTCACTGCTCTGTCCTCACCATCACCGTCATTCACCCATTTTTAGCTTATTTGCCCCCCTAGTGGCTATCAAAGCTCTCTGCAATCGTTCAGCTGAATATAAAACTGCGTTATATACTTTGTTCAACTACGGTTAGTACCTGGGAGAGAAGCAGAGGATGTTCACGGCTTCGAATCAAAAATGAAGCAAATGCATAGTTATGTGTAGTGTTAAAAATAAGAACCTTAAATAATCGGAGGTGTCATTAATCATTAGTCATGTAGTGAACAAAACAAACCATCGGTGTTCATGAAAGCGTATCTCAATATTTTGTCTTAGCTCACCCACATTAATGCAAGTGTTCAATTTTATCTAGCTAAAGTAATCATTTCACGCCTACTCTTGTGTATGTAATTTATCATAAGATGTCATTAAACCAACAAGACAAGATTTTAGCTTCTGTCCAACAAAAAAAAGAAGCTTTGAGGGGTTTTAAGGGTTGTGGACTTTTTGTCAGAGTGGTAATTTCCTGCAGATGAGAAATACTCTGCTACACAATTCCTGCTGCAATGGCAGATTGTTGTCTTTCCCTTTATTATTATTATTTCTTCTGCAAGCTTCGGACGTTGCAGTAGGCAAACTTCATAACCTCTGAATGCAGCTGCAAACAGAATTACATGTTTTCAGTTTATCTATGATGATCTATGATGAAGATACGTTTCAAGCTAAACTGTGGAGGAATAGATACAGAGCAAATAGGATCTATCAGATGTCATATCTTCCTTTATTTTTTTTGTAAGAACTGAGGAGCAGGAACATGATGGTGGGCTAGTGATCTAGGTTAAGATCTCTCTCTGTTTCCACGGTGAAACTGGGAAATAAAGGCTAAATCCTACAAAAATTACAGAATCAATAGCTTCAATTAAGCGTTCTAAAATAAAAAGAACTTTCTCCCATTGTAATCATGCGCGTGTTTGGTACTCTAACGATGTGCAGACAGTGAGGTGTGTTCTTACCTAGACAGCGGTAGGGCACCACTATGAAGGGGCGTGTCTGGCAGTGACCCCAACCTTTCTTACACCAGTAGGGGATGGTGACGGGGCTTTTTGCCTCCTCTACATGGGAGATTGGAAGAGTTGGGTACATCTGGTGGTACAGGTCCATGCAGAGACACAGAAACAGGTAGATGGATGGATAGAACAGAGGGAGTGAGAGGAGCGGTGGATAGGACACATTTGGTTAGAGAGGAGTTCCAAGGATCGGAGGGAAGAATAAGAGGGTGAGACGACTAATAAGGGAAAGATTCATGCAATTTAAAACTAATCTCAAAATGCCGTGCAAGTCCTGACACCACATTAGGCATGTGGATAGTAGAGTTACACTTCATTTGAATTCTCAGCCAAATAATCTAACCTCCATATTGAAGATCAACACACACTAAAATGACTTCCTTACAAAAGAGAAAAGGAAAAAGCCACAACAGATGCAACAACAGAGCGCCAGCTAAATGCTTTACAGTCTTTTCAAGCTGCTGCTCTCTGTGGCGGCGATGCCTACTCCAGCCTCCAGGTGGCGCTTGGTTGCCTTTCACTTCAAACAGTTTTTAATGTGTGTTACAAGTATGAGTAGACATAGAAGTAGACATATCAGGTAACGAGAGAAGGAGAATTGGATGATGGTACACATGGAATATTGTATATTTCATAATACCAACATCACTCCTCTATATATAGTTAAATATATAGATTTGATTAGACAGGAGTTAGACAAAAAAATTAGACAGAAAGAATATGATCATTTATTTTATTTTATGTTCTTCAATCCTTTAACAGTCACTCTGGACTCATTTGCTGTGAAGGCTGATTCTGACTTTGCTAATGCTGCTGTTAGTAGTATTGATCCACCACTGTGTGCATTACTGCTCATGTTATTTCATTTGGGAGGTTGAGGACCTTACCTCCTGACAGTAGGACAGGATTTCACTGGGCTCTTTGAAGCAGTCCTTACGGTCCTGAGGATCTGGCTCCCACTGGCCCGTCTGTGGGTTCATGTGCAAAAGCTGACGGCCGCAGAACATGGCGATCTGTGGCTCCGCCCCCTGGGGACCAGGTCCGTTCAACTCAGTCATAGCCAGCGCCTAGCGAGGAAAAGGGGTTTGGGGGGGGGGGGTGGGCAAAAGACATGAAGAGCAGTTGAAACAAACACAGTGGCAGATATTGAGTTTGAAGCTGATCCAAGAGAGGAAACAGATTGTTCTTAAAAGCACTGCAGCACCACTAAGGTGTACGCCAAAGCAGAGCAAGAACATCGAGGAGGGAGGCAACAGCTAATGCACGCAGGGAAAAGCCCAATGTATTGACTGCCTGTTTGCTGGAAGCACTGAGAGAGTAGAGAAGAGAGGGGGTGACTGAAGGAGATGGTGTAAAAGACAAATCTAGACGAGTATGTAAAAGACTGCTCCCTGTTCTGCTCCTCCTGCAGCCTTCTTGGATGTTGTTATTGATCGTTGGATGCCTGGGGGAGGGCCCAGGGGACCCCACACAGAGGAACAAACAGCAGCTAAGGCAGGGAGTCAGGTGTTAATACAAGCTCATTGACCGATGAGCCACTTCACTACATTAACACAGAGACAGAGAGAGCTCGGGGAGGGGAGGGTCGGGTCGGGTCGGGGGAGGAAGAAGCTCCGTAAACAGCCCAAACAAGGACCAAACATTTTTGACAGCAGCAGGCAGTCAATAAGCATGAAAAAGCACAGTTCAACAAGAGGCTCTGCATCATCTCTCTCCTGTTTACAACAGAATAGGCTCTTACATGTCACCTCCTTCAAACAAAAAAGATGTGGCTTCATTAGAGCATCATTTGGCAGTAAAGAATATCCAATAATGTTTTCTGTCCAACCCAGAAAACTCCTTTTAAAGGCAATCCGCAACTCGGAGCCTGCGTATGGCTCATATCCTTTCATCTGTGCAGACAGACAGAGAGAAAGTCCTCAATATGACAGGGAAGACGAGCGACGCTGAGCCAATTAGAAGGAAGTTGCCTAAAGGAGAGGAACTGAGGAGAGAAAATATGAGAGTGACGCCTGATCAAAGGGAAGCCCTCCTTTGGCCAGCCGCAGCACAAGTGTTTGAAGTCCTAATTAAAATTTATACGGACTTAAATAAATATATAAAAGCCTCTGAGTAGATGTACAATAAATATAATAAGCTCTGAGCAGTCTGCTCAATATAATTACGCTAAGTGGAGGTTGTGTTTTTGCAGGTCTTAGCACATTTCTAACAAATTACACATCTACTTTTTATTACTGCTGACCATTTCCCAAAGCATACTGGAGTTTTGCATTCTTCCTTCCTTAAGGCCACCATTTCCCCTATTCATTTCAATATTGCTTAATATCATTCAGAAAAGGCTTGCAAAGTTGCTTCAGACTGATCACGATTCCACTAATATATATATATATATATATATATATATATATATATATATATATATATATATATATATATATATATATATATATATATTTCTTTCTTTTTTTTTCCAAAGCCACTTTTAAGTTCCGGATACACTAGACGATTTTACCGATCTAAGAGATTATGGAAAGATTGGAGTTACATGCTAAATAATCTTTTTTTTTTAATGATGACTAAAAAGCTGAGGATCACACATTTAACGACTGGGGATCGCATAACTTTTGACTTTAACTGAAGCCAAGTGAAGGCAGCAAACTCTCATGAAAACGCTGCTAAGAATGAGTAAGCAGCTGCTTCTGTATGCGCCACCATCTGTGCTGAAAAAGTTAGAAAAAGAACAGAGAAAAAACACGGGAGGGTGAAGTCATGGAGGGCTTGACTTGGGGAGTACGGATCCTCCCGAGTACAGAGGGAGGCTAGTGGCGTATGGTCGTCAGTTTTTAGCTGTACTTCTTTTCAGTAGTTTAGTAATTTGCTGGGAAATAGGATTGTGCAGTATCGACAAAAGATGTGACAATATTTCCTTAGCTAATAGCTTGATGTTGGTATTCTGTCAATATTTTGATGTGGAATATTAAAAAATCATCAGTAACATGGATACAACAACAAAATAGTCTGGCGGTTCATAAAATGACATCACTTGAAGTGTCACGCAGCCTTTAAAACCAGGACAAGGCAAAACTTGAGCTATATCACAATACAAGGAAACAATCAATGACAATTGTCCCGAAACACAATAATATATATGATATGACATCAACATATTCCACAGCCCTAGTGGGAACACATGTTATTCAAATATAAGAAGCAACCTCAACTTGTTCCTTGTGCAACTTTTCTTGCAAGGTTTGTCCTCTGGGGCTTCCATTAATACGGCTTCCTTCCTTTCTACTGCCAAGTGGTTTTCAATGCCAAACACTGTTGACATCTTTACTGGAACACACTGCCTTCCTGTCCCTCTGTCTCAAAGCTAGCTTGCTACAACTGCAGCTAGCACGCCTGTAGTCCCCACAAGGGCTGCTTTGTAAAAAGATCAATTATTTTTGACTGATGTGGCAACTGGGAAATGATTCACAATATTAGAAGGAATCATTCTTCTGTCATTAGTCACATTTGGACTGAAAAACATGTTGAAGTGATTAAGTGGCGGTTCTTTTTTTTGGGGGGGGGGGTAAGAACCAAACAAAGAAGAAATTAGCAGGCTGGGATATCTCTGCAGCACCACAATACTTCATTTAAATTCGTATTTTGATATATTTAAATAGTGTGCTTGCTGAAATTTGAATATTGCACGAAGCCAAATTGAGATTTGGATAAAATTTCAATAAATGGTTCATCCCAAATATCTACACACAACATCGACCAGATTGCAAATGCAGGATCTTTTCTTGGTCTTTCAAAATTGCATTATCTTTGACAATGTCCATCAATGATATGGTGCCACTGTTTATTTCCTTTACCTAGTTTAGATACAAAAGGGTGAAGAAGCATGTGCTCAATTGCAAGTTTGGGCGCAAGTTAAAAATCAGCAGAAATTAATGAAAAACCAAGCTTGCCACCGCAAATCTGTTCAGTCAGGACCACTCTCATCCACAGGAACTGCAATTTACACAACTTTGAAGATACTTAGCAATTATCTTGGATAGAATGACTTTCTTCTGGGGGGCTTCTACAGCTTACTGGCAAATAGGAGTGTATCAAACAGCAGCTTTAACCTCTGAACAAGCCAGAAGCACACATGATGTTAACAGGAATATTTAAGTTCAGACAGATGTGAAGAACACATACAAAACACTTGAAAACACACACAATTATACAACCAGTCATAAATATACCAGAAGTGTTAAAGTTGTTAAAAAAACAACCATTACCGATGTGAAAATTATGTTTAAAAAGAATGAAAAAGCAGGAACTTTAATTAAAGGAGGAGCTGGGTTTTTAGCCTCCTCTGATTGGCTGATGCAAGCGGACTTAGGAGGCCTGCCACAATTACACTTGATTGAACTTATGCAGTATGTTACATTATTGGAGAACACCCCGTGACTTTTATTGACATTGCTGAATCACTTTGTTGGTTAAGTGCACTGTTGGATAAACGCGGCAAAAGCTGCTGAAACAGCCTGTCGAGTGTCGCTGCTGAGCTAATATCTACACAGACATCTCTCTTTGACTCAGGGAAGGTCAGTGCCACAGAGAGAGAGAGAAAAAAATAAAAATACTTCCGGATATTTGAGAAGATAACGTGGCAGCTCCCCCTGGCCCTGCTCTCTCCTTTTGCCTGCTCTTCACTATTGCACTTGCAGAAAATCAATGCTGAGCGACTGCAACTGTATCACCCCTTTTCCCCCCAATCAATAGGAGTCCATCAGGAGCCCGAGGCCCTGACCTCCAGAATGGCAAGGCTGCACACCCAATATCCAGCCTGATATGGAGCCAGATTAGATCTCCCTCTTGTGATAACCCCTAATAGAAAATAATGTTTGAAGATGTATGAATCTGTGAGTGTGTTCCCTCTCATCCTGGTCAGCTCGCCGTAGGAGCAGACAACCTGCTGCTGGTTTATGACCCAGTTTGGAGGAAAATCACCACAGCCAATGGATACATAATCAGGTAAACATCTGACATTATGCAGGCCCACACACACACACACACACACACACACACACACACACACAAACACACAGAGTGCTCCACTCATGTCAGCTGTTGTAGGCGTTTTCATCGTAGGTGTCGTAGTATTCTCAGGAAACATTCTTGCTGGATAGACAAGTGTTCTCTGGCTCATGTGTACTGGCTAGATTCTTTCTTCCCCCTAAAAACATAAGCACTGACTTGTGTAATCACTTCACGCAATACTAAAGTTCTGGGAAACATCTGACAAGCCTGTGCTTGAACCCCGGACACGTCAAGTCTGTTTTCATTCCAGCAAATGTTCCAGTGAAATGACTGGACTTGGATCAAGAACATGCAGCTTTCATTGACTTGAGTTATTTGATTATGTTTCAAAACTTTAAACCACTCGCTAATCTCCCACATTACATTTAAATATTGTCTGTAGGTCTTAAAATTCAGCAAAAAAAAACCCTTTCAAATGTCAATTACACACAGGATGATTAATTCTTAAACCACAAATCCCCTATTTTTTCTATTGAAATGATCCTAGCCAGGAAAGATCCAGGGAGTTTTCTCTTTTAAATGTCAAAGCAGTTCATGTATTGCAGAACACAAACAAGATCATCTTTCTACAACCGCTGATGCTGGATACACTGAATTAATGTTGGAAGAATTAACTCAAACAGCCCAAACCCATAAATCACCCCTGACTGCACCTGAATTAAACTAGCAATACAAGAAATTGTTTTTTTGACGCATTTGAATACTATTTCAACATCTTCTTTTGACACTTGAATAATTTTATTTAAACTAAACAGAATATCTCCATAGAAAAGTTCTTCCGGGAACCTTTCCCCCATGGAAATTACATTCTTTTGTGGACATACCGCTGTATTAAATGGAAGGAAAATAAAAAACAAGCAATTGTCCTTCGCTGGGAAGCACTTGGCCTTTCATTCATGGCTAAAAACAGATAATACAGTTGTGAATGAATCAGACTTTTGTCCACTGATTGAGCTGTTTTCTACTTGTTTTGTATTTGATTCATTCATGATTTCCTGTTTCAGGGGAATTATATCCTGATGCCAATGTGATGTCGGCCTGTTGGCACTGAAAGACTCTGAACTCTACAATTGTCCATCAGTACACTCTGTGCAGTGCAGTGGACCAGAAGTTTAAGACCAGCGTGAGTAATAATGGTTAGTCATATTTTCATAGAAATCCCCAGTCCAGAATGCTAATAGTGGGAATCAGAGTAACTCAAGATATTATATCTTGTGCATGATACTGATAGCATAGCAGCACAATAGTAGATGTAATGCACCGTTGATGGGATAATCAAAATATTGCAAGAGGGTTAATCTATAATACATCCTGATATCTGTGTTAATAAAGATACATGATTTTAGTCCATCTTCACACACACACACACACACACACACACACACACACACACGAGACTACGAAGAGTTCCTGGCTCCACATTAACTCTCCCCATCACACTGTTGTTGCACGCGTTCTTTTTTGGACTCAGAAATGCTCCTCCCTGACATTTATTGCTGTTATTTCTACAATACCTCATATTTCCATGAACTGCATTAGACAAATCACAATGTCGGTTTACGACTGTTACCGAAAACACATCACACATCATATAAATGACACAAACTAAATGTATGAAGTCAAAGTTGAGCTATCTCACTGTAAAATTTGTCCACTTTTTAAAATCATGAATGGGATAATACCTAAAGGCTAATTCAAAAGAGATTCTTTTTACTATCAATGTCTCAAACAGATACAAGACTATGACAGGAAAAAAAAAGTGCTCATCTATCTAGGTCACAAATAAAGTGGGTTTGACTAAAGCCAGAGGTGTTAATAAAAACAAATATCCAGTTGATTCTCGTGACCTCACGTGACCTCAGGGATGTGACATTGGCGGATGAAGAGAGAGAGCCTTTCTAACACACTGAGGCTCTCCCTCACTGTCTTGTGTTCAGGGTCAGGATCCCAAATTAAATTTAGCGTCTGCACTAAATGGTCGATCCCACAGAGAGGCACGTAGAGGGCAAGAGCATGATGGCTGCCTGGTTACTAACCGACATTTACATATTTATCTATTTAAAAAAAACCTAATATTTCAAGGATTGAGTGGGCTACATAGAGCTTGCACCTCCTGGACAGCGCATGTACCTGCACTCCAGCAGGTCTGCATCTTTGAACTGAACATTCCACCAGCTTGAGGGAGGGAGACCGTTACACCACATATCATGTCCTGGTGCTGATGCGGCTGAACAGGCCTGACAGTTCTTCACTGCGGAGAAGGCTACAACATTAATAACAGCCTGGTGATAGAAAGCCGGAGACATCCATCGATTTTCTGCCGTTTCCACCAGTTTCTTTGCTTCTATTTGCTCCCGGGTATTCTATACTCTTCTTATCTGGATCTACAGCATACTGGCATAGCTGCTCTAATCAAGTATGCAACTCCACTGTCTCCATGGCAGAACGTGTCACAAGGTGCTCCGGCAGAGACAAGAACACTGTGTGCAGTGCAGTGGACCAGAAGTTTAAGACCAGCGTGAGTAATAATGGTTAGTCATATTCTCTTAGAAATCCCCAGTCCAGAATGCTAATAGTGGGAATCAGAGTAACTCAAGATATTATATCTTGTGCATGATACTGATAGCATAGCAGCACAATAGTAGATGTAATGCACCGTTGATGGGATAATCAAAATATTGCAAGAGGGTTAATCTATAATACATCCTGATATCTGTGTTAATAAAGATACATGATTTTAGTCCATCTTCTCACACACACACACACACACACACACACACACACACACACACACACACACACACACACACACACACACACAAAGACACATGTAGTTCGGGAGATCTCTTTGTAACAGCTGGTTAATAAAAGTATCAATATGTAGTGCGAGTCTATGGCTTTTGTATGGCAACAGGAAGTGCCCTGATATCCTAATATACTGTCCTGCTAATGTTAACAGGAAGAGGGAATAAAAGCAGATAACAGATACAATCTTGCAACATAAGCACTTGTGCTCAGTTAGAGCTGAGTTTGGGCCAGGACGGAACATTTACATGTTCCTCCAGCTTCACCCACCCTACACTAATTAAATTTGCAGCACCTGTTCCACCCTTCTGTTGCGGGATGACTTCATCCTCTGTAATGATGCAATCTTCCATCCCTGGCAGGCAAGCCAGAGCGGAAGAGGCGGAGGGGAACGGCTCACCCGTCATTTGTTACCTTTTACATGTTGCTGTGAAAAGTGCAGCGATGTGAAGGCAGCGCAGGCTTCATGGAGATCTTTTAGTGTTGCTGCATTCTGCTATCGCTCACGCGGACACAGTCTTTGTGACTGATAGTATGATTCCCTTTTATGTTTATCTGATTTCAAATAATCTCCACTGACAGTAAATGAACTATCTGAAAAAATACGCGTAGATTTTGAACTATTAATCGTACAAAACACATTGAAGTGAGAATCAATAAATTGATGAACTAATGATATAATTGTGTTCCTATACCATTATGTTTCTTTTCTTTTGAAGCATTCTATGACTGAATAGAACTTACAAATAATTAGCAACTACAGGGGCGGCACGGTGGTGCAGTGGTCAGCACTGTCGCCTCACAGCAAGAAAGTTCTGGGTTCGAGTCCCGGCTCGGCCACGGGATCTTTCTGTGTGGAGTCTCCATGTTCTCCCTGTTCCTGTGTGGGTTCTCTCTGGTACTCCAGCTTCCTCCCACAGTCCAAAGACATCAAGAGGGGACGAGGCTGATTGATACTCTAAATTGACCGTAGGTATGAATGTGAGTGTGAATGGTTGTCTGTCTCTATGTGTTGGCCCTGTGATGGACTGGTGACCTGTCCAGGGTGAACCCCACCTCTCGCCCGTAGCCGCTGAGATAGACTCCAGCCCCCCCGCAACCCCTTAACAGGAATAATAAGAAGAAAATGGATGGATGAACTGACAGTTTGCTTGACATCTGATGATAAAGTGGAGACATCAGATCCCTGAGGAGTCTGTCTCTGCTGAGCTCCAGGGATCAGAGCAGCTTACCTCTAATCATTGTGATCCCTGCTGTGATGCTGTCATTGGAATATAAACACTTCACAAGAAAAGAGTTATGGCAGGAATTGCGTGGAAAATTTTCACCAAACTTGGAGGAGGGGTTTATCAAGAGCCAAGGATGAAGCCTAATAGTCATAGTGCCACCTGGTGGCACCTGATGGCAACAAGAAATTACATGTTTCTTTTTTTAAAAAAGGTGTTGTTGGTTGGTCAACCATAACAAATTTGGTCAGAAACTCCTCAATATCTTGGTGGTGTTTACTGGGAAGACAGAGTTTGAATAGTGTTACCACGGTGACGTGGCCAATTATGATATTTTACCATAGAACACACAGAACTGTTAAAGAGTACTCCACACCTTCACTTCTGATGAGTCTACCCTTGAAGACATGTACATGCTGAAAATAAAACACAACAAAGCCAAATGGTTACAGGACATAAACCATACGGATCAAGCATCACGTGATGTACAACAACAGGAGTGGCTATAACTATAGCACCACCTAGTGCGGGCTGGAATTTTGCAGTGGCGGAGGTACGTGCTCTCTGAGTGCTTTTTAGCTTTTAATACAAGTAATGATGGAAGAAATTTCCAAATTAATCTGCCAATATAAAAAAATTATAAGTATCTATCTATCTATCTATCTATCTATCTATCTATCTATCTATCTATCTATCTATCTATCATATGTATGAATGTATGTATGTTTCTATCTATATGAAATACAGACACACACATAACTACAGTCTATTTTGAGCTATCGTTCTATGCTCTGTTTGAAAATCACCATCACCTGTGAACACAACACACTGAAACACAAATTGGCCTCATGAAAGTATATATTACATGCACATGCACACACACACACACACACACACACACACACACACACACACACACACACACGCACGCACGCACGCACACACACAGGTCTTGGTGAGCAGGTCTTTGTGCTCCTCAGCAGCACCAGCACAGATGGCTGAATAGTGGGTGTCTTCCTGCCCTCAGGAGCCCCTCCTTCAGTTTTGCTCTATATTCTCTCCTCTCCCTCCACCTCCTCTTGCAGCTGAGCTCCATCCATTCAAGCCTCCCTATCCTTGAGAGCCCCCTCGCCTGCCTCTACCTCTCCCTCCCGAACAGCTTTCACACAATGCCTGACACACTGCTGTTGTGCGCTCCTCCGAGGACCGGTGCTAAATGACCACATAGATGTGGGAGCATTCATCACTGTAATCATGTTAGTTAATTATTCATAGGCTCCATCAGGCGTCTTCCTGGTGTGGCGTGTAGTTACTAGAGAGTAGTAACATTAGTCTGCCAGACTCATGGTGAACGAGGGACAAAGGAGGCGCTCTCATTATTAGACATCTCTGACTAATGGCTAATTGAAGTCATTCATTTTTGATTCAGAAGACACTGATGGGGAGAGGGGAATTATTGCACTGCATTTTATCCATGAGTTCTAAAGCTAAAGCACACAGGCATCTACAGCAATTTACACTGACTAATTGTAATGTCTAATATTTAGATATGAGTGAGGCTTTTAGTTGCAAAGATGTGCAAACATCCCAGGCTCTAAGTCTGCCTTCATAAGGCCAGATTACAGCGGTGCAGCCTCCAGCTGGGCACACTGGGAGCAGATGGCCCTATAATCACCAGGGTTCATCTAGCTAGGAAACAGCAGCCAAACCCAGCTCCACATGTTTGATTTAATTTCAAGTATAGCTTAAAATACAGCACATGTCAGCTGGCACCGCTGCAAGAGGCTCCATATCTGCGGGGACTGGCAGCGTCGATCGTTTCATGACTGAGGTTATTTAGACGTTTACGCTGAGCTGAGCCCGCTGGCTCACACGCGTGTACGCCACTGAAGTAGCGTATCCTTCAACAAGGTTGTTGCATGTATGTTAGCACACTACACAAACGCCTGCAGCAGGAAGGCGGAATAAAGGCTGTTCACCCTCTACGCTGGCTCCTACTGGACCAGACGACCATGTAATTACTGCCAATATTTTTTGATATTTTTTCAGTTCCTCATGGAATAATAGCTGTTAATAAACACCACAATGTTTGACCCATAATAACCTGTTATTTTCAGAAATATAATAATACAGAAAGACCATATTTGTAATATATTTGAAGTCATTATCATGTTATGTCTTGTGATAGCAGGATAATTTACGTTGCTAAAATAAGTGCTCACCTCAATCTCATTAACCCAGGAAAACTGCTGTTATGGTGAAATAAAAAGTGAGTTGTCCTGAGTTAATAAGATGTTGGTTAATTATATTTCTTCTAATAGTTACTGTCTGTTATGGTGAGATAATGACATAAAAAATTCATTGCTAGTACGACGTTTCTCTGCTCCCACATAAAAATGATGCGACTAATAACAAAATAAGTTTTCAAACCTTCACTTCATAAAAGCAATGTCAAAACACAATAGCAATGTCGGAACTTACCAATGTAATAAAATCTCTTAGCCATAAAGTTCAGTAAATTTTCAAATTAATTCTTATTAGCTGGTTTAAAAAAAGTATGAAAATGTAGTTGATGGAACTGATGATGCTTGATATCACTCTCCGTCACGTTGCCTGTTTATGACACTGTATTTGAGGAGCTTGTCGTTATGAAGAATTTAATTTTTAATAAAGTTTATTAAAACCACTTTTTCAAGGAAACTATTTCAAACTTAATATTACACTGCTGAAACACACACTCACACAAACCAAACCGTGAAAGTGCGTTACCAAATCAGAATCATTGACCTGTTTACACCCCCGGCTGTTTCAATAAAGACAAACGGGAAAAAAATAAATAAAAATTATTAGTTCAGATAAGGTCACGGGAATGTCACCTTTTAGCACATAATTTGCAGCTCCATTTTTACCGAGCCAATAATAACAACCTGCCAACAATGTACATGTCTCATAGACATTTTTACCGATAAAATTCCATGACTTTTCCGCACCTTAAAGGAACATGATCATGGCTTGAGATTCTCTTGTGGAGTCATTTACACACGAAAAATAAACCAGAAAAGTGATCTTAAGTGAATCCTACACATTATACTCTAATATGAAGGTATTTGAGAGGCAAATTTCCATTATTTTTCGAAAAAAATTTTAAAAAATTCTAGCCTCATTTATTTCTCAAAATCTTCCCCAGGCCTGGGTACCTTTGTTTCTAATTCCATGACATTTCCAGGTTTTCCATGACTGTATGAACCCTGAATACAGCAACACATTTGATGTTATCAGCACACACATTTTGGTCAGTTATCAATAATCAACTATTATTAGATGAAGAATAGAAGCGGGTTTGACGGTTATTATATTGATTTGTGATGAATGTGACACGTATCCTGCTTCTGTCCCATTATCTAACAGTTCACAATACACACACCTGACGTCGACTTCCACGCTGTTCGTACGTTCCCTGTGAGCCTAAAATAAACATCCTGTCTTTCAGCTGCATGTGAAAAATGTCCGATACAATCAAAAGATACCAAACAGGAAACTCCCACAGACGGCTTCCGTACACGGTGGTCCCAGATTTACGCAGACTGCTCTGAGCACATGTGAAGTACACACACACACACATACACGCACTCACACACAGCCGTCATCTCAATAAATGCGGCGTCTGACTCATGCAGCAAATGACGCCACTCTCTATGTTTTTAAGACAAAGAAGCCAAACACAGTTGGCCATTTTTTTTTTTTTACAATTCTGTCTCTACGCCACCACTTACTGCTGAGGATGTGGGCGATATAAAAAAGCTGCGTAATAATGTTCCATCATTTGAGCCAGACAAACAGGACACATCGAAACGCTCGTGAGATTATCCTCAGCAGAGCCAACCAGAGATGATTTTTGTCTTCGGGTAGGTTTTTTTTTTTTTTTTTTTTTGTGATGAATTTCTGCTGTTGCATAACACAGCTGAACCTCCTTCACAGTTAAGCAACATAACATGGGAATGCCAACATGTTAATGCCTAATGCTGCGAGCCTGCAGATGTGATTTCAAGCTGAAGAGCTACCTCGGGGGATTGAAAGAATCAAAGGCTTAGCAGAGATTTAAGCACTGCAGGTCCACTCTAACATCCTCATGTCAACACAATTGCAATTTTCTGCAGGCAGATTGAAATGGACACAATGCAAACAAGCTCTCCAAATCTGTAGTTATACACTAATACTGTCATACATGAAAAAAATACCTGTGCATGTACCAACACAGTCTTATCTAGGACCAAGGGGTTCAAATTTCTAGCTTTAAACATTCTCTTGCGTATGCTGCGCACCGATACAATATTATGACTGCATAATTTTGTTAAACTCTAAGAAAATCTTTTTTTTCCCCCCGAACAATAAAAAAAAAACCTCTGGTTAAAAACAACAGCAAAGTACATATCAGATTATCTAAACTACAGAGGATAAGAGTTGTGTTAATTTGCATTTCTGAAGAAGAAGCAACCAAAACTTTTAGCAACATGACACCAGCAAAACCATTAAACTATCCGGTTAAAGGGTTTCTATCAGTTTGAGAGGGACAACTTTACTTTTCAGGGTTTGAGTCAGGGATTTGACTTAAAGGGGGAACTTCCCTTTATTAGGGCCTGAGCCTGAAGGTACTTCAGGCGAAGGCCCTATTATGTTTGTTTTGGCTCTGTTTTCCTAACTTGTTTGGCCTAAATGATAGCATAGCCTTCAGTGGCGCCGCTGCCTGTACAAGCTATAATGTAACACAAAGGGGCAACAGGCCACTGTCACATTACGCCCACTGAAAGCACATTTATTCCACACTGATTGGCTCAGATTATTATGATAATTGTCTGACAACATAATGGGAGAGTTGTGTGGATGCAAATGTGGTTAAAATTATGTCTGGAAATGAATCCTCCTTAGTTTGGATGCAGCCTTAGTAAGAGAGTTTTCAGCTTAAATCGGAATGTTGATGACTGCATGTGACTGGATGAAGAAGACTTGGACTAAACTGCACAGTACATTTGAAAGTACAAGTATGTGGTTATCAGTTCCCAAAATTGAAATCGAAATTCTCTTTCACTCTATTTACCTTAATTAACTTGCAGCTGTTGTTTTTTTTTTTTTTTTTTACATTTCTTCCATGACAATGTCAAATAAGCAAGAACAATTTTATCTTTTAATTTTTTTCTTGTCTTTTGTTATTCTTAATGATTCTCTTGTGATTTTTGTTGCCGAGAAAGAGATAAAAGAAAAAAAAATACGTTGACATCTCTGCTAATGCATCTCGAAAAGGGTACAAAGAGATAGAGAGGAACGAGTATTTGTTAGTTACTAAAATATAATCATGATGGATGGCTGCTATGTAATGACCTGCCATGAAACTGAAATGTATTGAAATATTTATTGTCATTTCAGGAAATAATGGCTCTTTCGGGACATTATGTATTTTACACATGCCACTTATGACCTTCTGCATATTAATAGCACAAACATGCACCAGGCCAGTATTTATAATAATCTGATAATACCTCCTGATGAAGCTTTGCTGAACTGAGCGTACATATATAGCAGAGAGATGGAGCAAGTTGAATAACCAAGACTTTCAACCGCAAATAGAGTGCAACACCCTTCTTATGGGGTTTGCGGCAGCAGCAGCAAAGGGGGAGGAGGGGTAGTAGACGTGGGGTTAAAACATTCATACATCTAGCTCTTTTCGTCTCATATTCATGCACATTCTGATCACATCATGCTAGCTCCTTGGGGAGCCTGTCTAGCAGATGCATCGTATGGAAATGAAGCTTTGAGGTTATAAATATCAACAGTATAGCACTTGTGAAGAGAACGTGAGGGAGAAGCAGTGTGGTGTGACTCTATTACTATTACAATGTGTGTTGAGGTGGGCGTGTGACCCGAATTTCTAAAGGAAGAAAATAACAGAGGCTCCGGATCCATACCACATACAGCACATTCAACTTCACTGTAATGCCATACACGTAAAGTCTATCAGTCCCAGCTAGGCTGATGAAAAAGCACAGATGGATTTACCCAAACAAACTGCAAACAAGTTGCCCAGCGTGTCTTTGGTTATATAATGAAGTGCTGTGTTAATTGAACAGTAGGATAAAATATCATGCTAGGTCCACCAGGACCAGCTAAGCAACACAAAGAGATGCAATGAAAAGGCTGAGCAACTGGATTAAGCGGTGCACAGAAGTGCTTGATGTCACACTCACTGATGTTCCACATCAACTTCCGCTCACTTGGGCTCCTCTTCATCTGCCTCACATGTTCCCATCGAATGCATAAACACATTTTTTTTATAGCCCTCTCCTCCATGTTCTCTCTCTCAGCATCACTTGGCCACTGAGGATGGTTGCTATGGTAACACCACCCACAGGAGCCGGCTACCTTCCTTGTTACCGTAGCAACTGGTTCCCTTAAGAATTTCAAGCGTGTCACTCAGCTCCTCTCTCTCTCTCTCTCTCTCTCTCTCTCTCTCTGCACAAGAAAGCATCCCCATATGTTTGGTTCAACTTTCGCTCCCCGGCAGGTCGCTGATTGCTAGCTTACTGGTTGGTTAGCTTCACTCGTCACTGCCTGCTGGTTGTTTACACGACACTTAAATTACTAATGCGGAGTGGCGCCACCTGGTAAAGCAGCAGAACTATTTTCTTCACTCTCCCGCTCCTCCTTTCTTTGTCCCAGAGAAAACTTATTGGTCAGGTTTAATTACATGAAAGTTCATCTTATAATTCTGAGCCTAAATACTTCCCTGGGAGAATTTTTTTCTACATGTCTAGGAGGTTGACCAGATCCATCTATTTGGTCTGAAAAACCTTAACTTCCTGGTGAGTCACTGGGAAGACTGAGACTGAAGACTGACAACGTTACCGTGCTCAGAGCTTTCTCAAAATTGATGTTTGCCGAGAGTCCCAACCTGAAGACACGTACAAGCTGAATTAAGGATACAGCACCACCTAGTGGTCACAGGAAATAAGCCTGACACAACAAACATTTGATTACGCAAAAAAATTATATTTTTATCATCACACGGCACGGTGGTGCAGTGGTCAGCACTGTCACTTCAAAGCAAGAAGGTTCCAGGTTCGAGTCCCGGCTTGAGCATGTGGTCTTTCTGTGTGGAGTCTGCATGTTCTCCCTGTTCCTGTGTGGGTTCTCTCTGGTACTCCAGCTTCCTCCCACAGTCCAAAGACATCAAGAGGGGACGATGCTGATTGATACTCTAAATTGACTGTAGGTGTGACTGTGAGTGTGAATGGTTGTCTGTCTCTATGTGTTGGTCCTGTGATGGACTGGTGACCTGTCCAGGGTGAACCCCGCCTCTTGCCCAAAAGCAGCTGGGATAGACTCCAGCACCCCATGACCCTCAACAGGATAAGAGGTAGAAAATGGATGGATGGCTGGATGGACTTTTATCATGTACAGCAACATGATATTCATTCTCTAGCATCACCTAGTGGACACAGGAAGTGATATTTAAGCTACAGTACAAACATTTGTTCCCTCCTTCATGTAAACTCCAACCACCCCAGGCTTCAGCACCCTCACACACTCCTACATGGGCAGGATTGCGAGCATCTGCTCATCACTGCTTGCAGCTTTAATCAGCTGCATGAATGTGTGCGCCAGCAGAGGTGTGTGTTCTCTGAGGACTTTCTAGATTTATGTCTAGTTGGTAAATGAAAAGTACACTGAGCTTCCTTGCAATGAAATCCTACATCATGTGACATCAGTGGTATTTGATTTGTTGAGGATGATCTACTTCTTGCTCACTCCAAGTCTTGATGCATCGGTTGCTGACTCACTGAGTCCTCACATGTCCCCGTGTGTCACAACCACACACTCACGATGCCACAACTCGAGCGATTAGCTTTCCATTTTATTTTAATGAACCAACTGTCTGTCCTCTCGAGGCTTGTTGTCCTACAAGACACCTGCTATTATGAATAACCATAATCTGACAACCAGGACAATATCTGATATATTGCGCTCATCACACCACGTTAACTTAAGCAGTGCGATGGGACAACCAGGGCTTTATGTACAGAATATTAGCCAAAAAAAGCACTGAACAGTTCCCATAGCAACACGACGTTAACTGAGGTCATGTCACAATTACTCGTGCTGCTTTGCTTTAGGCCTCTCAGAGTCAATTTAAACGGAGCTTGATAAGATAATGTGCACTGGCAGCAGAATCATTCAGAAGATTAAATATTAGTGTTATGTCATTTCCTGGGGTCATAATGTCTGCACGGACTGTCCAACGGAAGAGAAAATTGTTTCATCATTGGAATAAACAGCATCTCCATTGATGTGTTGTGTTCTTTGATTAGATTCTTTGTCAAATCCACAGATAGTCTCGTGTAAAGTATCCAATTTGTCAGCTGAGTTAGTGAACAGCACTGCCTCTCCTTGGTGAGCGTCGTGACCCTGAGGCTGGGAGAAGAAAGGGACTTGATTTGTCTCCCTCCATGGCAAACTAAGTCTCATTGTTGACCAGCAGCCACAGCAGCACCTGAGTCTCTTTGTCACCTACAGCCCAGCTCTTTATAAGCGCGCCATCTGTCCAAACTGTGTAAAATACATGCAGAGTAAACGGCAGGAAGCTTTTAGAGCTTCTATGATGGAGTTGCTGAATACTGAGCTCTGAGTCAACTGCTGTGGGAACATACTGTCTCAGGGGAAAGGAGGGTATGTCTGAAACTCCACTGTTAGATATGTACCCTCCTTAACAGGAAATTCCATCGGAAAACATATCAAACACTAAAAAATAAGCAACTGCAGGCAAGTTTTACATATTTGGAGAAGCTGAACTAAGAACTTCTCTTTTGATCATCAAAAATGTACTCAGTAATGGTCATGGGTTGCCAAATAGACAAAGAAACCCACTGCTGAATGTATCTTCTGTCTGGGATTTCAAAAGAAAAAAAAAATTATATAAAAGCAAGAAATCTTCAGCTGAGGGAAGATGATGATGCTTGTTTGGAGCAAACAGGTTTTTACCAAAAGATGAATTGCACAATACCATTTTGAAATAAACACTGGCAGAGGTGGGTTAACTCATTTCTGACAGGGGAGACAGGCGAGTACCTCACAATGCAATTTTACCACAATATATCAAAATTGTGTCAATCATCTGGGCCGGAATATCAACAAATTCGGTTGCACATCCTTATTTCAGGTTATTTAAAAAACAATCAATTTAAATTAACAATGGGTGGGCAACCCAGTGATTCACATAATGGTTGCCTTCACCAAAAATGAAGTGAGAGTGAAAAGCAGGACAGAGTGAGTTTGGATTGTGAATTATTCAAGAACAACACATGAGGAAAGAGAAAAGATGTCACTGGCCACTGAGAGCTTCTGAAGCAAATGGGGGAGCAGCGTCTGGGAGTGTAGGGTAGGGAGGGAGGGAGGGGGTTGCCTCTGGGATGTGGCAAGGCTGAGACGGGGGGGGGGGGATGGGGCAGGGAGGAGACAGACATGGGGATTTTCTTTTGTGTACTGGTGAGACAAGCTGGGGGAGTGGACCTGAAGGAAGGTACACTACATAACAACCAGGAAGCATGAAGGGCGAGAGGGCTGCTGTGCTGTCGGAGAGGGTGCGTGACAAGTGCCAAAGCCCCGCCAACGAGCGAGAGCCCAGACCTTTCCATGGCCTTCAATAATTGATGCAGCTTCTGCAGCGTGCCATCTTTATAAAGCTGTGTGACGAGTGTGTGTGTGTGAGAGTCAGGGGATGATGGGTACGTTCAGTTTGATACAGCAGAAATGAGCTCTTATTCTGCAAATAATGGAGGAGGAGGACGAGGAGGAGGAATAACCTGCTGAAAGCTCCCTCCCTTCTCCCTCTATGTCCCTGCGTTGAATGTTAATACCGGCCAGATCAGCCTCAGTGGACCTAACAACCCCACACCCTCCAAGCCTGCAGCCAGAGCTCTTAAGGAAATTAAATTTTGCTGCTCCGCTTTTATACAACTCTGTGCTGCACTCTGGCCAAAGGGGGTTTTCTTGCCTGTGCACCCACCCACCAACCCCCATCTCATTCCATAGCCACCTGTGAATACATGACAGAGATGGATCTTCCTGTTCTCCCAGCTGTGCGACCTGAGTTGAAATAAGGCTGGTCTCCATTAGCATGCACTCCACCCTGCAACCCACATAACATTCTGCATGCTTTACATCACTTCCACTTCCTCTCCTCCTCCAATCACCCAGACTGTGCCAGCGCGATCCCGTCTCTCACCAAGCAGCCTTCAATCTCTTTCATTGCCTTCTCTTCTTTTTTTTCCCGCCCCTCCTGAACACGGAGGACAAGTGTTATCACCACACTGCAGATGTTTTCATGGGGCCTCCACTGGCTGCTGCAGGACGAAACATCTCGTTTCTTCCCTGGCATTAACGAAAGCCAAGCCATTAGCGCTGACTGAGGCAGCTATGTGGGGCTGCAGCGATATCTCAGCGCTGCAAGACTCCTGAGAGGCGCCAGCGCTGGATGTGATCAGGGTGGATATGCTAGCATCTCAATCCCTCTGAGTGATAAACTTATGGCATGCAAACACACACAGTCACACACATCCACGCTTGAGCTTTTACACATGCAGGTTCAAGCAACCAGAGCTGATCTGAAGGCTTAGAGGACTTCTCAACCAACATCTACTGTATATCATATTTGACATTCAGTGAGTGGATGATGAAAGGTTAAGTAATATTTTTGCAACTGGATGCAAGTTTTATCTACCTTACAATCTTGGAAGTGACGAGCTTTTCTAAGCATTCATTATTAAACTCATTTACAGCTACACCTTCACCGACGGAAGCCCATAGTTAGAAATATTTCAGAAATGGCAGAAGATTTGAGCCAGGATTTAGCAAGAGTTTCCTTAAATCTATCGGGAATGTGGATTAATTTCCTGCGGAGCAGCAGGACGATCTCTACGCCTGAAGACACGACAACAGAAAATGTTGTTATTTCATAAATTGAGACTAAGAATTTTGGCAATATTGTTTCAATAACAAGTCTTCTTACAGACAAGTTGACATAAAAAGTCCAAAACACACGATTGTAGATTTCTTTTCCATAACATTCATAGAAATTAGTGCTTATTTCATTCTAATTCCTTATTTTGACAGCGTGATGAAAAACTGCAAATATTAACGTCTTGTGGTGACCTCTGTTAGCTTTCTGATTACATTTTGGGTCTGAGACGTGTGGCATTTTGCAGTGCACAGATATTTTATGGGCTGTTGTCTCATGAATGTCTCACTCTTGGAGGCAGAGACCACATCCTGGCGATAGTTGTAGCTTCTGGTGTTTGTTTTTTTTTTTTTACAGAGTGCTTTGTTCATGACATAACTTTTTTTGTGGAACTAGAATTTTTACAGTGGAGTACAATTGTTTTCTCAGGTTCTTTTCTGGATATGTAAAGAAAGGTGATCCAATATAGAAAATAGCATAGACGCACCTACTGCATGGAATGTAGACTTGTAAATATCAAGTGAAACCTTTCAGCCTCTGTAGAAGACAGACACATTAAGTGAAATAAACAAAAAAGCGCAGGCAATGGTCATTTTTTGAATATGTCAGTCATGCATCTGATATTAAGTCCAGCAAATTCAGATTAGTTCCTTCAATTTTGCTCATTGTTGTTCTATCAGTAAACAACAGGCACTTCCAAATCTTTTGAAAATTAAAAAAAAACCACTTTCTCATTCAACTTGTGTGTTTTCCAGTATGAATAAAATTTTAATGTCATATAAACTTGTTTCTACACAGATAAAATCAGCATCAGAAAATACGAGCTATGGGCCAGATCACTTGTAAAATATCAGTGTAATGGATATTGGTTAAAAAAAACAACAACCCAGTATCATGACTCCCTAATTTCCATCTCCGGCTGAAAGGCCGACAGCAATAATAGAAATAGAGAACTCAAACTTATCTCAACTTAACAACTCAACCTGAACCATAAAGATTGATGATTGCAAACCCTTTGTGTTCAAGTCACTCATTAGTTCGTCACCACTGCTAAAAAAAAAAAAAAAACTTAAAAAAAAATTGCTAACACACAGTTAGAGGGCTCATTTCCTCTGCTCCAGCATTTCACAATGACTCTGCAGGATTCAATCCCAGACCTGTGTGTGCTTCACTTGAGCAACGGGTACAGAGAACATGTGCTCACATAAAATGGTTTGTTTTATGCCCACTGGCACACGGATATAGTAGAGAATACCGAGCAAACAGGAATCCATTAGTGGAACCCGATTATCTCTTGTCTCTAAAATTAATTAAGAGTGTAGGCCAGAATGTGTGTGTGTGTGTGTGTGTGTGTGCGTGTGTGTGTGTGTGTGTGTGCGCACGCGTGTGTGTGAGAGAGACAGAGAGAGAGACAGAGAGAGAGAGAGAGAGAGAGAGAGCGATCTGGTTCTCATCTTTTTTTCTGCTCTACAAATCCCCTTGTGTTACTGCATTGAAAGGCAGATGGGAGCTGCATGAGTCTGTATGTCCATATTCCTGCACAAAGCCTGAAATTGCTGCTTGTGGTGATATTGAGGTGGAAGAAGGAATTGGGGGGGGGGGGTGCACAGCAACGTTGTGACTCACTCATTTTTTTTTAATACATCTAAAAAGTGCATCCCCTCATGCAGCTGTACCCCGCTCCTGCAGCCTGGAGATGGCTTTGTTTGAGAGGGTTCTCTGCAGCCTCTGGGGGCTCCAGCGTTCAGATTCAAGCTCCAGTCATTTATCTTGATAAATACCCCTCCCCCTCCTCCTTTCTGAAATCAAATATGGCTACACCCAAGCACAATCACACTAGAATTGCTTTCTCTCAATGACATTATCTAGGAGCCTAAATGGAGCTGCAGTCTCGCTTTGTATAATTCACAATACATGTTTAAGGTTTAATAAGTAGCTTCAAACAGGCAGCAGCTGCAGCTATGATTGTAATATCTCTGGTTTAAAGTTGAAATGATTCATCTATTATCAATAATTCCAGTGATTCATCAATTCTTTCTCAACGAAAAATAAAGGCTGCTTTGATTGTAGCTTCTCCGAGAGGAGTTTTATATGACTGTAAACCAAATAGTTCATGAGGACGCCATATTGGGTTTGTGAGTGTGAAGATTTATTGACAATGTAGTTCGAATGATTACTACATTAATAAGAGTAGAAAAGAACAATATTCAGAACAGTCTGTAATGTTGAATCTATTAGATGTACTGGACTACTGTATCACTACCAAGGAATGCCATGTGACAACGGAGGAGTCCCTTCACCAAGGAGCGAACGAGATCACTAGCATGGGCCTTTGTTTTGCAGGATATTTCATGAAGGAATGGATGAGATCGGATTTTCAAAGGTAGGTAATATTAGCGGGAACTTGTCAGTAGTTTTTGGAGGTGATCTGGTTCAGGCGGTGGATCCTGAACACTGGTGCAGATCATTGGCAGGGGCTGTTGCGGAATTGTCGTAAGATGAACATTTTGGCCTCCAGGTATCATCTTGATTGTATTCGGGATCCATAAAATGATTGACGCCTTTGAAAAAAGTGAGCACATTTGGAGAAAACTACTTGAGGTCACATTTTTTGAGAAAGATAAGTATTAAGCTCTCAGAATTGGCGCGGATCATGTTCTGGATTCGTAAAGACCTACTTTTGGAAGTTCCAGAGAAAAAAACATGAATACATTTTGCTGATACCATGAGTATCCATGTGTCTGCCCTCTGAGTTCTTTCTGGTTTTCTATGAATTTGTAATAAAGCATTCCCCAGGTTTATCTTCAGGATAGAACAAAACCTGACATTTGGTTATTTTACATCTAAAACATTTCTAAAACGTGCTTTGTGACGACAGATAAAAAGGAGATCAAATCATCCATCAGGAAATGTAGCGTTGTGAATATAAGTTGCATACGTTGTGTGTTTTGCTGGTATATATAGAAGTCGTGGGATTGATGGTGAAAGCAAACCTTAGAGTTAAAACATTAAAAAAAAAAAAAAAAAACTCTAAATATGCAACACCGACCTCGGAGGTGTTTACATGTCAGCTTGGTCACACGAAGACTAAATGTTCACCTCTTTGATTTTCACTCACTCTTGGTTTGCAGCTATCAGTAAATTCAATTTCCAAGTTTAAATGTATCCCTTTTGCACTTCTAGCATTAAATATTTCACTTTAAAAAGAGACATACAATTTGCCAAATTGACTCATCTCAACTGAATGCGTGTTTGAGTAAATTAGGGGAAGCTGACAGTTTTATTAGGACTAATACTTGAGTGTAATCCAGCTCGCCGCCCCTCTCACAGTGTAATCGTCAGTGTAAACCTTCATGAGCAGGTCTCTTGTATGAAGCTAAAGTCGGTTCCTCGGCATCGCAGTAATCCCTCTAAGGCTCTTACAGAAGCGAAATTATTTCAGAATGAAAGGGAGAGGCTCTATGACTCGTACAGTGTGAAAGATTCCTAATAAATAAACATGTCACAAATCCTCTTAGGAAAACTTGAAGGAACCTTTTTTCTTCTTCTTCTTCTTTCTTTTCATACAGTGTTCCGGAGCTGCTTCGGATGAGAAAGTTCATTTGACCTGAACTGGAACCCCAGCTGGGGCATCGTGACTCACTCCCACGCATGGCAATTCAACCCAAAACGCCAACCAGCCTCAATACAGAGAGCTCTAACGTCAGCGCAGGCCTCACTGTGATCAGGGCGACTGCTGAATGAAAAGTACTGATGGGAACAAAACTGAGTCAAAGTGAGACATTCATCTGATTTCACCAGCTTTCTAATGATGGAGACGGATGACCCGCATCTCTTTTTATTAAACTGCATCACGCACTCCACCTGCATGCCTGTCATATAGCTAAGTCACCCTCTCTTGCAGTTTCAACCCCCCACCACCCCACCCCCGTAGATGATGAATCTAGGATGTTCTGGCAATGCACCACAGCGCCTTCACTTAAGGAATCTCACAGCAAGGATTGTTTTCTAATCCATCCAGTAAAACAAATATCACGGAGGATGCATGACTCCCATCCTGCTGGAGAGCTGCACCACTCCTCTAACAGCCTCTCTCTCTCTCTCTCTCTCTCTCTCTAGGCCGGTTTGGCAGCAAGGATCTGATCTCCATCCTTCGCCTGAAACCAAGGCCTATGGAACAGTTTCCATGTCAGATGCAGGCCCAGACTTGACGCAGTGAGCCAAATAAAACACATATTTATACAAACAGCTTTTGTGCGAACTTCTACGGATTTAAGCATCTGCATTTCCAATCCACTGACTCTTAGAGTGTGTGCGCTTGTGTGTCATCACTCTTTCTGATACAGGACGCTAATGGAGGATGCATTTACTAATTAAACCTGCCCTACATAGAGGTGAGTGTCAGCATTAGAGGGAATAAACAGCGCGACTGATGAAAATACAACATTCAATGCAAAAGTCAGATTGAGCAGTGGATGCGGTTCGCCATCAGGACTGAGATGACGGTCTTACCTCGACGTTGTCGCGCACGCACAAGGACAACACAGCCATCAATATAGGTAATGCGGAATGTCCCATTTTTCTCGCTTTTCTTTGTCTCTGATGGAGTTGCTATCTTGAGTCCCTGTAGAAGCTGTCGGGTTACATCAGCTGAAGTGTTCCTGCGATGCCCCCTCGTCGTCTGCGTCCTGCTCGCTCTCGCCGGCGGGCGGGCTCTCTCTCTCTCTCTCTCTCTCTCTCTCTCTCTCTCTCTCTCTCTCTCTCTCTTCTCCTCCTCCTCCTCCAGCAGCAGCAGCAGCAGCCTGGGTTTATGAAGAGGGAGGATGAAGGCTGACAGACCGAACCAAGCCCTGTTTCTGCGGCTATTTATCAGCAGGGCTTTACTCAACTCCCCCCCCCCCCCCCCCCGAACCCTCGCCCACCCCATTCCCCGTGTCTTAGTGACGAGAGACCTCTGCTGGTGATGGGTGGACGTTACAATTGAGCTCCTGCGCCAATGGGGGGATCCACCAGGGTGAGTTTAAGAGGATGATGGACTGTTACACATCTGGCAAATTAAAGTTGCTGGTTTTCAATGCTGCGGATGAAAACATCAGGATCAGCGTACCTACAAATTTTGTGACGAGGTTGATTTTAAAACAGCAATGAGTTTACCGATTCATAATGAAAAAGTGGGGAAATTAAATGATTAAAAAGACAGGTAAAACGATCATTTTATATATATATATATGTGTGTGTGTGTATGTATATATAATATATATCCTGGGAAATAAGAATGTGTGGCCTGCTTTGCAAACAAAGTTAAAAATCCATACTTGTATAACTAAAATGTCTCTTCTTTGCTTTTATTAACAGTAAAAGTAACACATGTATCAAGTAAACAGAGGTTCTAAGAACAAAGGAAGCCACAGGGGTTCAGATAGAACGCCCTCACCTGAGCTCTATCTCTATTCATAAACTCTGTCCACAGCACTTCCTGCTTTCGACTTCCTGTTTCTCCTAAATCAGCTTCCCCTCCAGACCTGCTCTTCACAACAGCCACAACTCATTTATGATGTCACATTTGATTCCAGTGAGGAGCACAAGGAGTTGTTTAGGGTCTCAGGTTTTATCAGGTTATAAAACCTGTGGCAGTTGGGGGTTGACATAACTTCAGGTGGGGGGGTCTAGGAGCTAACGGTGCCTCGGCTGTTCAGAGGTAGTGATGAATAGAGCGGCTCCAGAGGTGAACCTGATTTTAGTGCCATCCTATGGTTGGATTGGAGTCCTGCATCTCAGAATCCAGCTTTTGGAAAAGATCCATCCAGATCGATCCATCCCTTGAGGAGCTTGGGGTGAGCCGATGGATCTGGTTGGTGAGTCTGACCCAGCACAGGAACCAGAGGCTCACACTTTCACTGACAAACCATCGCTCAGCTCAGGGTTCTGCTGCAGAGTGGAAGAACTCACACCTGAGCTCGCTTCGATTTATAACCTCTGTACGAGCCACTTCCTGCTTCCTTCTTCCTGTTTCTCCTCAATCAGCTCCTCCTACAGGCCCAGTTTGTTAATCGAAGCTGTTGGTTTAAAAAAAAAAGAAAAAAAAAAAGGTAAATTAAGAACTGCATTGAATTTTTCCATGGGAAAATTATAAATGTGGATTAACATAAACATTTTTATCCTCATTTCTTTTAAAATCAAGTTCTATATCAAAATTTGTCATTGGTTGTCACAGTTATAAAACAAACTGGTAAAAAATGGCTGTTTTAGTCCCAGCTGTTCACCAATAAATACTGCTTTTATGAATGTTTATTGAATATTGGACTTGTTCACTACTGCATTTTGCATCAGTCTTGAGTAACTCTGTGTGATTCAGGCATTATGGAGCGATATCGTTGTCGTCCTTGTCTTCCACTTATTCCTTACTAGTAAGGGTCGCGGGGGGGCTGGAGTCTATCCCAGCATCTACAGGCGAGAGGCGGGGTTCACCCTGGACAGGTCGCCAGTCCATCACAGGGCCAACACATAGAGACAGACAACCATTCACACTCACAGTCACACCTACGGTCAATTTAGAGTATCAGTCAGCCTCGTCCCCTCTTGATGTCTTTGGACTGTGGGAGGAAGCTGGAGTACCAGAGAGAACCCACACAGGAACAGGGAGAACATGGAGACTCCACACAGAAAGATCCCGCGCCCGAGCCGGGACTCGAACCCGGAACCTTCTTGCTGTGAGGCGACAGTGCTGACCACTACACCACCGTGCAGCCCATGGAGCGATATAATCTACAGAAATAATAATAATTTAAAAAAAACAGGTGAAAATCATGATGATATTGTGCACTGTGCTCTAGCCAAGCTGGGTTTCACACAATGGGAAGGGATTTATTTTAGCAACATCCACAACTGGTCAGCAGGGGGAACACATGTATAAAAATAAACTGCTGTGACTGTGCAAGCCTGTGAACTGGGTGATCTCTGACTTGAGGAGCAGCGGGTTCAGATGCATCCTGTCGCCACTTAATGCGTGAGTGTCTGGATTGAAAAGCGATGGCTCGGGAGAAGGGGAACAAGAAAAATTAGAAGAAGAAGAAAGCAACTGAGACATAGACGAGGGTCCGTCAGTTAAAAAAAAAAAAAAGCCCAGATTTGAGTCATGTAGTTCTGTTTCATGCGACACAATGTCTGAGTGGCGCGTTCATTATCAAGTTATCAGAGGTGTAATTAGTGTGTGAAAGTGGTGATTCATTCCAAAAATGAGAACACTTCAAGCCCAACTAAAAATGTTAAATACATGAATGTTTATTTGAGAGACGGCAGATGTTTGTGAATGAATGAATAAATGATGACTCATGAAATCCTTCCCTGCATGAACCAGTGGGCACAAAGCAGAAAATGGGGATTGAGCCAGGAATCTGTTGGCTACTCTGCCTCCTGCCTCCTCCTAAATGTCACCTTTGGGGGGAAAAAAAGTGAATCGAACCCTGTGGGATTGTGGGTATTGTAGTTTGACTCTTTTGTTGCGTCTCATGACTGATTTCAAACGTCCAGTCATGAAGAGAGTGCGTGGACTTCAACTGACAACACACAGATGCATCAGTTTCTTTTTCATGTGATGGATTAACAACACAGTTGATCTACAGAGAGGCTGATCTCAGAAGTCCATGTGAGGACGAAATTCAAAGCGTTTTAAAAAAAAAAATCTGTTTATGAAACAAAAATCTGAAATTTTCTACATTACATTTACAATGAAGTTGAAATAATCTGTCATTTTTTCACGAGTATTGAAGATTTATTTCGCTAGAATTTGCAGTAGCAGTGTAATATGAATGCACTGTAGCCTTAAAGCTTGGATGAGTCGACAATCTAGTAGGATCTCAAATTTGGAGAAGCAGATTTGATAGTTTTTACAGTTTAAAAAAAGACAGAGAAAAAGAGACGGACGTATTTTCAAATTACCGCTTGTTTAAAGCTCATGAGCGTTTTAGCTCACCTGGGAATCCATTTCTCACTGTGGGTCCACTGCCAGGATGAGCGGACACACAAGGCCTCTGCCCAATGTAGCGTCTTATCACGCTTGAGACGCTTATTTCCTGTTAAACGGGAGAGAGAAAGGAAGTGAGGGAAAAAAAATCTAGGAATGGCGGTGCAGCGGCTTCAGGTAAACTGGGCGTGGCTTGCGTCATAGGTGTGTAAGGAAGAGGTGATTTCAAGTGTTTTCAGGCCGCGACGACGACAGAGTTAACCTTTGGATTTTAATTCAACGACTGCAAGCATTGTTTGTGTTTATAAACACAGACAATCCCAGCTTTCTAACTTTAGGACAGTTTAAACCGGAACAAACCCCGGCTTCTGTTGAAGCGTGACCGGAGATGTATTCCGCCAGATATGAATACGACGTAAGTTTGCTTATATTGAAATCTGCAGCGCGCATGTGTGTGAGCTTTTCTATTATTAAAACTGCACGTTGACCCCAGCAAAAAAAGAAAAGAAAGAACACACATGTTTACGTTAAAACTGTCAAACGGAAGTTGTTTTTTCACCTCATGAAGTTCAGTGGCATGTAGTCTGACTGCTGTGAGTCACTCCTGCAATGGAGCGACAGAGGGAAGGAAGGGCACTTGATGGAAAATACAGTTTTGCTCAACAAACTGTGACCGTTGCTCTACGCGTGTTGACTGAGTCACGTTGACAAGTCACTCCAGGGACACAGTTTACAGCTGCCGATCATCCACAGAGGCTAAAGACTGACTGGTCTTCACACTCCATTCATTTGCACTTTATTTTGCCAGGACTTATAAGTCAGGCTGTTGTGCGTCAAATGAAGGCGTGTTTCCTTGAGAAAGATTTGAAATGATCATTGACTGAAATGGTAATTTCACAAGTACGTCGGGACAGAAGTCACCCCTGCTCTTCTTCCAGTCTCGATGTGCTGATAGCCGGCCAGGTCATCTATGCGTGTGAGCCAGAATTGTTCTAGACGTGGAAGTAAGTCAGTCGCTCCAGATCAGGCTCATTTAGGTTTGAGCCAGCGGTCCTGCAACATATGAGCCAGAACTGGTTCTTGGAGCAGGGATATGATTAGTTTTGTTATATGTTTCATAAACTCTTAAGGGAATAAAAACATAATCCCCAGGTGTGTTTTGTGATTTTTAAGATTAACAAAGACTGCGACTCGCCCTCTCATAATTACATGGGTGTCAAGTAAATGTGGCCCTATTATTTGAGTCTGAGTTGTGTTTTCCAGTTTGTAACTGTTAATGCTTCCGTACACCTTAAAATAATGTGTCGACGGGTGCGTAGGAGGGTGTATCTGTGGGCAAGAGGAGGAGGAGGCGAAAACGCCGTCGCGATGTTGCTTTACTTGCAAAATATTTTATAGGAGATGCAACATTTGCCCAAACATTACAGCTCCAATCAAGCTCTTTTTTTTGTTATTTTACAAGTGAGGACAGTGAAAAGTACCAAGAGCTGATATTACATAAATTGTTACGCTCCAGTAGAAGACATCCGTACTGCTCCTTTTGAGATCACGGCATCATTAATCCCCCCCCCCCCTCCCCAATGTTGTGATGTACATTGATTGGAATAGCAGTTCAGAGTGCGCGAAGAAATAAGTGACAGGCGGCCGAAGGTGAAGCCTCCTTAGCAAAGGTGCTCCTTAACCTTTCCAGATCTTTGGTGAGCGTTGCTGGAATTCACTGGCTCTGTAAAACCTTTATTAGACAGCTTCATGAAAACCGTCATAACCTCTGGGGAAATGCACACCACGTTGTATTGTGTGCTGTTAGAATGTGACCTAACAGTAAAATCATTCAGGCAAAAGCAATAGGTTTTCTTTCTTTGTACAGTCTGACATTAACAAGAGGTTATGTGTGTGGGAGTGTTATTTTAATACAGCATATTATCAAGCTATCCTTGTTTCCATGCACCATCTCTTAGCTCCGGCGTGAAGGGCTGCCCACACCAGGAGGTATTTGACTCAGTTGGATTGGCAACCATATTCTCACTCGACCCCAGAAACAAACTGTAAAAGCTGAATTTAAAAAAAAAAAAAATCCAACAATAAAATATTAGGTTATTTTTGAAGCAGTTCGTTAGATTTCCTCAGGAAATAATGGACTGAGTGATAACATGAAAAAGTTTTCTCTTTTGTGAAAGAGGAGTTGAGGAGGCGCGACCTTTGACCTGAATACATCAGCGTTTGTCTGGGTTTGGGAGGGTGAGTAGTCGTTCTCGTTAGCGCCAACAAGTCTTGTGGTTTGTATTTTTATTTATTTGTTTTACAAAATGTGTATTTTAGTGCATGTCAGCCAATTAAAAGTCAGGATGACTCAAATTAATGTGTGTGACCACAATATTCTCTGTCCTATTGGCTGATTATTGCTGAAGCTACTTTGTTGGATATTCGATCGTAAGGAATGTGATCAATGTATTCAGATGCTCATCTGTTTATTAGTCATTGAATAATCGTTTTTTTATTCTTTTCTGTTGCATTTCTATTTCATATGCAGTTTCTCAGAGTGAGCAGCATGCATGTAGATGTGATACTCACGTCTCCCGTTATTGACTCTTCAGGGATGATGGATTAGGATGCGCAGTCATCAGAACTGGAGACGGGTTTACCTTGGCGTGTCTGCGTTCCTCGGATAAAGTTAGATATTTTGAAATGCATGCAAGGGTAGAAACAGTATCTCCATCCAGTCTCCGCCAAGTGAGACACGGCGAATGATGCTTTACAGTGTGGTTGCGCCGGACGGTTGCACCATTTTTCATTGTGCACCAGAAGCAGCTCAAATATCTGCTGAAGGGTACTGCCAGGTGAAGCCGGTGTGACTGACGCCTAAATAGCACACATTTTTTGTTATGGTACATGTTTGACCTTTTAGTTCCAGCCTCTAATGACCTGATCGGCCCAGGAAAGAGAAATCGGTGCTTGTGTGTGTATAGAGAAAGCAGCTTTTTAAGCTCCAACCGAGAGCTGACTGTTTTGCCTTTGGTCATTTGCTGTGTCTCGAAGAAACTGTCACACTGCGGCTGAATAATTTAGCTACTTTCTAGCCCTCTGAATATGTTGACAAACTACTTGAGCAAGCGGAGCGCAAAGGAATACACTAGAACATGGTGGACTAGCAGAAAATAAGTGAGCGTATCGCATTAAATATGATATTTTGGCCTTAAATGATTAAAGAGTCTGATATACACATACATATATACATAAGGTAGAAAAGCATGAGCAGAAAAGAAGGTCAGCCCCAAGACTGTTGCTGCTGCTGTTAAACTAAACAAGGAATCAACGGGTGCTCGGGAAATGACGCCCTCAGATCCGAGAGGAACTTCGAGAAACTGTGGGCTTTAAAGTTTCCTTACTTCAACGGAGGCGGAAGCAGTTTGGAAAAGAATTGTGTTATTTGAAAAGAAAGTGTTACAGTTTGTCATCAGATTGAGTTTTAGGAATGTGAGAGGTGACTCACCAACCGCCACTCCGTGTTTACCAGGAGGTTTCTGACGAGACGAATCAGGACGTGAGGAATCATGAGATTTCTCAAAAATAATAATAATAATAATAATAAATAATAATAAGTAATTCTCAATCTTATGAAAAGTCAGGTGTAGGAGAGTTCTTTTCTTAAAATGTTGTTGTATTGCAAGCAAATTTATTTTTGTAGCATAGAATCAATTCAGTGTGGCTGCCAGATAGAAACAGAAGGTGCATCCAAATTAGAAATAGAGAACGTGTTTAAAGATGAAACACAATAAAACATGTTCTGTCTCTTATTAATAGTGTCATGAGAAGAATGAATTGAATCTGGAAGAATAAAAATTTCACAGTGTGAATCAGGGTTAAAAAAAAACCCTTGATTTTGTTCATGTCAGGTGAGTACATCCTAGTAGTACTAGAGCCTGAAGTTTGATCCTGACAGAAATGAACGGGTGTCTAACTTGGCGTTCTACAGTCTCTTGTGCGTTAACTAATACGCACAATCATCGCACACATATAATGGCATAGCAAATCAACATGTCTGCAGTCTACTGAAGAGAAATAATCAAATGAAGCGCTCATAGGTATATGGTACTCTCATATCCGGTGTGTTATTTTTGCTTCGCTGAGGACGGGGATCTGAATCGGGTTGAGTTTGAGTTTGTTTTTAATTTGTCTGTGCTGGTGTGTGAGCTGCTGCGGGGCTAACTTGTTTACTTCCTGAGATACTGGTTAGACCACTCAGAAATGCTACAACTATCTCTTAACTATGTGAGTGCACCGAACTGTGTTTTCCCTATTACAACAAAATCTCCTTTTTTTTTGGAGATTGCAGTGAAAATACAGCACGTAGTTGAAAAATGTGATTATATTTCTTTGCAGGATGGAAGGATGGGATATGATGGAGCATGTGTAATGGTTTTATTAGGCTGTGATTGATTGATTAATGGGGACTGATAGAGAGGGGGGAGAGACCCCCGGAGCACTCGCTGACCCCCATCGCTAATGATTTCCCTCATTCTGGCCCATGATTGCTGTTAGAGATTCCAATTAGGAAGCATGTGTGGAAGCCCGGGCCGGGTAAGAATAGACCTTAATTGCCATGAGTTATCATCTAGACTCATGTAATTGAGCCCCCATCTTAAGGGGCAGCACATCTGACAAATTGATTTAATACCAAAGTGATTCTCCATCCCTAATGGCACCCGGGCTTCTTCACTCATGAGCTACAGGCTCTGAATTCATTGTGTGTTGATTACTAACCGACCAGAAACCCTTTTCTCTCAGTTCACCCACTTGAGAGAGCTCGCGCACACACACGACTAGTATCGACACACACAGATCCCCTAAAGCACCATCTTGTATCCCTCGTTCATTCTGGAGTGTCTGAGTGTGTGTGTGTGTGTGAGCGTGTGTGTGTGTTAGTAAATGATGGTGTGGGAATAGAATCTTCCGTCCCTTTACTAAACAGGTCTCACCAGTTTGGCAAACATATGCGAGCTGCTTGTTTGAACCTGCTCCTCTTGATGTCCCTCATGTTTTACAGCTTTTATGTCATATTTAAAGAGTTGATGTCTTCTTTATATTCAGGTTTCACCCTGTTTGACCCCCCTTTTCCTTGAGCCCAGGCAACAACCTTTTCATGGCATCAGCTTCTTTGGTAGCCTGCTAAAGGCAACAGGTCAAGGATGTTTACCATTTTGGAATTTTGAACGAGCGCTGATATGTTGATGTGATGTGGCCGACATTATAATCCTGCCCTTCACACTAATTTATGTATGGCCTTTATATACAAACAAACACCTGAACTTCGGTGTTGTGTTTATTTGCATGGAATTAGTTTGCACAAAATGTGATTTGTAGTTGATGACCCAGCTCCATGTAGGATAATTTGGAAATTCGCCTCACAGTTTGGCGAAACTAAAGGTTTTGTACTTGCTACAAGATGCAATATAATCCACAGGAAAACAGCCACGCCCGTTGGCCCGGTTATGAATGTAAATTATTTAATCTCTTCATCCACACCATGACAATGTTGCTGTATGTTTGTTTGTTTGTTTTTTTTTAAACTCTGTTTTGTTTTTTTTCTTCTGGATCAGAGTCACAATGGCAACCACGAGCGGATCGACTTCTTAACCAGCAAAGAGAAAGTGCCCAAGCGGAAGCTCGGCCTTCTGATCGGGCTTCTTGTGGCGGTTCTCATCTTTGCTGCTGTTGCAGCTTTCCTTATTTGGTTATTTGTCTGTGAGTGTTGTTGCAAACTTCTCTTACATTATATTATCCAGTGTAGCTATGTGGAGGACAGCATTATCAGGGTTTACTGGAGCTAAAAACAAACTAGCATGAAGGAAGGCGGGGATGAGCCGAATGTGTTATAGTTTGTTTTCAGCTCAAATGAAAGTGTTTGTAGATTACTGAGAGTACAGCTGGATGAAGAAGATGTGGATTTAACCTGACGATGCACTTGAGAGTTTTCAAAAATCTGTTTTTTGGACAGTTTTGCTATTGCTTATCATTTGTGTTTAGCTTCAGCTTAATATACTGTATGTGGCTGGCTCTTTCTGCATTTTGAAGCCAAAAATAAGTGAAGAGGTTAAAAGAACATCTTTGAGAGTTTACTATGTTTATTGCTATAGTATAGCTCATCATTAATTTGAGTTAAATGTACTGCAGTAAATTTAGATTTCTTATTTTTCCCTATGTACACAGACTAGAGAATGAAAATGTGCCTTAGAGGCAAAATGAACCTTGAACAATGCTTCTTGGTGTTTTTGCAAATTTAAAACTATAAACAAATCAGGATGTTTGAAATTGAAAGTGACATTTTTATTTTTTGATAGCGCAAGTTATTTCTCTCATAATTAAAAAGCTATTTAGAGTGTTCCTGTCATGAAAGGCACAATATCAAACTATGTAAAGTTGATCATTTGCACCCGCTGTGAAGGCAGACGTCTTTGATACGCCAGTGTGAGAGTCTTGTTTTTGACGTTAATTTTCCATTAGTGTTAACCCATTTGACATCTCTGACTTTCTCCTTTTTTAATAATGCAAAGAGAGAAATCCCAGCGTATCCGTGACACAGCCTCCCTGTCACTTATACACACGAGGTCTGACAAAAAAGCCCTCTGAATTCCTGATAAACAGCCTCTTGATTCAACTGACTATTTTAATTGCTCCTAGAGTCAAACTGTCCTCCCAATATGATACCGGACTCTTTGACTTTTTAAACAGCGTTTCGAGGCTCGTTTAAATCCTCCTATGTCATCCAAGGCAGGAGTCTCATTGCTGTTTGTCTCTCCGCTCCAGTCAAGGATGCCGATTCAGAGGCCACCCTCAGTCAGCAGCGTCTCCCATCAGCTCAGCTGTTCAGCGGGCACATGAAGCTGGTTGGGATGCCGTACGACCAGAAGCTGGAGGACACCAGCAGCAAACAGTTTGAGGAAACGGCAGATAAACTGGAGGCAATCGTGAGTTTGACACCCAAAGATAATTTGACCCAGTGACAGAAAAGCATATAGATCCAGTAAGGAGCTGAGGCCCAGAGACCTTCGGACAGCTAGTTAGCTTAGCACGGTGATTTGTAGTGTGTGGAAAGTGTTAGCATACCTCTGCCAAAAGTCATCAAGTACTTGCTGGTCCAAAGTGGTCTTTTGATGATTTAATATAAACGTAGTTTTGCAAGTTATTTGCTATAAAACACAAAAATGGATATAAAAATTTTAGAATCGGACACCCAGCTGGAACTACTTTCTTGACAATGCTCTTGAGGGTTGTGATTTGTTACAGCCCCTCAAAACAACCATTGTAACTTCAGCCAACAAACCAAAATGTTCACTGACAAATAGAAGAGCAACTTCTACTGATAATCACGGCCAACTCTGAAAGGAAGGAAAGGATAATCATGTCTGGCTAAACCAAGATCCTGAACCTTACCTGTGTGACAATGGGGGGATGCCAACACCACCCACAACCATTCTTTGTGCTAAGCTAACTGGTGGGTAGCCTTTTTCTATGCATTCTACCTCATTAACACACGCAAAAAGAGAAGGATTTCTATTTTCTTGTCTGGCTCTGGGGAAGAAAGCAAATAAGTGCATTCCCCAAAAGTTGGCATTCTTTTTAACTATTTTGAACAATAAATTACTTGTGGATCTTGTTTGGCATCCTAGAAAATCCTTTGTGCCCTCAGTAGTTTCAGGATACATGTGTGTGGGTGGGGAAAAAAACACTATACGTTCCCTTAGTGATTCCCTCAACAGCGTCTTCTATTATTGGAGACAATTGGATATTTTTGTAGCTCCACTTTGGAGCATGATGATGGCAAAAACCTGCACTCTATCCCCGTTATGTGTTCACTTTCTCAGTGAAAAGCGACAGAAGGGAAAGAAAAGAACGGGAGTGGTTGACTGCAATTAAATCAAATAGTGTGAAATGATTGAGGGGTCTGATTAAGTTTGCGTTGATGCCTCTCAAACATTTCTGAAGAAAATTGGATGTTTTTTTTTTTTTTGAGTCATCAAGTATTTTTAAAAATTAAAAAAAAAGGAAACTCTGCACACCAGAGTCTGTGACGGATGCGTCGGAGAGAAAAATAACTTTAAAGCAGAAGAAAGCTCCTGCACACCGTCTCGATCATTTGCTCTTAGGTTGATTTACGATTCGGTCCGTTTGACCTTCATCAGGTGTATCAGGTATGATACACCTGATGAAGGTCAAACCGATCGAAATGATACAGTGTGCGGGAGCTTGCTTCTACTCTTAAAGTCATGAAGTATGGGAATGAGGCAATGCGAGTCTGACAGTCACCATACAAATGCAAGCTCTTCTTCCCCCGTTTTGAAGTTCACAACCGGCTCCACTTTCTTTTTCCAGCTGCGTCAGCTTGCCGTGTCACAAAGTGCCCTCAGGTCAGCCGACGCTCCATGTGCTCAGTGTATGATACAAAAAAAGAAGCTAAGGTCTTGTGTGATGCAGCTCAGAAGGCGAGACAGTTAATGAAGAATCCCCTTGTTGTGTGCTTTTTAGTTAACATGCTAATTTCTTCCTTGTCTCAGGGCAGACAAGCAGCAAAGCTGTACTTGCGTTATTCAGTTTTAAAAAAAAAAAATTTGTATTTTTCTCTACAGCTAGGGGAGACCTACAAGAAAGAACCATTCCTCGCAAAATACTACTCCAAGTCTGTGGTGACGGCATTCAGGTACTTCCAGGGTCTGGACAATTTTTTATATCGCTGAAACTTAAATCCAAATAAATTCTTACTTGGTCTTCTTATTATTTATCAATAGGGCCTGACCGATTTATTGGCCATTAATCAATTCAGGTTTTTTTTTTTCAATTCTCCAATACCATTATCGGCCCCAGAAATTGCTATTTACTAAAACTATTCAAAATGTATGGTCTATGTCTCAATTTACCATGCTGCCATTTCTCTTTCTCTGCTCCCCACAGTGAGGGTGTGATTGCTTATTATTGGTCCCAGTTCAATATTCCAGTCACTGACCTTGAGGTCCTGCCCGAGTTCTCCGAAGAACGGGTGTTGGAGGTCCTGGAGACCGTCATTAACGAGCAGCGCAGCATAATGGGCTCCCAGAAGGTCAAGATCAGTGAAATCACGGCCTCAAGTAGGTACCGGCAGACCCCGGGGCAGAGGCGGCAGGAAGGACAACAACTGTGCCTTTTCCACGGCAGACAGTCCACTGTGAATGCTGATGTGAATAATCTTGCTGTCAGCTTCTATCAGCTTTGGTATTCTATATACTTTCTGTTTGCATTACTGGAGCTCACTTTGAGTTGTGCTGATAAGATGCTAACAGATACACCAGACCTCTCTGCTTGTGCTGCATCTGAGATGGCACATTTTATGCTGTTTGGATCCTCTAATGATATTAGCCGAGCCCTGGCCCGACTTGAGACACCCATTTTTCTTCCTTCTGTCTTCTCAGCATTCACGTTGCATTTGTCCACATTCTGGCCACCAGCCAAGAGATGGCTCTATGACTCAGAGCTTTTGGTCCTCCTTTAAAATGATTTCTGTGCCTATGATTTGATGTCGCTGTCCCAGATAGTTAGACAGAGATGTATGGGTTGCTGCTGTAGGGCAAGGTGAGATGGATCAGAAAGAGGCGACACGCCATTGCCGCCAGTTCTCTTAACCGCAGGGAAATGGAACAGAAAATGTGCAACCTAAATATTTTTATCTCATGCATCAGAATCTATCAGCCTCCCGGTGACCTGTTCTTACATTTCCCCCTGACGCTCTCCCTTCCCCTCTCTCTGTCTCCAGTCACAGATCCTCGCATGGCCAGGAACCCCAGAGCCAGTGAGTACAGTGTGTCCCATTTCAATCACTCGCAGCTGTAATTTTCCAGCTGGCTAGATGCTCAGCGTCCTGCCAGCCTGTAACGAATGGCTTGCCTGGCCTGGACTGTACATGTGCAGCTCAAGTCAGAGATTAAGAGCTGAGACTAGTCAGTCACTATCTGACACCTGTCTTTGACACTGGTGAGGTGATTTATAACTCAGGGATGATTAGACTTCATTACAATTCACAGGACCATCCTTATGTTTATACATCTATTCCAGCATGACCGGTGGAAAAACTGATTATGTCAAATGTTTTATGCTATTTGCATTAATTTGAATGTATTTGCAAGGAAAAACACAAACGATATTCACAGTCATTATTACTTAAAGTTGCTCTTCATCCAAAAAGTCAGTTTTATCTTTCAAGTATTATCAAATTGATTTCTTGAGCTCACGTAAATGTTTTCCCCTCCCTCGCCAAGTCTTTTTGACAGCAGAATGCAGCAAGAGCCGGCCACGTACCGGTATATTCAACTTGAAGCTTATAGCTCCGGTGGCTAAGAAAAATAAAAGAGGCAAAACTCTCACATGCATCATCCCTTATATGCGCAATTGTCCACAAACACTTGGATTTGAGCAAAAAATAAATGTTAACTCAACACCTGGAGTAACTAGCTGGCGCGTTTGTTCGAGTCAACTCGTTCGCACTCCTCCGTGCTTCTTCCTTGTTCTTGAAGACATGGACAGGACATGGATTACCCCAGAGGATGAGTTTGAAGGTTTGTAATGCTTTTTGGCAGATTTGTTTCTGTTGTTAGCCATCAGTCACCATTAGCGATAAGATTAACATGTGTCCGGCTCTTTCTGTATTCTGGAGTCACAAAGAGGAGCCGCAGTGGTGAAAAAAATTTTGAGAGCTGAAGACACTTTATTTTTAAGAAGTTGAATGGCAAAAAAACCAAAAACAAGGATGGAGTATCGCTTTAAGGAGAGCTGTACTCCGAATGAGCAGAAGATGATGATGCAGCACTTGATGATGCTCCAAACTTGGCTCACTAGGTCTTAATGACTTTTGGCCATAAACATGATAAATATGACCATTGCTGTTATTTCCAGAAGAGTGTTTCCACAGGCTGGAGGCCGAAGCAAAACCACTGAAGTTTTCATCCCCGGGGTACCCCACCGGCTATCCTCCGAGGTCCCGGTGTCAGTGGCAAATCAGAGCTGCAGAGAACAACGTCATCTCTGTCAGTTTCCCTTTCTTCCACATCGAGGACGACTGCACCGATGACTTTGTCTCCATCTATGACTCTTTGAGTCCTGATGATTCTCAGGCCATCACCGAGTAAGTCACACAGCTGGTGTCCAGTTGCTCAAGGGCACCGGCAAAAAACAGCAGTATTATCATTGCATTGCATTGCTGCAGCTACAACATTCGGTTCACTTGTATGTCTCTGTTCTCTGTGAAGGATAGACACAAAACATATCACACAACCTTTGCTAGCGCCCCACTAACCCCTTCACCCATTCTCACACCCATTGTTTTCATTTCCTCTGTTATTTATTGATCGCAAAAGTTCATCTTCCAAGCATGCAACAAACTGATGGATACTTCAGCAATGACCACTAGTATCATTCTAGAGAATGAGTGTAGTTTACATCCTCCACCGCAGCTGTTAGCATGAGCTAATGCTAAACAACCAAAGAAATGCATAGCATAACAGAGTTATTTCCTGGCAGCCATGTTAGCATGTTATTACAGGATAAAAATGGGTTTAATTCATGACATTAACTATAGCCCTCTTCCATTTGGGATGCATCCAGTAGCATTTTCTGTGCTTAGACCAGTTCACCACATTTTGGTCGCTGGATCCAATGGTTGCAACAAAAATATTGGACCTTTAGAGGAGTAGTGTCCTCGCCTTGAGGAGAGCCACGGTTTAGATCTGGAGCTCTTGGCGGGAGCATAGATTTTGACCTAGCGTAGGAAAGGACTGAGTGATTTGGAAAAACCTCTGACTGATACTGCAATTGTGATGTTATTCTCAATCTTAGATAGTTGTGTCATTATTTGCAATTTTAATTGGAAAAAAAGAACCCTGAAGTGATAGTGGTGTAATTTTTGTGGGGACTTGTAAATTACACAAATATATTTGTTTTTGGTTTTTTTTGCGGACTGGGATCATTGTACAACAGTGAAATATTCAAGCGTTTCTCTTTAGAAAATATTGCACCCTCTGAGATCTGTGTGTTGCACAGGACCATATTGCAGTTTCAAAAAAATTTCAACGAATGGTTTGGTCCAAGCATAGGGCACCAAATCATAAAGCAGAACCTCATATTTTCGAATCCATGCAGCCTAAAATGAACTGAGTGAATTGTCATATTTTGATACCCAGCAGCTCCACTGAGAAAGTACATTTTACATAATATTTCCTCTTGAAGTTTTGCCATCACATTATGTACTATCAGTATGCGGTGCAGTACTCCAGGCATGACTGTCTCCCCAGGGGAGTTTTATTTAAAAGAAAACCAGTAAATTGCCTAATTTTTACTCTTTCAGTGGTACATCAGTACATCAGATTGTGACATAAATCCAGTCTCATATTTCCCTAAACCTTTGTAGCAGGGTTTGTTTGATAGGGCTCAACCAACATTTGTCTCATTTATTTAGCCTTGAAGATCAGAGAGTGGGGGAATGCAGTTCTACATGATTCCCAGAGGACGACCACTAGGAATCACTTTGTATTTGACTGAAATGTTGCAGAGGGATTTAGGAGCAAAAGCTGTTTTGATGTTGGTGGAAAACATGTTCCACTTCATTCCTTTCACTGGATTTGTGATTACAACATTTTATTTTTTTTCTCGTTTTGGCCCCGAAGCCTTTTCAGCTGCGTGTCCCATTTTATTGTTAACTTTTGAGACCTCAGTGAGATTGAGTTGGCTCAAGAAGACCTTTCGTTTCAAATCTATGAAGGGTGCCAACCTGAATCTGGCTACACCAGTGTATGTGTGTATAATTGTACTTTGTCTACGGGGGAAGGATATGATTCTCCAACTGCATGCTCTTGAATGTAACATCAGTTGTAGCTGCAGGCAATTTTAAACTCTGAGACCATTGCCAAACAAATATGCGTTACCAAGTGAAAGCATAAAATTTTTATAATGCTATTGAGCGATCAGCTTTATCCAAGGTGACATGAGGTTTATGAGAGCCATAATATAATACTCTATAATGACATTATTTTACTGGAGGTAGATGTATGCTCTTGCAGCGTCATTCACACCTCTGTGGCTCTGCTGCCAGCAGCGCTGAAACTTTTAGCTAATATAGCCAGTGTTTGACTTTGAAACTTCACCGAAGTAATTTCTACCCTGAGCTGGCAGATCTTTCCCAGTTTATCTCTTTCTCTGACTCTCTCTGCTTTTCTATTGATTTCTGTTCAAATTATTTCTCAAAGTGTTTAAACCTGTTTTTGACATTGACGTTTCACTGCTTTGACTAAAGAATTACGGCGTTAAGTGTTGCACATTCTTAAGCATTTCGATTAGGCGAGTGAGTAAATGCAACAGACGTTTATGCTTCACCGTTGAGGTTTTTTTTTACACGCAGACTCTAAATTACTCAAACAGCAGTTTTGAACCTTTCTGAGTTGCAGCTTCTTACCACCAATTACTGTTAGGGTGAAATACAAGAAAAACAGCTTCCAGTCCAAAAACATTTGACGCAACCTCAGCGGGGATCCTGACCCTTAGGTTTGAGAACCACTCCCTTTTCTGATTCTAATATAAATTTGTCCACCATCTTCTACTGCTTCTCCCACAGGAAGTGTGGTCAGAGGCCCCCGACCAACCCTCTGGAGGTGGTGTCGTCGGGCAACATCATGCTCATCAACTTGATTACTGACAGTGAGGTCCAGCAGCCCGGCTTCACAGCCGTGTATAAAGCCATCCCTCAATCAGAAGGTAATCAGCTCATTTTATTGTGCCGTCACCTGGCTGCAGGTTCTGCTTCACCACACAGTCCAGTTGTTGTCCAATCAGCTGTCACCTGTCTCAAATATGACGCATTCTTTTCAGTGAAAACCTGCGGTGGCGTCCTCTCCGACATCAAGGGAGTCATCACTTCCCCTCTTCACCCCAGCTTCTATCCCCCCGGCGTGGACTGCAAGTGGACCATTAAGGTTTGCTACACTGCTTCTATCCCAGACCCCCCCCCCCCCTCCTCTACCTGACCCCCCCCCCCCCACCTCCCCCTCCTCCACCACCATTTGCCTGCCATGAGAGGGATGCTGAGGCAGCATTATCGAAGCCAAGTGGTTCACTACCTCTTCTATCTTCATCTGTCAGGCTGCTGCTGCAGCTAGAGCTGAGCTGAGCTGCAGCGTTTTGTGTGTCGGTTGTGTTCATTGCTGCTGCTGCGTAGATGTGTGTGTTTACTTACATGCGCGTGTGTGCACACATTTGGTGTGTTGCAGCACATATGCTTTCATTTATAAGGGATTGAGATTCATATCCTTGTGTGTGTGTGTGTGTGTGTGTGTGGGTAGATGGAGGAGTGATACGAGTGGTAAATCAGATTCAATGAGCCAATCACCTCTGCCTCTCTGCTGTAGGTCCCTGCTAAGAACAAAGTACGTGTGAAGTTCAACATGTTCCGCATGAAGGAGCCTGGGGTGGACGTCCGGGTCTGCCACAAAGACTATGTGGAGATTATGGGTGTCAAGTGAGACGCTTTTAAATGACTTGTATTGTTTTGCCTGCGAGTGTGTTCATTATCTTTACCAGTTTCATACAACAATGTTTTGACGATATAAAAATGGGAATCATGTTTCCACCTCCTCAAGCACCTCTCCCTTTTCATTTTTTTGTTTTTTTTCCCCCAATTGTGCATTATGAATTCACAAGCTGATGTCGTTAAAGCTCCGCCCCCTCTCCTGCTTTTGGGGAGCACCACTGATGACCTCATACAATGTTAAGAGTTAAGCTTCACTCGGGGGATGTAGCACGAGGGACTATCACACTTGCCCCCCCCCCTTCCCCCCCAAGTTTCACGGCGCCCCAGAGGAGGCGCTAGTGCAGCCACCAGAGCACACACTCAACTTCCCATCTGTAGACACGTCCAATGGTGCCTCTATGGATCCCCGACTAAGCTGGAGGCAACACAGGGATTCCAACCAGCAGCTGGTTTTAAAACAGAGGATTTCAGTTAGGAGAGTTAGCATTACTTCTCCTCTCGATGTCCTCCTTCAGTTTGACTCAAGACTTATTACCAACTCAAGAGGTGTTCATAGCTTTAAGTCATAAATAAGAATCTTACATCATTTCTGATTGATCATCTGAGGACTTGGACTGTTGCTATGTTGAGAAAATTGTCAAAACCAGTAGATAATGACAAATAGTTTTCCTTGAATCCTTGTTTGTTTGTTTTTTTTAAACCTTGCTGCAGGTACTGCGGGGAGATGTCCTCTTTGGCTTTGACCAGTACCACCAACACCTTAGATGTGATCTTCCACTCGGATGAATCATACACTGACAAAGGCTTCAGCGCTGAATACAGTGCCTATGATCCTGCAAACCGTGAGTTTAAAAAAAAAAAAAGCTACACGACACTGGCGGAGATGTGTGAAATGTTGCAGCGAGATGGGGACGCACAGCCTGCCATTACAGAGCGACAGTGAGGAGGCAGCCTGACAGTCAAAGAGAGCTCTTTAGAAACGGTGGCAGAAAAACTCAAGAGCTAGACTAATCACCAGAGAGCTTGTTTATTGGGTCTGTTTTATCTGCCACTGTCAGTCAGGAGCACTCCACTTTTAACACCCTCCACTTTTCATGTTGTTTCTCAGTTTTACCAAAATGGATTTATAATTGCTCTGATCAACAGGGACACACATTGGAGACATGACGCTGTCATTCCCTTTCTCTTAATTTGTCCTCTGCTGTTTCTTTTTTGTTTTTTTGGCTGTCTTGGTGTCTGTGTGTGTTTTGTAAAAAGCTTGCCCCAACATGTTTGCCTGTGCGTCTGGCATCTGCATCGGCAAAGAACAAACGTGTGATGGCTGGAATGACTGCGGGGACATGAGCGACGAAATGAAGTGCAGTACGTTCCTCCTCAATCCAACCACACTTGTCACGTCTTTCTCCATTCTGTATTTCTTCGTCTTAAAGAGTCAGCTTGCTAAATAAGATTAGTGTTAATTAAGGTAAGAAAGCAGTGACGTAGATTGTTTTATCAAAGGCCTTTCCTCATGACTTAGATGAGGCATCGAAGAGTTAAAAATAGATTTCTGACAAAAACGCTGATCAATGTATGGTTCGTTTTTTGTTGACGAGACAGACCTAAAGTTTTATTTGCGGGATTTATTCATTTGAGATAAAAACAAATGGGGGCTAAATATGGGTCACTGGCACGGTTTGAGCTAAATTTACTGACTAAAAGTTGACTAAAATGTTACAACTTTGCTTCAACTACAACTGGACCACAACATTTTGGGTTGTCGTGGATTATAGCTGGTCTAAAACTAAATCTATAACTGCCAAAATTGCACTTTTAGATTCAATTGAATGCGACAGCTAGCTGCTGTTTTCAGTGAAGCACATGAAAGGATTTCAAATTCCACCTGCTATCATATTTTTGTCTCATTTGTAAAAATCCTGAAAAATGGCCAGTTGTGCTTTTTTTTTATATATATCTTGTTATGTTGCAGTATCCAGCTGTTAGCTGATACCATCAAGAGGCTTTGACATCATCAATAGGTAGCAGAACCCAAAAGCCTCACTGCAGTGAGGACAGCCAGGCGGGAAAACCTTCAATCACGGGCTGTGTAAGAAGTGGGCGGAGCTAGTGTCACATCACTATCCTTTGGTTTATGGATTGTGTGTTTTGGCTGCTGTCATTTGGGTTTTCTCATCTGGAGGTTGCCCCATTAGCAGCACTGCAGAGGAGCAAGGGGTCTGGGCGTTACTAAGCTTTAATCCTTAATATTCATTGATTACTTAAATAAAAAGGGGCTACGCAGCAGGAAGTTGAATGTTTCAAGGGCCACACAGCAGGAAGTTGAATGTTTCAGGGGCTACGCAGCAGGAAGTTGAATGTTTCAAGGGCCACACAGCAGGAAGTTGAATGTTTCAGGGGCCACACAGCAGGAAGTTGAATGTTTCAGGGAGTGCAAAACTTGAAAAAGTATGGGACTCACAGAACTAACCGGAGCAGTTTGGGTAAACAAAACTTTAAGTGGCCACTCAAGGACGTCTCACTGGTCGTTCTCACTGGGCTTCTCTGGTGATTGTTGAAGTACTGCCTGTAAAACCACAGCATTTCATTTTTATGCTTTTGGGTTTTGGTTACACATATGAGCTATAATGTTGCCTGTAGGTGGGTTTTGTTACATGTAAACAGAGTTACAGGCAAACCATGCCCTGTTTTCAATTTCAGCTGATGAAATTATCGTCTCTCTTCATGTATTTATCTCTCTGGCCTAAGAGGAGTGATGATTCTCATCTATTTCTCAACAAGAAAGTGAAGTCATTTTTCACATTGCGAATCATATTAATGTCCATTCCATCCATTCATTCTGTCCCCCAGAGTGTGCCAAGGACCAGTTTTCTTGTGGGAACGGCTTGTGCAAACCAAAACTCTGGGTGTGTGATCGCGTTAACGACTGCGGAGACGGGAGTGATGAGAAAAGTTGCAGTAAGTATTTCAGTCTCTTCAGGGGATACAAACTCTAATGCAATTCTGCACCCAGTAAATGCACATTGTGCAGTCGTTACTTTAACATTAATAGTGTTTATTTGAAATCGTGCCAAGCAGGAGTTTAATACACCCGACAAGACAGGAGGCAGAAAATATTGTCCAACATAGCTGCTAACCTGAGAAGTATTTGTCTGTCTGGACTTATGGTTATTTTATATCACTTCTTGTTTGTGTTGCTTTGCCTCCAGGTTGTGAGGCGAATGAGTGGCGCTGTGGGGATGGCGTTTGTATGCCTCAGGATGTTGTGTGCGATACTAAGAAGGACTGTGAAGATGGGAGTGACGAGGCCTCTTGTAAAACCTGTAAGTGTCGGCGTCTGTTCTCCTCCTACCCAGTCATGCATTAGAAAATCAACACAAACCATTAAGCAGTTAACCTTCATCCAAGGCAGTGTAGATGTTCAGCCTTTACAAAGACGCTGTGCTCAAGACTTCATTACTCCTTTCACAGTACACATTCCTTCTTTAATTTCCTCCCACTCTCTACTTCACTCTTTTATCAGTTTGCTTTTCTCTCTTTTTCTCCCTCTCTCTCTCTCTCTCGCTCTATCTCTCTGTCTGTCTCACACACACAAACACGCACCATAGGCTGCTCTTGCGTTTCTTTTGATTTCCACTTCTGTGAATAAAGAGGCATATTAGACCTCAACCCCAATCAATACACCCAATCAATGCAATCTGCTCCTCAATCACTGTGCATTGTGCATTCAAGTCTCACTTTGAAGTCTCGCTGATTGCATAGTGTTGTACTGGTTAAACTTAGAGATGCTTTGATTTAGAAATGTGTTTTGATTTTGGGATCTATCTCCACCCCAATGTAGCCCCGGGCATCTGCTCCGACTTTAGCTTCAAGTGTAAGAACGGCAACTGTGTCAACAAGGTGAATGCTGAATGCGACCGAGTGAACGACTGCTCTGATAACTCGGACGAGGCCAACTGTAGTAAGACATGTTTATCTCTTCTTCTCTGCTTTATTACTATTTTTTGTTTTTTTTAAACGGGTGAAAGTGAATCTAATCTCTGCATTGTCACTGACACTAGATTACCCAAGAGCTGAGCTGATCTGTGCGTTCAGCTGTCTGTTAGAGAATTGCGCCAGGCCTCGACTGCTTTATGTTCATTCTTCTTTGAAACAACGTCTTGTCATCTCAAGTTTTTTTTTTCTCCTTTTAAGCCTCAAGGTGGTTTTTTTTTTCTTCCTTTTTTTTTCATCTTATATGCCAGTTAGGATACCAAATATTCATCGTAGCCTTCATAGTCAAGACTGGCGTCATGATGCCTTCAAGTCAGCTTAATCTCATTTTCAGACTTTCCCTCTGATCATTGTCACGTCGTCCAAACACCCCTCCCCTCTCATCATGTCCTCTGTTAAATGACAGATTGTGGCACCAGGCCTTATAAGCTGAACCGCATCGTAGGAGGGCAGAACGCTGAGCTCGGTGAATGGCCTTGGCAGGTCAGCCTCCACTTCATGACCCACGGGCATGTTTGTGGTGCCTCAATCATCTCAAAAAAGTGGCTCCTCTCAGCTGCCCACTGCTTTGTCACCACCAAACAAGAGTGAGTAGACCCCCCCCCCACACACACACACACACACACACACACATCAGTACTGTATATAATATGGAGCAGATTCTCTTGTCTATAAACTGTTATTGTTTCCGTTATATTTTATTATTCATCACATATTTTATTAGATCTCATTATGCAATAGTCTTGATAAAACATGAACAGCGCACAACAGAGGACCATTTATATACAAATTTCAAAGTCGGGAAAAGAGCCCCTGATGATACAGTTAATTCAGAAAACCTTGGGGGGGGGGCCTACATTTACATCTCATCTGTGCAAGCACAAAGCTGCGGTTCCCCAAGTGTCCTGTAGGTGGAGCACTGACCATGCTGTTCAAGATGTACCATCTTTTGTGTGCTCATTTTCACAATTGGTGTTGATATTGTCTTTACACAACCACATAGTTTAATTTGTAAGCATTCTCCAGACTACTAATAAAAGCCACTCAGTAGTAGTAGTAGTACTTAATAGATCCTCAAGTATTGTACAGTTTGCTCATTCTTGTACTGATATACTGAATACAGTCTCGCTTAAGGCGAGGTCAGTCTTTTTTTGTTTTTTTTTTTCTTGAGAATGATGCATGAAAATGTAAGTTTTTTGACTGCAGTATTGCCTTTCTGAAACGGTCTCAACAAAAACACATCATTTATAAACTTAAAAGAATAAAGAATGTTTTCTCTCAGGTGATGATTCCACCCCCATTCTGATCATGTGAATGGGAGGGGGGGGGATCATGCACACATACATGTTAGGGCAATGGATCACGCACACAGACATAACCCTTCCCTCGTACTGTTGATGTATTCTGCTACAGAAATCATATGCCATCCAACTGGCAAACCTACAGTGGCATGCAGGACCAGTACAGCCATGATGATGTTCAGCGCCTCCCAGTGAAGAGGATCATCAGCCACCCGGATTACAACCCGATGACCTTTGACTATGACATTGCCCTGCTGGAGCTCAGCAAGCCTCTGGAGCTCTCTAATACCATCCAACCCATCTGCCTACCCGCTCCCTCCCACGTCTTCCCTGCAGGCATGGCCTGCTGGGTCACGGGTTGGGGCGCGCTCCGAGAAGGAGGTATTGTGCAGGAATTCAGTGCAGACCAGTTGTGATGTTTTATTTGTGTTGCATGTGATTATGATAAAAAAAACAAATATTGAATATTTTAGCTGTTATTCTTCAATTATGGGCGACCCACTCTAGGATGGTGTTTTTCCCACTTTGCATATCCAACTCACATCAAAATTAAGACATCCCACTCCTCCCCTATCCATCCCTCACAATAAGCTATTCATCTCTGTCCTTCATCTGCTGTCACTGCCGGCTTCCTTCTTCCCTCTTCATCTTTCTCATTTCATCCTGTCTTCTTCCTTTCCTTTAATGTCCCTCCCATTTCTTTATCTCTCCCATCATGACATACTTCTCTCCTGCTCAAACCCTCCCTCCCTTTTCTCTCATCTTTTTCTCATTTGCTCTATTCCATTAAGCCTTTTTCCATATCCATATATCAAGACAGGCGTCGGCTCTCCTGGGAAACCTCTTAAACCTTCATTAGCTAACACTAATCCAGCCCATTAACACCTTTGATTTTAGCGACGAACACGAAGGTTACGTAGCGGAGCCCTGACATCTCTGTCCCGCTTTCTCAGGTCAAAAGTCGCAGCTTCTGCAGAAGGCATCAGTGAAAATCATCAACGACACTGTGTGTGACAGTGTCACGTTGGGCCAAGTCACCTCCAGGATGATGTGTAGTGGGTTCTTGGCCGGAGGAGTCGATGCATGTCAGGTGAGACTGCGCGACACATGCTTTAAGAAAAGAAAAGAAATGGCTCATCAGGCTATTTTGTTTTCACACTCATATGAATGCAATCTAAGAGCTATTCTCTCCTGATGGTGGTCACCAGGGAGACTCAGGAGGCCCTTTGGTGTGTTTCGAGGAGAGTGGGAAGTGGTTCCAGGCGGGCATCGTGAGCTGGGGCGAGGGCTGTGCTCGTCGGGGCAAGCCTGGTATCTACTCTCGCGTCACCAAGCTGAGGGAATGGATCAAAAAGGAAACAGGGATTTGATGATGCGAGGCAAAGGGAGGGACGCAGAGCAGGGAACAACGTCATAGTGCTAAAAATATGGAGATGGAACATTTCAGTCTGATTCAGGACAAGTTGTATTCTTTTAGCTGCAGACTGGAGACTACTGCATGGACCCAGCTACTCACATAAATGACTTAAAGCACTTTATTTGGTTGACAACCCTCCTTTCCCCCCTTCCCCTCCAACTCACACACAGACGTATACACGCAAACCACATCGACTCATATTTTGTGTCGTTTTTTAAGGGTGCAAAACGGCACAGTGTCGTTTAGCTTCGCCGGTCCTGTCATGGTTAACCACAAAATTTGAAACATCTGTGTGATTTATCAAGCGGAACCTTTTTAAAATGGTTAAAGTCAAGAAAATTTAAACTTTGTACTGTTTTTAACTGTGTTTAGCACAATATTCTAAACAGGCGAGATGTCTTCATCCTCTTGGGCTGCTGTGATTTTGCACTTGGCTGTAAATAGCTTTTGAATTTGGGGTTTTTATGGAGTATCTTAAAAGACCAAAACCAAGAAACTAATACAGTACAGCTGACAGAGGCTTCCCTGAATGACATAGCAGTGATAAACCTATTTCAATCCACCTATCTACTTGTTGGCCAATAGTTTCTGATTTTGTCAGTAAGGTATAAAGTTGCTGTGACAACTGTAGCACTGTTGTTTGCCAAAAAAAGAAACATGAGATGGCACAACGCTCAAATCTCTGAAGGTTTTTTTTATCGTACTTAAATAAATGAAAATCACTAGCTGCCTGCAAGGTATAAAATACATTAATCAATCTAAAAGCCCACTGTTTGCTTTGGAAAATGGCCAGCGGGGATGTTGAGTACACAAGATTTGTCGGATAAAAAGGTAAAAGACGAGCATGTTATTTAGGAATGCTGATCTGAGGAGAGGTTTTGAAGTTATTATCTATCTTAACAGGGGTCCTGGATGAGTATTTTTGTTTTTAATGGCCTTGCAGAGTCTGTGAATGATTTGACAAAATTGTTATTCTAAAGAGACTACTTGAAGGTGAGTGGGGGTCTTCAGGCACGCGTGCGCACGCGCGTGCACACACACACACACACACACACACACACACACAGATGCACAGATACACATAGAGGAGGCTAAAGCAAATCTGTGGACTAAATTCTTCTCGCATGAGGGCGTCCTCACAAGCAGCCAAAACGATTGTTTAATATAAGATTGGACTTGATGGCTTCTTTTACACAATTTGCCTTCATCTCTGACTAATTGTGGAACTATTAAGTCTGAGGTAAACAAACCAAAAATTTGCATAAGTATTATTTATTGAGGGGGGGTGAGATTAAGAAAAATATAAGGAGTGTGTTGCTCAGTGTGCCTTTTTTTATGTTAATTCCATCAAGCTTTACATTTAAACTGCAAATGTGTGTTTTTCAAAAAGTAAAGCCTCTTACTTTTTGGAGTATTTTGCGGCTTCAAATTGGATTATAAACACACTTTTTTATACTTTCTTTGTTTTTCTGTTTTTATATGAGAGCGTCACGGTAATAAACATCTTTTATCAGATTCCACAGTACCTAATTGCATTTCCTGCTTGATTTGTCTTTGACTGGCTCCTGCCTTGTTTTATGTTGTGCATAACAAATGCGTGTCTTGCGAGACCTTGTCCCTTCTCACAGTAGAATTGTAATAAGTATGTACCTCACCCCCCCATCGCGAGCAGCATCCCTACCTGGGGAACGGAGGTGACAAGACAAACTCATATCGTCAATAATACCAGCTTTTGTCACAGCTCTATCCTATTACCCTACGAGGTGGGCACGTCTGCTTCCAGGAGGTGGGTACTCATTCAGTGGGGGATGTACGATCTCATCTGTCTTCATTAAAAGCTGCGCACCACTGAGGGAATAGGAAAATCAACATAGACACTGCCGCTAATTTATGTATTCATCATTGTTGCTACATGGGAGTCTTTGTTTGTCACTGTTCCCCAATGAAGCTGTTCACTGGGCCGATAAACTCTCAGGATTTCACATGAACCAGTTCTTTATCGGAAATGGTTTTTATTTAAATATAAATATGTGTACAAAGGTACAAGCAATGATAGCTCCTTTTTAGCAAATAAAATTCTTAATACATTATTAAAAGAAAGAACAAACAAATGGCCATTAGTTGTGATCCAAAAACAGGAAGGGGAAAAAAAAAACAAAAAACGAAGCATAAAAAGCATTCAGTGATTGATAACTCAAGAAAATCTGGATTGAAATAAATCAACTGAGATAGATACATATGTATATAAAGATACTTTACAATAGAGCAGCTTAGACGCTGTACATTAAGGCTTATATAAAATATAAAAATAAAGACAAGCGATGATATTTGCCTCCTCACTTTTAAGTGTCATTTGTTCTCTCATCAGGCTGCCTTGGTAACAGCTTTTTAGACAAATGGCAGTACAGGCATCCTTCCTGAAACACCCAGAATGCAACTGGGTCAGGTGCAGAAACCAATGTCTCAAACATGAAATGGACATGAATATAAATGCGGAAGTTTTTCACTAGACACATTGTTTGCATGCAACAGAGAGAAAGTATGGGCTCAGCCATTTGTACAGATATTTAATGTTTCAGGGTAGTACTGTTTCTTGTAAACATATTGAGACAATTTGATTGAAGTTGTAAAACTTTTGTGGTCCACATTAGGACTGCCTTACTCCCACCTGAGCCTCCTGACGCTGCATTCAAGTTTATTTCAAGTTCAAGATTGCCACCATTTACCAAATCGCCGCATTTGATTGTTCTTTTTAAAAACCCAACTCCTCATTTCACAATCACAAAACACAGTAGAAAACAATACAAGGGGTCAGGAATGCAGTATTCAGCCATGAACCCCCCCCCCCCACCTTCCTCCTCCTCCCCCCCCCCCCCCCCGTATAACTACCACCATCTTTGGGTTTTCAAGGCCTATCCTTGTCCATCTTGGTACAACACACAGTTAACACATAAGTCAAGGCTAAAATACACATTCTCTTCATATCGCCTTCTTTTATCCTCCACTAAGATACACTGCCAACATGTTAAGGTTGTTATTCTGAGCTCCAGGATTCCAGCACTGCTTCAAACAGCACATTGCCTGTAGCACTTGTTGGTCAGAGGAGCTAGCTTGTGCAGAGTACTGTCTGTGTGGATAGCTCAGTCTTCTGTTGATGATAGAGACACATATGTGCTTAGAATTCCTTTCGCATGCCAACAAAACATCAAATGACAAATGACAATAGCTTGTCCGTGTGTTTGTTTTTTTCTTTCTCTCCCCTCAGATGCGTCCCAGCTTGTAATGTCTCCTTCCAAATATTTTTCGACATTTATTGTTGACACAAAGTAAACTCTGGAATGCAGGTAAATGGCTACCCCAGTCGTTTTGGCCACCCAAATTCGTGAGATGCCTTTCAAGTTGGCTGATGGACCATCTCCACAGGTTTGGGTGGCAATCATAACCTGGTGAGGTATCACACTGTAATTAGAAGTTTGACTTGAACATCACAACCAGCTGAATTCTCCAGCTCGGGAGCTCTAGCGTTCTTGTAGATCTGTCACACCTATTAAAGGTTGGTTAAAGACCCCCTCCAAATATAGTCCGAAGTTGTCCTTGAAGGTCCGTCCCAGTAAAGAAAGTTCATGTTAGTCCAGCCACATGACTATGTGGAGGTGACAATGGCTATCTACTCACTGCTCCTATACGCTTTCCTCCAAATCAGACATGAGTCTGCATCCGTTGTGAGGGCCTGCCATAGTCAGACTGCTGCGAGGACAGCTGTGAGGAGGCGTAAGAGAAGCGGGAGGAGCTGGACACCTTGCTGGCCTGGTCTGATTGGTCATATGCATCCACTTTCTCATAGGAAGCAGGCTTGACATAGCTAGTGAAGGCGCGGCCATAGGTAGCAGGAAGGTAGGCGGAGCCGCTGTAGAGGGGGTCAGTTGGATAAATGCTGGCTGGCTGACCGGCCTGCTGCTGCTGGGCAGCTTGCTGTTGTTCATAGGAGGACTGGGTCACTGCCGTGGTGGTTGCATATCGGTGGGAGAAGTCGTAGATTCGCGGCTGGGTGCCATGCTGGCCGTACACGGGGCTGGGGGACGGCAGCTGAGATGGCGTATAGACAGGCCGAGAGTTAGGAACATACTCCGAGAATCCACTGCTGCGGATATGACGGTCTTCATGACCACGTACGTTGTAATAGCCATTAGTGGGGTCCTACAGTGAATACAGTTGAAAATGTAGCATGAATAAATTTTATAGTTTCATTATTGGAGTGAAATGTACGCTTGTTTTTTGATGTGCTTTTTAAAGGGAGTATTTTCAGTTTTACCTTGATGTCCGATCTCTCATCCTCCTCCTCCTCCAGGAGGTCACTATGTTCTGTGCGAGATGTCCCTGGAGACTCGCTGCTATTCGGAGCCTGAAGGAAGACCAAGCATTTTTTTTTTGAAGAATTATTAGCATGAACAAGACCTCTCATGAATAAGAACAAATTCTCAGTGTTACATGACACCATGAATGGAGTTTATCTCTTTAGCATACAGGGACAGGGACTGACTTTATTTACCATTGGCTCTTTGACATCTTCCTCATCATCGTTTCCGCGTGTAGCATTGTGATCACTGTGGACAATTTGAACTCTGATGTCACTCTTGGAAAGGCGAGTACACCTCTTACCTGAGGGATTTAAAAAGAGATGAGTTTTACTTGGTTATTTCCAGACAAAATTGTACATTTGTTATGCTGTCTCTTCCTTTTAAAATTATGATGAAATTGCACAAAAACTGTACCAAAATGATTATATTTTCATTTCCACAAATGACGAAACACTTTCATCTATTGCTGGATTTGAAGAATTGGCAGTTGACCACTCTCGCCCATACTAACCATTGAGCTCACCTTTGCCTGTGTGCCTGCAGCAGAGGGAGACCAGCGTGATGACACAGATGAGCAGGACACAGCCTCCACCCACTGCTCCGCCAACAATGATCAACATAGGCAAGGCTTCTGTTACGAGACCGAAAGTACGGCATTAAGTGAGAGTTGCTAGGTGGCAATGTCAAGAATGTGTAAAAGATGGAGGTTGCTACTCCAGAAATGCCAGCAACTGTTTGAATCGAACTGCAGGAAACCTTCTTCTGCTCAGAACTAGCCGATGCTCACCACCGGCACCCCACACCCTGAATGAAGGGTAACAAGGCCTGACATGCAATGAAGCAATAGACCGTAATCTAATTAGTGATTCTAGGAGATACCGCCGCTCATTTCTCTGGGGATCCCACTCTGCTACATTGATGTAAATTGTAGGCGAGGATCTTCTTTTTCTTTTTCTTTTTCTTTTTTGGTTATGTCTTAAACAAAAAAGGCTCAGTGTGGTAGTGGTAGGGTCACATATTAAAATCACTTGGGAAGAGCTGCAGATGAGCTCGCCTCTCAGAGCCCGATAGAGAATATGAGCCCAACCTGAAACACATGTGACTTCATCTAATTGACTTTTGTACCCAATCAATATCTATGTTATGGGGCAAACATATTCATTAAAAGGAAGCATCTGCTGATTAAATCATATTGATTTGGAGGGTATAATTAAGATAACCTCAAGGCAGAGGCTCTGCTTTTACCTAATCTGCTCTTCTTTGCAACAACGATTGAAAGTATCACTGTAAAAGGCCACTGTGGGCATAATTACTACTATCAGTTTCTACCTTGCTCCTTCAGTGTGACCAGGGCGGTGCCTGTGCCGAAGCGGTTCCATGCAGTGCAGTTGTAGCGCAGCTGGAAATCCTGCGCCAGAGTCTCGGACAGCACTAGAGACGAAACCACTCCGTGATCGCTGGTTACCGTCTGCACCGAGTAACGGCCAGAAGAACCAGAGGACAGGCTCATCTCTCCAAAGGTCCACACCTGTGGAGAAGAGCAAAATGTAGACAACTAGAAGTGAGTCATTATACTATGAAGGGAGTGAGCTAAAACATCCTTAGATCCCCGCCGGCTGCTGATGGAACAGCGGCTTCCCCTTCTGTTCTTCTTTGTCTCTGTTGACCCCTAAAGTGCTCCACAGCTGACACGGCTCACAGGCTCATGTTTAAGCAGCCTCCCACATCTGCCCTGCAGGTGAGGCCTAAGGAGGTTTAGGTAGCTGCAGTATAAAATAAGGCTCCTCTCTGCTGTCTCCAGCACAGGGCCAGCGGGGCACCCGTCTCTCACTCCTCCTCACACCCTAATTATCCTCTCTCAGCCCAGCGTACGTTCAGCAGTTCAACAGGGTCAGCCCAATGATGCCTCTTGGGCCACTAATTGAATGCGGCTCGACTGAAACCTGCAAGAAGCGCGTCTCCCACTGCTCCCCCAGCTTCTCTCCCATTGCACATGTGATTACAGTTATGAATATGTGTATTCATTAGCCTGAGAGAAGGAGGTGTCCTGGTGTAAAGGTGTGAAGGTGAAGTCTGGGTGGGTGGGGGCGGGTATCGTTAGGAGGACGACGGTGTGTTTGCAAGCTCCCAAACATAAGTGGAGGAAGAAGAGAGACAAAAATAAGAGGCTCACTTACAATCTTATCAGGGGGAGGACTGCTTTCCACTCGACACTCCAGCTTGCCCTTGGAGTGTTTGACAGCATGCTGTGTGGCCTCTGCTGTGATGATTGGTGGGCCTGGTGCGAGGAAGACAGGGGCACAAGAAAAAAAAAGGTTTGAAAAATTGTCTAACTTCTGATGTTACTTATTGAACAGATGAAAAGCAGTTACTCACCATTGACAGTCAGAGTGACATCTCTTTCTGCAACTCCGATCCGGGGTACGATGGCCTTACAGGTGTACATTCCAGCGTCCTCCTGAGTAACAGCCTTCAACTGTAAGGTGTTACCATTACTGAGCACCTGCGGGCAACAGAGAGGCGCGTTACAGCCTTGAAGAGGGATGCTTCTATCAGCGGCATTTTGAAGGATATATAGATTTAAGCTAACAAAGGCTGATAGTTTGAGTATAATTTCATTGTGCAGAGCTTTAATCACCCCTTTAGCCCAGCACTGACCTACGGTGCGGTCGGGGAGACTGTTCTAATTAAACTGCGGGGACAGAATGGAGCGTACTATGGCATGAGTGGGCTTTAGCCTTTCGAGCTGCTTCACTCACTCACTCACTCCTTAGCTCATTGATCCTGTCATTCTATCAAGCTGTGCTTAATCCATTTACCCCCCACTCAGTCCTCTCTCTTTCCATCCCCAACCCCCCTCCACATTTTTTTTTTTTTTTTTTATTTCAACACACTTATAGAGTAACCCAATTAATCCATTACCCATGGCTGTGTGAGGGACAGTAGCAGCGGGTGGATTAGAAAAATGCTCTCCCTCACAGGGGCTAAAAGTGTTCACTCTTTAAGATGACAGCATCGCTTACATGAAGGTGTTTTCTCCTGCGTCACCTCAGAAATAATATGAGAGAGAAGCTCCTGTGGGATGTCCTCTCTGAAATACTTTTATCAGAATGATGTAAAGTGTAAATGTCCCATTTGTTCCATCTACAAAATTGACTTTGAGGAAATAAATGATATCCCAAAGCCTGTTTGATGTTGAAGTTAGGCCGCTCTTCAAAAAAAAAAAGAAGAAGAAGAAGAAGAAAAAAAAGGCGTTGTAATTCTGTTAAAATGAGCTAAACCTTAAGATACCGTTTGAATGATGGAGTTTGACAGCATGTTATGGAATCTGACAGTGGACAGACAGCTTTCTGCCAAAGGCCTTTGCCCTCAGGGAGCATTGTGTTGAGGGTTCAGTGTGAAAAAAAGGATGTGTAGGGGAAAAGTGAGGGATTCATGCCCCAAGGCAGTGTGTGACTACTTCTCTCTTGTGGTGTTGAGTGGCAGTGTTGAAGCTTTATCACCAAGCTAAAGTGGTGACGAGCATTTGTTTCCTTACCACGCTTGAGCCCTGCTTGGTCCAGGCCAGGGTCAGGGGAGGGTTTCCTGTCCATGCACATGTGAAAGCTGCATCCATCCCAATATCCACCGTCATTGGCTTCGGCTCTGACAGCAGTCTGGGGCCAACTAGAGCGAAGCAACACAAGCAGCCAGTTACAATCAATATGTCTTTGGAATAGCACAAAATCTAAACACACAGCTTTACAACACTATAGAATGTATTTCAACAGTTCAGCTTACATTGGACATCGACCAGGGTGCTAACATTGGTGCTTCCCACTGAGTTTGACACCTCACAGGAGACCGGGTCTGTGAAATAGGAGTAGTCCACTGTCACCTCCAGGCTGTCCCCATTTGCCTCAGAGATAGGAACCCCTCCTTTAGACCACCTGAGACAGATGAATAATCACATTATCCAGTGGCATTATTAGTTCAGCGAAGGTACTTAGCCGTGCGTATCAAAGTGGCTATTAGCTGATTCTAGGCTTCTGCCAATCATAATTATCTGCTGCCAATCAAGTGGCCCGTTTAAACCAAATTATTAACCTAAACACTCGGAATCCCTTCTCTCACTCATAGAGATGTTTGCCGTGCATTTATTTGGGAATAATTCCATAATATCTTCGCTGTATCATGCTGGCTTTCTATAGAGGGAGATTACTGTTGAGATTAAAATAAAGCGTGGATTACCTGTATCCAGTGATTTCCGGATTGGCTGAAGCAGAGCAGATGAAGAGAACTTTGGCACCTTCGGTCACAGTCTGAGGCTGGACAGATAGAGTCACCGAAGGAGGGTCTGTAAGAGTGGAAATGATAGTGACAAAAGTGCAATATTTATTCAACTCACGCTCTTACAGTGGATTTAGATTAGACAAAGGAATTGGTCTTTCCCCCTAATTTTCTCCCCAGTTGCCCTAAATCCAAGCTGTCCTGGTTTTTGCTGGGTTTTTTTTCACAGATGCCCGGAATGTATTGTTTAATTTACACCGTGTGAAATCAGAGCTATGACATCTCCTACTCACGTTGGACATTGATTGTGATGGATGTCTGTCTTCCAGCAGGGGCAGCTGGGTTAAGAACCCTGCAGGTGTAGGTGCGTCCAGAGTCGCTGTCCTCTGGAATGATTGGAAGCATACTGACAGCTGCCTCCCTCTTCCCATCCTCCATCAATGTCTGTAGGGCAACAATGCAGAGTAATTGTTACATTTTGCCCGAAGTCAGTGAGACTGTCTACATGTTATACTTTGAGACTCAGTTTCAATTGAGTAGAAGAGAAAATCAGCTCAATGTGGCATCAGCAAGTCACTTGCCATTTGTGCAAGCACCACTTAAGAACGTCTCTATGACACCACAAGCTTTACTTTTTCTTTTTTTTTTCCACGGGTTAGACATTAAAATTGCCATCCAATTCTTTGGGATGGCAGTTAAATTATATATTTTACGATGCGGCAGGAGATATTGTGCTGTTCCCACATTTCTGAAAGTGTTCCCCATCAGCGCTCCTTGTTTGTCATCATCTTTCAAATCTAGTTACTGCTCACAGAAATCAATACGCCTAAGTGAGTAAAGGTGTAGATTCAGAGAAGACTCACTGCTTTCTCTCATCCACACGCACGCATGCACACACACTCACACACACACGAATGGCCAGGATGTGTTGGAGTCTGGGTGACAGTGAGGAAGAACTGTCACACATCTTTGTGGAAAAAAAGAGCAATAGCAAGCTGAGCTTTTTCCCCGGACAGCCAAATCAATGGGCCTGGGCTTTCACTTCCTCAGCCAGACACACGAAAAGCATTTTAAATTTTTTTTTATTTATTTATTTGCTACATCAAATCACATCACTTCCTGTCGCCACCCCTCACTCGGACAAAGCATCCTCTAACCCCACTCTCATTTCTTAACGTTGGAAATTTTCATGCTGCTTCAGAGCTCTCCCTGCTGTATCCTCGCCTCTCCTCTCTTCTCCTCTCCTCTCCATCCTTCTCCCTCCCTTCTCACTGCAGGCTCTCGCCTCCTTAAATGTAGTGTTTAGCGTCGTTTAGCGTGGTCAGAGAGCATGAAAAATGTGACACTTTCCCAGCCGTGGCTGGCTCACGCTCTGGCGCATCCCCATTGTGTTTCTGCATTGTTGTGGGTGATTTCTTCTCTGCAGAAACTCTACTGTATGAAACACTCATGCCTGTCTGAGCTTTGGCATGCTCCAGTTATGCTGTAGTGTCGCTGCATTAGCGAGGAAAGGGGTGTGGGAGGGGGTTGGGGGGGTGTTGGAGGGGTGGTAGGGGAGGGTCAGGCGTGAGTGAAAATGGGAGGGGGACTGCAGAGAGTGGGAGAACAAATCTTGTGAGAGAAGGGTGGTAATAGAAAAAAAAAGGACCTGTGAGAAACCATGGAACAAAGATGTGAAAAATAAAAGAGGAAGTATTTTACCTCTGCAGCATTTATCTCTGCCTTCTGTTATATTGTATAATATCATGTGGGTGTTGAGTGATTAAATGATAATACCCTACTATAGATCCCCACTTAATGTACCTTGGAATAGATTGCAGTCTCCATGACTTCTCCATCTCTGTACCAGGTGATCTCAGCTGCGGGTTTCGCTCCCGACGATCTGCAGGTGAGGTTGTGTGGTGTGTGGGCCTTTAGACGAACAACAGGGCCGCCCTCCACCGCAGGGTCTGATGGAGGAACTGTAATACAGAACAAACAAACCACTCAAACCAAATACAAAAAAAATACCCCTCTCATTGCTGCTGCAGGCCAGCACAGATGTGATAGTGATATTGAGCTTGTTGTTGCTCTTAGCTCAGTGTCAATAAATTGCAACAGAAAAATAGACAAACAATATCATGTTATAGGCGTGTCTGTTTAACAAGGTGTCGTATCCGACAAAGACCAGGAATTGTTGTCATTTTGGCGAAAAAGAAACAGACTCAACCTTATTAATTTCCTTTCTGGGGACTTGCATTATTATTCTATTTGCTCTTACTGTTGGAGAGTGATGTTTCAACAGAATTGCTTATTTGTTCATTTATTTGCATGGTTTCGCACGCAACACTAGCAAGCCAAGCGTGCCACCCCTGATGAAGGCGTCTATCTCCTCGACCAATAAGAGAAGGCGTAAACACAGGGTTTGTGTTGGCCTTTCTCGCTCCCTCCACCGAACCAATTTCACTGTGTGTATCTGAATTGTCAGAGGTCCTTCCGTTTCCGCAGCACGGACACTAATGGAATCCGAGTGCTAGGTGATTTTAATTTCCATGCCGATTCCCCTGACTGCACTCCCGCCGTTGACTCCTTTGACTGTGCAGGATTGCTTTGGCATGCAGGCACACACAAATACACAAGCCCCACCCCCCCCTTCCCCCACCCGCCTCTCTCTTTAACACTGCTTATGTCCACACATAAATACGCAGCCAAGGTTCCTCTTGATTTCATTCATGTTTATGAAAAACATGCATTGCTCATAAACCAGCCTTTCAGAGTGCATTTCATGTGGAAGCTTTCCTACTGTACCTCCACATTTCCAACCATATTGGTGTGTGTGTGTGTGTATGTGTGTGTGTGTGTGTGTGTGTGTGTGTGTAGGCGCAGACATGTGATGACCACGCTGCTTTAAGTTTCTCCCTGCAGTTTTGATGGTGACACTTGAGGCGGACAGGGTAGCTGTAGAACAAAAGTAAACCTATCCATAAAGATGAAATGTCCTTACATTCTGCTTGTGATCTCACTCTGCTTGTCTTTCCATGGCAACCCTGTCTATAGTGCTTGTTAGCCTGCATCAGCGAGCTTGAAAAAAACACATCTTAAAAGTCAACAGTTAGATTCAAGGACAACCGGCTCTGTGGTGAAAGTTTAACATAGTGTTGTGGCATTAAACGCAGCATCATATCTTTATAATTGTTCCCTCTGAGTCTTTTCTTCTCCCTGCATAACATTAGTTGGAGGGTGAATACACGGCCAGTTGATGGGACTAATTAACTGAGTGATATTCCCTCCAATGCCACCAGATGCCAGCAGTGCTTTGCTGATTCCAATTCCCACAGGACCCATCCTCCTCCCTACCTCCCTCCCTCCCTCGGTCCCTCTCACCCCCCTCTCTCCACCTCTGAACCGTCTGTGTGAAGAAGTAGATCACTCACATCACGTTAATGTAAAAACTGCCTTGCGGTTGACAAATGTTGTGGCTCACTGTAAAATGTGCTAACTGTGCAAACCTTGACTTTCAAGTGACTACGCAAGTCATTTGTGATTGCAGCAATCACATTATCCAAGACGTCCACAGTCTTGAGTATGTTTCCTTTTTTTCTTATTGAATCTCTTGGCGCAGCCCTCTTTGGTTGAATTATATTTTTAGGGTAGGATTTCCATCAAGAAACTAGTTTTACAGTGGAGTGATCTTTGAAAGGTAGTAAGAGATTTTACTTATTAGAAAGCGCTTGAGAAATTTTATGATATAAGTTGTACTTGTTTATTATTTTTTGTGATGAAGACACATGTCTGCAGGCCTTGGCGTGAGGTGCGACTGGTACATCATGTGTGAGCTGAGTATCTTACCTAGTACAGTGAGCTTGGCACGGTGGGAGCGCAGTCCCGCCTGCGTGGCCTGACACTCGTACACGGCATCATCCGCCAACTCTGCCGAATCGATCAGCAAGCTGTGCTCGCCTGATAGTGGGTCGCCCATTAAGGAATAGCGAGTCCAGCCTGCATGAAGCCAGCATTCCACAATAGAGTAAGAGCCAAACAAACACATAAAGAAAGAACTGTAAAAATGAACTTGCGCCTTGGACAAAGGCAAGAATAATGTGGCAAAGCTCTCTAAGACCCAAATAAAGGCAAGCAGCACCTCACTGAGCACTGGATTGTGTTAGCAGAGAAATGCAACACGTGAGAGAGCTGCAGCCCTACTTACTCTGTCCTTGCAACACAGGCATGAGAAATATTGGGGAGGTTAAGGTCGAGAGGAACCATTTCTACCTTCTCTCTGGTCCGCCACACATTTAAATGTCAGAGTGTGACAAAAGCCAAATTGATTATCCACCTTCTGACAAGACACTTAAAAAGCTAAACAACAAATTATAGTTTAGTGTGTGAAGCAGAGGCCGACTTGTCTTCACTGCAGTACATTATTGTCTCCCCATTCATTTGTGCAAAACCCCAGCAGTTGACAGAGAGACTTGGTTTCTAATGAGAGCTGGCATTGATCGGACGGAGCCAGAGAGAGAAACAAACACATCGAAAAGCTGAGATAAGAGGTCAGAGGAAGTACCTGGTAGGTCTCTCTCTCCGCCCAGCGCTAGTCCATCTTTGGTCCACTGCACCATTCCTCGGTAACCCACTATGACACAGGGTAGGGTCACAGACTGTCCCGATACAACCACCTGGTCCTGGGGCTGCTGGGAAAAGTAGGCTGCTTGGGTGGCGGCTGGAAGAAAAGAGAAGAGAACCCCCAGTGTGAATATAAAACCATATTTTCTGGGATGACACATAAGCAATTCATATTGAACTTTAAAAAAATACAAATATAATAATGATATGGTAATGGTATTTTAGCAAATGGCAGGCTATTCCTGCAGTTTCAGCTGATGTGTAGTGAGAAAAGTGAAAATTGCACAGTCCGAGATGTGACAGACCCCCGTGAACTACTTTTCTCACTGTTTACATGACGTTTTTTGAGAGGCTGACATGAAGATACCACTTTTGTCCCCATAAATGTGGTTTCTGAGAGGAGGAGTCAGCTGCACCTCATAACTTATTCAGATCTTTCCCAAGACCATATGCTTATACGCTTTCTGGCACGCAGCAAACACACTTCTGGGAGAGAAAAAAAAAATTCTGCCACTCTTTCAGTGTGCTTTAAGTAAAAATGGATGTTAAACAATCAGAACTCCACTAAAGGTCCCATGGGAACCATCCGTTTGAGGCTGCTGAAATTCAGCGGAGACACCTGCCGCCGTTCCGCTGCTGTGTTTAAGTATGGTGCAGAAGAGTCTCGCTGGATTGGCTGGCCTGCCTTCACACATATACAGCAACACAGCGTGAAAATGCTTCCAAAATGTTTGTGCCACTATGCTAAAGATTGAGTATTACAAACCCTACTGGCAGGGGAAGATGGCAACACTCCAGAGGTAACTAATCCTTAGGAGGGGAGAGAGACAGTTGGTTGGTTATCTAAGTGGGGTGTCTGTGTGAGTCGTGAGGACTTAAAAAAAAACTCATTCTCCTTCTCTTTCTTTGTTGCTCAGTGGAGAATGGAAGGGAAGCGGGACAGAGGAAGATAAAGAGGGTTCTATTCAAGCAGTGCTAAGCCCCCCCCTGAACTGCTTCTATTGGTGGGAGCGCTTAAACAGACAGGGTTGCCCCCCCCACTCCCTGGCAAAGAAAGCTGCTGAAAGGAGGGCAACATACGGCGGCCAGAGACGCGCTATTGTCCCCTTGTCCCTCTCTTTTAATAGGCCTCTTCATTTCCAATCAATCCTGCTAAATGCAAGTTTAATAGCTTTTCAATAGCAGCTTTTCCCCCCAGAGGGTAGCTGGGATTTTCTCTTACTCTCTCACCCTTTTCTCTTTCCCCATCTCTTCGCCCCTTTCTCTCACACACTCTCTTCAGTTTTTCTTTCGGTTTGAAAAGGGGGGCTTCCGACGTAGTTGGCAGTGTTTATTCTGTACTCAATTATCCACTTCATCTCAGGGTGTACCATGGACTGAACCCTGCTGCCCCCCCCCCCACCTCCTCCCCCTCCCCTCTATGCAACTCCCTCATACCCAGTCGCACAATTAAAACCGCCAAACAGTGAGTTCATCAGGAACGTGAGTTGAGAGTCTTAACAGAAACTAATTTTCACATGCGCCCATTTATCATATGCTCTATCTGGGCCAGAAAAGATGTGAGATAGTTGAATAGAAAAAAATAAGTCAGAAGAGAGACGAATGTATGTTATCAAACTAATATTACATCTCCGGGCATGGTTTTAGTGTTAAAAAAGCCGAGCGAGCAGTGGCTATGATCAGGTAGACCGTGAATCGAAAGATGCCACTTTTAGAGCATCAATGAGGAGTGTAACTAGCTTCGGCAATTAGGCGTTAAGCTCAGGCTTTTCACGTCACGCCTTCAAAAAAATGCATCCTGCCTGTCCGGAACGTTCTACCTCCCATCAAAGAACAAGTTGAGGATTTTCCTCTTTGTACTTTCAACAGAACAAACATCGATTGCAATTAAGAATCTTGCCCAGAGTATCTAAATGTTTACAATGGGTAATAATTCACTGCATTGGTTGATTGTTTAAATGGATTACATGCATTGAATTGTTTTTCTTTACCACACCCACACATAATTTCATATGCTTACATTTGGCAATTACCACAAACACACACACACACACACACACACACACATACATATGGAGCCATACAAATATAGCGTGTGTGTGCTGTAACGAATGTCTTCACACTATACCAGTGATTCATTGCTCTCTGGATCCCTTATTGAAAATTCTCTACAGAACATCTCGACTGGCTAATGACTCATGCCAGATTCCTTTAATTCCTCCTTGCTGAATTAGACAATTCTTTGACGGTGTATTAGCAGCTTAATTACATGAATACATTTCTGATGGGGAGAGAGGGAGGAACAGAAGCAGACAAAGAAACAGTGCAGGAGAGGCAGTCAGAAGAGCTGTGGGTGTGAAGAAGAGGCTTGTGTGTGTGTGTGTGTGTGTGTGTGTGCGAGTGCTGCATACACATACATGTACACAAACACACAGTTTCTCACCAAACTCAAAATGACGAGCTTGTATTTTGGCTGCAATTGAATCACATTGGAAAAGAACGATTTGAATAGCCATGAAATCCCCAACATCTCGGCAATGGAGTTTATTTACTACAGCTGATAAAGTATAGCTTAGCTCTCCTAGCAGTTCATTTTTAGTTTAACAAGTCCTCATCATTCTACCTTAGTGTGTGTGTGTGTGTGTGTGTGTGTGTGTGTATGTGTGTGTGCGCACGCGCTGCTTTTCCATCCCACGCCAAGAAGGTCAAATCACATTTTGGCTTGATACATTTTAATCCGGATTTCTTAAAATGGAATATCATTTCATGCCACTCGGATGCACATATAGGAGCTAAGTTTATGTGTGTACATTTCTTCCCGGCTGTGTGAAGATGTGTGTTTATGGGTGTGAGGGTGGAGGGTGGAGCGGTGTTAAATTAGGAAAGCAACTTGTCAGGCACCGGAGGGCACATTTAGCAGTTACTTTGACACAGTGACTTTGCTGTGTCTGTCACATGGTCGGAGTTAAATGCAAAACAGCCTCTCAGGCTTGGACACAAGCTATTAAAGAGCTTTGCGTCGACCCTGGCGCTGCCTGCACTCTCCCTCCTTCAGCTGAGCTGATAGGGATACATTCACATCAGGAAGGATCAGGAGGAGATGGACAGATGTCAGCAGTGATCCGTCCACCGCTGGACATCTGCCTTGATAGAATTAGATTGAAACAGTCAGCGTGTGTGAGTGCTTGTGTGTGTGTGTGTGTGTGCGCCCACTGTTGTTTAGCTATATTTGCAGGGTCTGAAAACTGGAAACCAGTTCAGAAATGTTTTATGTGGCCACTGTGCTGGACCCCACAAGTTTAAGCAACTATTTGAGATTCAAATGTTAGAACAAGGGTTAGAATTAGGGTTACCTATGATGTCAATGATGGGTCCCCATAATAAGAGGACCATCTACAGGTGTGTGTGTGTCCGTGCGTGCATGCGCGCACACAATGGCTATGAGGCTAAAGACTGAATAATAATGGCACTGTAGATAACCTTTAGATCAAATGATGATCTAACACACACATGCTTTTAACTCCCTACAATCATAATCTGTAGGGACATTTTGGTAATGCAGCACACAAAAAGTCATTTTAAGCCCAGTTTAAATTCAACAAATGGTTAAGGCTTTGACAAGGCGCCCCTTGTCTTTACAATCAAACTTCAAATCAAAAGGAACAAATGTTTGCCACCCAGGTGCGCCTCCTCTTTCTCAAAGTTAAACGGTGCATTCAGTCTCTTGAGGACCAATATCACACTCTCAAGGTATCAAACTCTTTGAGGGAACATTATTTACACCTCTAAGTATAGAACTGTTCTTTCAATTTTTGAGTGTAGCTGCATCAGCGGTCCGTCTATTTTGGTCCTGATTTTATTACGTATTCTCATTCCCAACTCCTGCAACGAGAGCATCATTTAGCCCTGTGTGGTCTATAAATACAAGAGCTTTTAACTTTGCCCACTGCAGAAATAATTCAGAATGTTAAAACATTGCGCCCCACATCTACATACATTTTTTGCCCCAATAGTGGAAACCAAGTCCTGCACCCAGCTAGTGTTGAGTTTTCCACAAAAGGATCCTGAGAAGAGAAAATGAGGAGGGAAAATAGACAAAAACCCCCGGCAAAAAACAAGGCAATTGGCAAAAAAGTGTCAAGCTTGGAATAAACAACCCCTCTCCCCAAATGCCATCCATTGTGCCTTGTCTAGATAAGGCTTCTAAATCGGGCTGGAAAATGCAAGCTCCATTTCTCTCTGTATGGAATTATTATCCCTTTGTTTGGAGTCAGGCTCTTTTGTCTTCCTCTTCCTGTGTGTGTGTGTGTGTGTGTGTGTGTGTGTCTACACAAACAGAAAGTAGTGCTGAGGTAGCTGAACCAAAGAGTATGTCCCACAGGGGACCCCGCACCCATCTCATGTTTGATCTGGCTACTAAGCTCATTACCATGACTCCAACCCAACTTCTGAGGGCTTGAAGGGGGCTAACTACCACCCTGCACCTCGTGGCAGTGCGATACCCAAACACATGCTCTACATGTGCAAGCATGTCCCTCTTCTCCTTTGACCTGGACCGTTACAAACAGCTTCACTTTGTGTCTGTACAGATGGCCTCATACCTTCATCAGCCTCTCAGAACTCTCTTCTCCCCCATGTTGCAGTCCAGCTGCACTGCCACCCACCCGCTCACCCACCCACACTCACCACCTTTTCTCCTATTCTGCATTTTTTGGTGCCCAAATTGCAGTCTAACCGCTTTTTAAGAGCTGTATTGCTGGAGTTTAATCCTCCAAGCATCCCCTTTCAGCCTTTATTCCATTGTGAAAATCTTGGCTCAGACCTAGACCCTTTTTAGAGAGCGGACCCGCTCAGCCATCCAGACCCCCCATCACCCTCCTCCCCTCTGCGCTGCTCCGCTGATACCCCCCACCCAGGGCCTGCTTTGTCATTCCATACATCCTTCTACAGTCAAGCCCATCTCATTTGTCTGTTTATCACTCATACATCTACAGTCCTGATCCCTGAAATCAATGCCTCGCAGGTCCCTTCGGGAGTTATATAAGGTGTTACTAATTGCTGATTTGCTTTCTCCGAGGCTCTTTCTGCCATCACTCTGTTTTTTTCCAGACTCTGCATCAGCTGTCATCTCTTGCCAGCCTCTCCCTTGCACTTTATCTTCCTCTCCTCTCTCCTGTATAGCCTGTCCCTTTCTCTTGCTCTTTGCATCCCTGGCGTGAAAATCACAGGGGCTTGTGTCAGCTTGTCAACACAACACTCATGAAATCAGGGTAAGGGGAACAAGAGAGATGGAGAGAGAGAGAGAGAGAGAGAAAAGAAGACCTATTGCATACTAGAAAGACTGGAAAAACTGAGGAAAGGTAAAATGGAAAAAAGTGTGCTCCTGTCAGCTTCCAGTTGCAAAGGAGCAGGCCTTAGAGGGGATTGATGTAACGCTGTAATCAGTCTGTCTGCAAGGCTGTCACCACGTCGTGCTACTCTGCTGGAATAGGGCGCTGCACACAACAGGGCAGCAGTGAGGTTGATCGCATGGACGAGCAGCAGTAGTTTCTCCCAGGGTACCTGCTACTACAGTGGCAGTGCATAGAGTAATAGAGTGGTATGCATACATCAGGAGGAAGGAGGAGGCTGGGGGAGAGACCAAGAGTGCTGATGTGACACAGTGTGAGTGGTTCACACAGTCACTGTACTGCAGAGCCCGACAATGTGCCATAAATACACTCATTCTTATACTGTCTCCACACATACACACACACACACACACACACACACACACACACACACACACACACACACTGTATAGATGCACACTCACTGTCACAGTCCCATATCTTTGGGGTTTCTAGTGGGCACAAGCATCTCTTGGAGTGTAATTCTAGCTTTTAAGCAACCCCCCCCCCCCCCACCCCCCTGAAGCCAAGACCCAAAGAGCTGACTCCATATAGACAGATAGCGAGCAACTGGCTGGCTGGCTGGCTGGCAGGACGACAGGAAATAAAAAGCCATATAAAGAAGAGAGAAAAGGGGAGGGAGTCAGCGGTGGCGGTATGAAATTGTCTGTACACATCAGCCAGCAGTGTTGACAAGATGTTGATTGAGCTCGTCTTGTCGTTTCGCTCCTGCTTACCCCCCTCTGGTGTTTTCACGGCAAGACAGCTGCTGGCTGGATCTATGTCACAGTTCCAGCCCTTTTCTGTCCCTCTTCTTTCTGCTTCTAAATCCCAATTTTCCTCTCTGACTCCCTCTCTCTCCCTCTCTCTTTCACTACTGTTTGGATGGAAGGCCTTTCAGTGTAATTTACTGTGCTTTTAAATCATTAGCTTCTTGTGCTGTTTGCAAAAAGCCCTAGTTTAGTGTGACATAGGAGCAAAACCTCGTGACAGTGAGCAACATGTGATGGGGAGGCAGCTCGATGATGGGATGGGAATAGAGAGATGACAAGCAAACAAAACAAACACATATATAAATAAATAATTGATTTAAAAATCCATAAAACAAGGAGATAATGTTAAAATCGCCTCCCGTCTCTTTCTTTTTCTAAATGGCAGTGGAAATGAAAACAAAGGAATTCTCATGGATTCTGTACTGGGACTCTGGGCCTAATGCCCTGGGGTGTCAATTAATTTAGTCTGGGGATTTGTGGCCTACTCTTCTTAATTGAGCCCAGTGGAGACCCCCTTGGCTCTTCAAGATAGGAAGTAGTGCATTTCATAATTAATACTTTTTTCCTTTATTATTATTATTTTTTAATGAGGGTGGTAATGTTGTAAGTGTGTGCATCTCATTAGAGTAAAAGGGCCATCGACGCTATTGTTCATGTCTGTGCTGTTTGCTGCTGGTGTGATGAATACCAGAGACAACCCCATTCAATGGCACATTGAAGTCAAAGCTGTGCTTTTGTGCATTTTTGAATATAGAACACAGCTAGCTCAATGAGAGTCTCATTAGCGTTGCTTAATATGTGTGCTTTTTAAAGCTTAGAGGTTAATGCCCGACTTGCCTCCATCTCACTGGAGCTCTCTTTAATTTGATGCATAATTCTTTTTTGTCAGCAGCCGACAAGAGCCTCTTCAGAGAAAGCATCTGTGCTGCATTGTGAACTCTGCATCCAACAGAAACACAAAGGCACAAAAACACTTCTAATTAAACCAATTTTAATGTTCCTCTTCACTTTCCTTCTCATACTCACTCCACATTACGGGAGATATTTCTGAATTATCCTATCCTCCCATCGCTCTGTCCAGAGAACATAACTCCTGGCGATTAAACAAATTACCTTCTCTCCCAGGGGAGCCGTGGATCCAGTGAAAACAATAAAAGTGTGTGATTCACAATGCTGCCACCTTTATGTTCTTACAAACTGCCATTTATTATCTAGTTGGTCTGTGACCAGAATTTCTGTTCCTCCTCATAGGGAGAGAAGAAGAGGCAGCTTTTTAATTTAACATCAAATTTTTCCACTCTGTTCATCTGATTCCCTGTAACTTGAAACATTCTTTTAAACTTACTGATGAGTAAGAGCTCCCTGAACACAAGAAAGGGAGGGAAATTATGTTACCTGCCGACCTCAATACATCCTGCTTTGTGTTGAGAAAAAGAAGGGAAAGGGAAAACTAATTTCCTGAAACTCTATTCCTTTAGTGTTGATTAGCAAAGGAGCATAATTAAAGTGAAATGTGAAGTCAGGGTTTTTCAGATTGTGCCGCTTCCTCTAGAAAAATCAGGCCATGATTAATGAATAAATGATTTATGAGTGAACTAATTAATCAATTAATTATTAAGCAAGCACTCTGAACAAGAAACAGGTAGGATGATGGTGAACGGCGGATAAGAGAGACGGTTAGGTTACGTGTTCGTGGAAAAAAGAAGGGTTTTAAGATAATCTGTTTGTTTTTATCAGGGTAGAATGAAGAAAAAGGGCGTCTGTGAGGAAACGGCGCAGCTCTCATCCTGAGCTTCCTGCATCAGCCAGCGTCATCTGGTGTGAGAGCGCTGACCTCAAAATGCTGCTTTTGCAAGTATAACTCGGGGTCAGGTTTAAAGGTTACCAAGAAGTGAAGCCTGGCATAACATTTGCCAACCACAGCGATGGTGTTTGCAGTGGGATGGAAGAAGCCACGTGACCCACCGTCAACACCTCTGAGAGGGCTGCGGCTAATGCAAAGTTCCCTTCTCTTAGCAGTCCTCTTTCCTCCCCCTGTCTTTAACTAGGACACCCCATCAATCTTTGATAATGCGCAATGTGGGTCTCTCCTGTGTGACCAGGCTGATGAGACATCACAGCTGGGTTTGATGTATGAAATGCAGGCACCCAATGTAACTGTGATATACTGGACTGTTTCAAGTCAAGTTTGACCTTTTTTTTTTTCTTTTCCCTCCCCTGGATATTAATCGCTGCAGTGAAAGAATATACTGCATGTGTGATAAATTCCACCCCCCCTCCATGGAGCTCAGTGCACTTTATTCTTTGGCATGGGGCTTCCTCACTACCTTTAGCTTAGTGGAGGTAGGGACTGTTTCATGTCTACCATAAGTCCCCAGAGCTGATACACAACAGGATATGGGACACAAAATATTATTTTATAAGCGGATGGCTTTATTGTTTCTTTTAAAATGCGGCATTACTCTATAAAACTGCATTGCCCCCCCACCACCAACTCCCCCTGACACCCGGAAACACATCCTCAAAGCCAGAACATGAGATGCATCTTTCATCCCTGCATATCTTTGCTGGCATTTACTGCTGGCCTTATTAAGGGAGTTGTGAGTGACGGAGGCAGAGTGTCTCAGGGGGCTGCGATCGGAGCTGCAGCAAGCTGAGGGCGACATCATGCTTACGTAGATCTGCTCAAAATGCTTTTAGAAAGTTCTTTCAATCCCTTTATCTCATACTCCTTTCACTTCTCTGTACCTTCTATTGTTTTTTCCCTAGCAGCCACCGGCCAGACTAGTGCTGCATTCTGTCCCAATCATACCGTGGCTTTGCAGATTTCCAGAGTCAAATGGGTGTGAATAGTTCTTTGTAAAACGGGGTGTGTTGGCTCATTGACTGTGAAACCCTGGACATATGGCAGCTGTGTGTTGGGAAGTATCACAGCAGTGAATACCGTAGGTTGGGCTCGTGACCTCTGCTTGGCCTCTTAACACCTTGTAGGCTGCACTTAAGTCTGCGGTTTGATTATCTTAAACAGTTCATTGTGCGCTCAGTTTTCAGTCTTTCTTTTGCTGTTTCAACTTTGGATGCAGTTGCTCGTGTGTTATGTGACTGTTTTACTAAACATGGAACACGTGCCCTTTCTGAGAGACACACAAAGATGGACCTCCGTGTTTGCTGTAAAGGAATGCTGGACGGTTGCAGTTTGTGTGTACCTTTGATGGCACGCTGAAATCTCTTTTTGTACTGGTGCGATAAGCTTGTTAATTAAGTGACTGGCAGTTGTGTCCACTCCCAGAGAGAAACAGGGGACTTCACTTTCTACCGGAAGTCTAGCCGCCGCTCAACAAAGACAACACAAGTAAACTTTTAAAATACAACTCTTTTCTTTTTCATACGTTCTTGCCCTCCGTCTGTAAAACAAGACTTTCTTTGCAGGTCACATCTACTGAGAGGCCTCAGGTTTTGGTGCTCTGATAAACAAGTGGAGCGTTACAGACTCTTAAGCCCATCTGGCGAGATGATCGATCATTAGACAGAGTGAAGATAACTCCCTCAGCTTCCCCCTTGGCTACGACTGATCCCATATCACCCTTGCAGGATATGGTATGAATCACAGGAAGTTGAGATCAATCTATATAGATTGTGCCGCTTGATTACAAACGGGGAAAAAAAAGAGGAAAAAAAATCCCATTTGGCTTTGCCACTCGGATGCTTCAGACTCTGATGTTTGTGTGAATATGTGGGTGGCTGCGCATCTTTCGTGTTAAATAATAGATTTTTACCTTTCTCTTCTTACTGATGTCTGACTTGATCCTTTCCTTCAATCTGTCCTTACCTTCACTCGTTTACTTCACTCATTCCATCCTGCTCTGAAATCTCCCTTCTTGAGGGAGTCGTCTTTTAAATCTTAATTAAAACAGTCTACACCCCCACCACCACCACCCCAAGGGGCTGGCTGAAAGCAGCTTAGAACAATCAAGAGGACGGATTAGAAGTGAGAAGAAAAGAAGAGGAGAGGAGAAGCAAGAGGGAGGGAGGGGTTGGGTGGTGGGGTGGTGGGGGGGGGGGGGCGAAGACGACAACACAACAACCAAAATGGTATGGAAGAGAAAAAAAGTATTGAAAGGAAAGAAAGAAGTGACCCCTTTCCTTTAAGCCCCTGGTCTTCTCTACTTCCCCCCTTCACTGTCTCTCCCTGTCTCTCAGGGCTCTGCAGTCTTGGCCTGACCTATTGACATTCAGCTTCTCGGCAGATTAAGCAGCGAATGGAGCCTCTGGAAAGGGTAAACACACTAGAGGAACAATGACCAACAGGCGGCAACCTTATTGGATTCTAATTAACTGCCAGGAGAGATGGCTAGGGGCATGTTAAGTGCTGTGGGACACAAGATAGAGCCCCCCGACATCAGATACCACAACTCAAATCACCTCCTTTCTTGTAGATCATCTCCCCCTTATCTCCCTCTGCATCTCTCTATTCTTCTCTCCTCGCATTCAGTACTGTTTCACATATGACCAATGACTCTCCTACATCTATTTGCCATCTCTCTTTTCCAGGGGTCCCCCCCCCCCTTTTTTTTAACAAGGTGGAACGAGACTCATCCCTCCGGAGATGGCTGTTTGAGCGATAAGGTTAAAATAGGCTGAAAAATTGGAGGAGATTATTTGATATTGAACAGATTGAATTATGTGGCGTCATGGAGAAAAATGAAGAGGAGGAAAATCATTTTTCTATGTTGCCCTCGGGAGGCGCACGACCAGAGGAAGCGAGGAGCTGCACCTCAGTGACCGCGAACCTGAAAATATGATTTTTTTTCTTCTTTTAACTCTGATTAATCAACACGTTCATTTCAGAGTGGGTTCAAACCAGTTTCTCTACATGTGTGAACATTCTCACTGGTGCAGTGGGTCCTCTGGCTTTGATAGGTCCCCTGATTAGAGGGGGACAAGAGGCCCCTGTATATGGACCCCCAAGCACTAATTAGATTGGTTTCATTAATGTGTTGGTGTGAGAGAGGGCCCTGGTCATCATGGCTGACACGGAAGAGAGAAAAAAAAAAGCGCTCCTCTCGAGACAGGCCATCGTCACCTCAGCAGGCATAAAGCCATTCATTAATTGGTGTGAAAACACGCACACACACACTACACGTGTGTGCCAACACACACACACGCATTCTCAAACCTCAGCTTGAATACACATACTAATGTTATGGGTACTCCATGAACCCATTGCTTGTTAACACATTACCTGGGATCAAAGAGGCAAAGGCTGGAAGGAGAGAGGACTAGAGGAGCCATTATTTGTCAAGGAAAATTGCAGTTCAGTGTTATGTTTGTCCTTTGGCAAAGCAGCCAGAATAGAGGTTTCACCCATTTCACAAAAACGGACGGATCTCTTTCCTCGTCACTATCATGTGAGACTCTTTGAAACCCCCAGAGTAGTTTTTTTTTTTTTCAAATCAAAGCTAGAAGGAAATGAATCGGAGCTTCAGTTGTGATCCAGGCCTGAAGGTATAAAAGCGATCCACATGACCACTGTCCATTTTCACACCATTACAGCAACAGTCATGGCTGTAATAAGTTGAATTGGGCCATTGATTTCTCTCATACACCCTCTCTTTCACCCAAAAAAAAAAAAAATGTCTGTGCCAGTTACGAGATACACCCACTTTTTTTAACCAAACATCACATGCTCAAAGACAGCTTACATTAACCTAGTAGAAACACACACACACACACACACACACACACACACACACACACACACACACAACCAATAGAGGTGTCCCAGCCTGAGTTCCTGGGGAGTTAAACAAAAGCCTGAGTTTAAATTGGCTTTTAAAGAAGTCCCTAGGACAATCAGGGAGTTGGCTTGAGCTACTGTTGTGTGTCAGAGGGCTGTTTAGAGAAAGACGGGTGGTGAGGTTGAGGTCTATAGTGCAGTGAATGACTAATCTGGAGTGTGACGTTTCAGGAGACTCCCTCCGCCAGATTCAATAGGCCTCCAATCAGGCCTGACTGCCCCTCAATCTTTGGTCAGCTGTTTTAACTGGCTAGTGATGGAGTGGCTTCATTAAGGGTCTATTTATCTCTTGCTGTATCACACAACTGAAAGCCTGGTGACAAGCTGAACACACCCACACACCACCCACACATGAACCTGTGCAGATGCACAACTGGATTTCACACAGCCAGCAGTCAGCCACATCCTTATTTTTGTTAAAAATCAACAGATTTTAATTCACATTTGGAGATGTCTCACTACAAACCTCCTTCAGTTCCACATGAAAAGAAAAAAAGATTTTACTCTCGCTTGAGGTTGTTTTGGCTTTTTTGAAATAAGTATATGTATGAAACCAATTCATTTGAATAAGCTCTGACCTAGCGGATGTTGATTTTTATGACTGACCAGCTGCTTCCACTGCTGATGTCTTACTCCCCAACTGTTTCTTTGTCTCTTGACGGCGTGCAACATGACAAACTGGCACCAAAGAGCAATGACAACGTGCCAAACTGAACGTAAAACCTCAAAACCTCAGCTTTTCACTGGTAGAAGAATGTAGACGGCCAAGACAACTTCTTCTACTGTGTTACAGCCATGAGTGAAGTTGCCTATAGTGCCATCTTGTGACAACTGCATCGCTAAGTTTGCTTAATTTACTCCGAATTCCAATTCCCAATTCCCATTTCATTTTTTTGCAGCAATTCTAAAATCTACTTGACAACTACAAATATGTTGTTTCACTTTCTTCTTTTTTTCCCCTAAAAGTGTCCTGATTCAATAAACTTTCACCTTACGTCAGGCAGACTGTACTGTCGCTGGTCCTCTCTAGAAAACTCCCTCTGGTCCAGTAGTTTCTTCAGGGGTTCTACGTGTTGCTACCTCAAGGTGTAATGACACCTGCCCAGAATAGCCAGCCAGGTTCAACCATAACCTCAGAGACCCTCCCAAACAAGCCACAACAAACAGCTTTCTGGAGCCACTCTCCGCCTTTGATCTAAAGAAGTAGAGATGAGATCTGTCTGCCCTTTTTCTGTTTTTATTTACGACATCTCCTTATATCTCTCTTTTCCCTCCTGCTGAGCTGGTGTATTAAATAAGGTGACTATTCCAGCAGCGTTGGGCTGCACCTCAAAGTGCACGTCTGTGAAGAGGGCTTTTCTCTCCTTCCCTCTCATCTTTTATACCTTCCATCAGCTACTCCCCTTCTCTTCCTTTTCCTTTATCCTTCTACATCCCCTCTTTTTTTTAACATGTTCCCCCACACACTTGAATGTGAAAGAGAGATACATCACTCTCATCTATTCAAGTTCATCCACACCTCCCTGTCTATCTCCCTCAGCGCTTCTCTCTCAGCCTATTGTTTATTTGGATATACGTCTAATTGTGCTGTCTCACTTATGTAATTAGTGCAAAAAATAAATGCCTGCCGTATGGCTTTGTCTCTCCCCTTTGCCCCTCCCGTTGCAGCCTCTGAGAAAACAAATTATGGAGAACAATAGGTACAAATGGCTTCTGCACCAAACACATGATGGATGCCGCTGGAGTTGCCTGCATCTTCTCTTTTTTCCACTCCCTCTCTTCTTCATTATCTCCAGCTTTATATGTCTCTGTTTGGAAACAGTGGAGGACTTGAGCGCTCTCTTGGCCAACTAGCCTATCATTGTGCACTTGTATCGTCTGTCTTCCCCTCTTGGCCCTGACACTATAGTCACACAGACGTCATATTGGGCAAGGTCCCTTCTTTCTCTCTCCTCTTTGTCTCCCTTCTCTACTCTACCTTTCTCTTCCCCTGCTGTCGCTTCTCCTGTATCCCCTTGTGCATTCTCTTCACCACGGCTGCAAAGCAAACGCCTGGGACTTTCTAAAGCAAACAGCCAGCATCCTGTGCCATAGCCCCATCTGTGGATAGTCTGAGCAGGGAACAATCAGTCCTTCTCTGCATCGTTCTCTTTCCAGCCCCCTGGGATCTGCACAGCACTAGGATGCCTCAGTCAGACGGGTGCAATGTGCTGGAACAATAGTTGGGCTCCTTCCTCCAGGAGGGGTGTTAGGTTCACCTCAGCCAGCTTGGGAAGCACTTATCCATGTGTTATTGCCCTCCGTGCTGCAGCTTCACAGGAATGTGGCAGAAGCAGAAAAGCCTCCCACTATACACCTTCCCTACATCAGTCTCATCCACAAATCCACACACCGACACACTCAACCACTCTCTGTGTCCACGTATACACCTGAGATCTAATGTTTTAGCCTGAGGTGTAGAAATATCAACTTTCTATTAATCCCCCTCAGACTTGCAGTCAGTTACACCTTTGTTGTTTTTCACCTCTGCCACGCTGGAAGAAAAACAGCAGGTTTGGTTTACACCAATTCAAGCATATCCATTACCTGAAATGCTAGGCTCCTGGCAGTAAACCCATTTGACCCGACTGCCCCCCCAACCCCCCCCCCCCCCCCGCACATGCTGGGCCCATGGCTGTTTCCACATCAGCTTTTCTTTCTCCAAACAGACAGCGGGAGAGTGACACACCTCACCCTCCTACCACCTCAACCGCCACCCACCTCCACCACACACACACACACACACCACAGTTCCTCATGTTTCCACACAGCTCAATAACATTAACATGTTTTGCCATTGAGGGAGCAGCCGTTAAAAGCTCGATCGATGTGCTTTGATTGACACCCCTCAGTTGATAGCAAATTGGAAGCCTCCTCTCGCAGACCTCCTGGGGCGAGTTTCTCAGCCCTGTCCGAAAATCTCTACAGCAACAGAAGGAAATGAAGAAAAAAAAATGGCTGTACTTTCTCCAACCCTTCACCCAGCCTTTGTCAACAACACGGACCGGCCTCGTATTTTCCAGAGGAGAAAGAGATTGAGCCACAGCCAAGTCTACTATTTTGGTTAATCGTTGAGTCACTAACAAAATATTAGCCCTGGCGATCTGGGCAGTTTGGACAGAACAAAAGAGAAGAAAAGGAGAATAGGGAATGAGGTTTTAGAGTAAACAATATCTTCTGATGGTTTGGTTCGTTTAGGTTCTGGTATCCAAGCAGCAGAACACAACAAGCTTCTAACTCTTTGCTTGAAACAAGAATATTTAAATAAAATATTTTTGTCTTGCAGTTAGCATCCACTTAGGATGAGCTGCTTATTAGTGTCCGTGTCCATCATCATTGTGCTTAAATTCCCTGGACTGCATTTAAGAGTGGACAGGTGCTCTGAAGAGAAGGCTACTAAAACAGAGGGCAACAGTTCACCCTATACAAAAACAGTGTGGAAAAGCAAACTAATGTGACAAAACGATTGATTTTCTGTGCTTGCAGCTCAGTCCTCCACTAAACGTAATTTGGGAGGTGACTTCAATGCTCAGGTTAATACAAAAAAATTCAATCATAACTCAAGGTAACTTTTGCCACTTTATATCCCTACGTACGCACGCACACACACACACACACACACAGACACACACAAACCCACACGCTCTGAATTTCCTAGATTCACATATGGATGCTAATCGCTCTGAATGTAGAGAGACAGTTACTTTTTTTTTAGCTTTAAGCTGACAAAACCGACTAACAACAGCAAAACTGTCCAAAACGTCAGTTTACAAATTCTAAAACACATATTTAGGTATAATACATGTCTTCGTAACCCAGCTCTATAATCCAAAAACACTTTCATTTGAAATAAAAACACCTACGGTTCTGCAGAAGAGTGAATGAAAGAGAACATTTGTCACATTTAACTGAAACTTGTGGATTACTGAGCATATGACTGGTTGAGAAGACTGCAGCTATACTGGACAATGTCTTTGAGAGTTTATAAATGGATGTTTTGCCGTTGGTCTCCGTTAGCTTCAAGCTATAAATATGAGCTTGTGTTGTTTTGTTTTTTTTACTACATTCTGGCGCTGCAGAGGGGAAACTGTCTCTATGAGTTCAAAGCACTTAGTTGAGAACTTGAAAGACAAATTAGACTTTTTGGGTGAAGTATCACTTTAAAGCTACTGATTTGAAAAGCATCTGTTCTCCCTTGTGTGCATTCCCTCTATTGAGTCAAGTCATCTCTCTGGTGTTTTTTTTCTACCGAGGGTGTTTAGAGATGATAAGAAGATTCAATAGATTTGAATATGATAAAACACTATCCTTAGTTAGTCCCGCAAAGGTCGGCACTGTTGTTTCGTAATAAAAAGAGAAGCGGTCTCATTTCCTTCAGTGTGTTCTTACCTCTTTGTTAAGGAGATAACATGTCCTTAGCTGGAGCATCATTAATTAGACAATTGGACTTTGACTAATCACTCCAGAAAGGGCACAGAGCCCCGAAGATGCCAAACACTCATCTCAACTTATCATCCTCTGCCCCAGTGTGTGCCCTTGACCTCCATGAGTGGGTGCATGCGTGTTAAGGGTGTTGCTTCTGTGAGCTCATTGTGCGTCATTTCAGGGAAAAAAAGGCCATGTGCCATGAGCCTAGAACACCCTGCAGAATATTACCGATCGCCTGTTCGGTAAGTGTCGCCGACAGCCAAATTTCATATTGGATGAGAAAAATAAATCCATAGTTAAATAAACGCTGTCGCATTGTATTCCTACCTGAACTTTTCTTTTTCCTGAGTTGCCAGAATCCCTTTCCAACAGAGCTATCTTTAATACAAGGTTAAGGAACACGGCTGGTGAAGATAACACAGGAACAGATATTGCTTCACTGCAGAAGATAAATTTCAATTTGCTGTTGGTTTCTGTGTCTCAGCAGGAGTTATGAAATTCTTGTCTTGCAGGGCAGGACTTGATTGGAAAATAGAAACGAATGTGGGGTCCAGCCCAACTGTGATTTTTTTGTGTTGTATGTTGGTTTCTGGGCTCAGGGGCCTTTTGAAATGGTGATACATCTCTCTAGAAGGAAGTGACACTTACATTTTTGGGGGGAGATAAATGCAATCCAACTCTTTCTTAAAATAGCTGCTACTGTATAAACGTGACTGTTTCCCTTGGGGTGCTGTTTTAATGACATGCACAGAATTAATTCCGGTTTCTCTCTCTCTCTCTCTCTCTCTCTCTGTCTCACTCTCTCTGTCTCTATTCTTTCCATTACTGTGTTTGCAGAGAAGAATAAAAGAGTAAACAACTTTGTGCTGTCCCCACTAGTCTGTATGCAGATGATACAGCCTGAGGTGGAGTAGCTGGGGAAGACGACTCCAGGCAAAGACAGGAAGCTGACACGGCCCCCTCCATTGTCCTGTTGCTTGTCATTTCCTCTCCGGATGCTCCAAACTGCCCCAGAGGAGGACAAGGTGAGGATGTGCAGAGAGAGACACAAGGAGAAAGCAAAGACAAAAAGAGGATGGGTGGGCAGGAGTAAAAATAATGCTGGAAGAGGCCAAACATGCCATCAACAGTTTGCTACCTGGCTACTCTGGCTTCCTGCATGGAGCCATACCAGCATACACAGTTAATTTGCTAACAGCTGATAACAATGCCTCAGGACATACTGCCAAGTTCTTTATCTGTGTTTACCCGCATGGCAAAGCTGATTAGAGACAGGCAACATTATGAAGCCTCATTGTTTCCTTTCTCCTTCCAGTTTCTTCAGTGACACACGTAGTAAGCGTGCGTGGAAACGGGCGGTTATCTAGGATATCTTGTTTAGAACGAAGGCCAGAATGACAATAACATGATGTCTTCAGGATGAGAAGAACCAAGCTCTCATTGTTCCAGAGCTTGATCACTCGTGACTTTGCCTGTGTGACATGAGCGAACATTTCGAAGCTTTCAACAAAGCCACAAAACTCAACAATTATATTTGATGCCGAGATCTTTATGACTCATTTGCATCCATATGTGAATCTTGGAAATTCAGAGCTTGTGTGTGTGTGTGTGTGTGTGTGTGTGTGTGTGTGTTGTTGATACACACTGGCACCCCAGCAGCAAAACCAATACACATGGCTCACATAGACAGGAAATCAAAGTAGGCCAAAATTCATCTTTGCCATGACTTCAGTCAGTCTCCTAAATAATGCAAGACACTTCTGTTCAAGACTCAGCTGTATTCAGATTCTGCTGGATCTGCACTATTGTGCAACTTGTATCTAGCGCTCCTCACCGACTGGCTGGAATTCATGCCTCCAAACTTTCTACTGCTTACCCACCTCATCCTCTTTGTATCAAAGATGCATACAAGAGGAACGGGATTGATCGAGGGAGTGAAATGGAAAACGGTAAGGGAGACATGGAGATACAGAGTATGATTATGCAAGTGTGTGTGTGTGTGTGTGTGTGTGTGTGTGTGTGAGAGAGAGAGAGAGAGAGAGTGTGAGTCAAAGGTTAACGATGCTCAGTGGTCTTCCTCACTGTTTTCCTGCTGCTTGTCAGCTTAATCATAAGGACACTGGTGACACATCTTATCCTTATGTCCCCTTCCTTATCTATGCTGATCTTGACCCCCCCCACACACATACACACACACTCACACAAGAATTCAAAGAACTGCGGAATGGCAGTTCATGAAATATGCAGAGTTCCTAAAGCAAACCTCTTGGGCCACTCTGCCACTGCGTCCTGAAACATATCTGCACTGCATGAGGATGAGACAAATCTCTGGTAATGGCGAAGAGATGATGGGATGGGGAGGGGAGCGCTTGGTTAAGGCTTATCACTTTCTCGCCTATATTTCTGTGTGTGTGTGTGTGTGTGTGTGTGTGTGTGTGTGAGTGTGTGTGTGAGAGAGAGAGAGAGAGAGAGAGCAGGTTTTCAACCTATGGTGAGAGCCTGCCAGCCGCCTCCGGCCCATTAAGCAGATGCGCTCTCATGTCCCTATGACCCATAGTCACACATTCTGCAAGCAGGAAAAAAAGAGTTCTGAGAAGGAGTAAGGTGGAAATTTTCCACGGTGTTGCACTATAAAGTGGCGACACAACTTAAGAGGAAGGGAGAGAAACTTGTAATCTCGGCTCACAGCCTTTGAACTTGGCCCGATGAGACGCGAGCATCCCAAAGCAAAAGGTTCCAAAGAAGAGCTCACAGAAGATTACTCAGAATACTGATGCAGTGTGGAATCCAATTCCTCCGGGAGCCGTAGGGACTTTCCGTGAAAAGTAAATTGTCAGTCGTGTACAAGACTACATATACAAGCAATATACACATTTTAAAGTGCAGTTGTGTAGTACTGTACAGGCAAATTTTGATGCTCAATTGAAAGTGCTATGTTTAAGCATATTGGAGCATCTGTGACTTTGTTTGTGAGGCTGTAAATGAGATCGAGGGTCTCTTACGTTGTAATTAGGACAGCTGTTACAATTTTCATTATTTGTGTGTGTGTGTGTGTGTATTGGTGTTGGGGCAGGCAGCAAGGGAAAAATATGCCACTGTCTGGTTACCGCCTCTTCTTATCCAGCTGTTGCCTGTCTGTCAGAGAGCAGAGGTCTGCCGCCCCCCCCCCCCCCCCCCCAAGCTTTGAATAATGACAAAACCATGCGGAACAGGGCTGAGGGTAAAGATGTACTCACCACAAATGGCTATTGAGAATGCTTTGCCATTTGTGATCTTAAAAGAATTTATTATGTGATTCAGTCTGGAGGCGATTGAGGAAAAAAAAAAGAAAAAAAGCTTAAAAGGATTGTAGATCTCATTACTCAAACTTGTGTCCCTCTCCGAGAAGATCTATGTCAGTGTGGGGATTTTCTGTATTCTCTTGCAGTTAAATTGAATTATTTTCTCTCAAAGTTTTAATATCATGCACCAGTTTCTTAACGACTCTGAAAAACGCTGATAAGTCAACAGTTTCTCAGTGTTAATTGCTGAGAGCTATTTTTGCATCAGGACATTTGCAGCTCTAAATTATTGGAGTAAATTAGCTGCTTAGAGGGACTGCTTGTTCTCAATGATTATATTTATGCCGAAGAAACGTAGATGTTTTGTTCTTTGTCCCCCACAAATGAAGACTGTTCCTGCAGTCACTGGATGACTTTAATTAACCGTAATGACCTTTAACGACCATAATTTAGGAGTGATGAACATCTCGTACGTAAAGTTAATAAACAGGATATGCATCTAAGTCTTCTTTTTCCGCTACATCAAGCTCACCTCAGGTAAGCTTGGAACTGTTTTTATTCATTTATGGGTTGTTTTTTTTTTTTTTTGATTATGATAGCACCTGGGACAAGGAACCCTTATAGTTTACATGTCAGATACTAAAATATAACATGGCAACACTGCAGACAACTGATAGACAGAACTGCGACTACCACACACCCAGTTACTGGATGGCTCAATTAAATGGCACAACATGATGGTTTATTCCACCTTGTTGAAAAAGTTGTACCGCAGCACGAACTGAAACCTAATGGTATGGCCCGTCCTGGATGCCAGGTTTGACCCGGTGTTGGGACCAGGGCTGTACCCTGCTGCTGGGCCCACGAGATGAGGGGAGTACCAGAGTTGGATCAGAGTAGATTATTGGACACTCCCGCAGGACAATTATTGATTTCTGAAACTTCTGGTCGCTCACTTTAACTCGTCGCACAGAAGTTTGCAGGAGAGTTTTGCCAATCTGTTCATGATGAGATTCTCTAAGAAGTTCTCCTTTTGAAATTTTGAAAATTCAAACTACAGATTTGATCCGTCACACTTTTTTTTTCATCAGTTATTTGTTCCCATAATGATCAATCAAAACAAATGAGAAACCTTATGTGCTGTTGCGTAGAAAATGACGTCACAGCAATTGCCAAATTTTGGAGATCAGAAATCAGAAGTGAGAGTTTCCAGATTGGAACACAGCAGAAAAGTGCGGTAGAGGAGTGCAGCAACAGTGAGCTGAGAATATGATGGAAAGCTTTTTTTTTAGGCTATGATTAATATTTAATTTTAGCACAGACATTCTCTGGTTTACATTAATATCGCTCGCTGGAATACAAAAATGTTATAAGGAGTCATTTTCAACGGGGGGGGGGGTGGGGGGGTGGGGGCACTCCATCCAGCAAACAAAAGGCAGCGGCAGGTGAGGGTGTCGGGAGTGGGGGGCAAGACAGGTGCGTCTATTTCTCTTCCCAAACACCAAACAAATGTTCTCTCTCTCTCTCTCTCTCTCTCTCCCTCCCCCCTCTCTCTCTCTCTCTCCCCCCCCCTCTCTCTCTCTCTCTCTCTCTTATGTTACGAGTCTGTGCTCCCCTCTTCCACACTGATTGGTTTCGGGATGGAAACCAATGAGTGTAATGAATCTCAACTCAAAAAGAACTTTTGCTCCATACACACATTGTCTCATCAGCTTTTCTCATTTTCTTTCTTGTCTTTGAATCAATCGATCAACTAGTGCATCAATCTGGTGACAGCTTCATAACTTCATGTGGAAAAAGACGCGGCGCTGGACGTCGCTGCGTCTTTTCTCGGTGCTGCTCTCCTTCATTTCACTGCTTAAATTTTCAATTATTTCATCGGGGGAACAGCCTCCGCCACATACTCCCAGTGCGCGCACACACGTTACAGCCCGACTCTTCTGGGTTTGAAAATCTTTTAATTTAAACTTTCCTTTCGTGCGCCCTGGTAGACTCTGTAACCTCGTGCGAAATACCGTCTTTCACTCTTCCCAAATCCGAAGAAAAAGCAGTGCGGAGTCACACAGTGCTTCAACATCCACCGATGCTTGTACAGTCAAAAGTCATAAGTATAATTACTCTTTCAAAGCTAATTAAACAGTTCCCGGCAATAAAGAGCCGTGAATTGAGGCATTGCAGCACCAGTGGACCCGTAGCAGCGCGCTATGGTGGGCTTGACGCAGCGCGCCAGGACCGGAGCGCGGTTCATCCTCTCAGCAGCATCACCAGCTCCACAGATATCACACCAAACAGCATGTCTTACCTGTGGCCATAAGGCAGAAGATGAGGTATAACGCAGACATTGTAGCTGCTCTTGCCGCTGAGTGTGGCGGGTTTCCTGGCTCCGTCTCTGCGAATGAGCTGGTTAGGGTCCACCGCGGCTCCGGAATATCACCGGACAGATAAACGCACTGGGATTTGTCTGTAATATCATCCAATTTAAAGACGCGGAGGGGTCCTAACAGTTTTCACTCTCTGTCAGCATTGCATCCTCATAGTTGGTAACTTTCCCCACTGCATCAGCTTCTTTCCCAGTCAGTCCGCGCCCTGTCACGCTGGCGCAGCTTCACCTCTCACTGCGCGTCCGACCGGTCCATGAATGAAGCAGGCGGCAGCTTCGTCCACTCTCGAACCTCTCGGCGAGCTCCTCGGCAGTGCGCAGATAAACCCCGGTGAAGTTGCTCCTCGCACTCTCCGCTGTAGTCTGCTCCCACCACCGTCACACACTCACTCCTTCTCTCTCCCTCTCTCTCTATTTCTCTCTCTCTCTCTCTCTTACATACACACACACTCTCGGTCGGTCTCCTCTGTTTACTCCTCACACCTTCTTGCCAATGGGAAATGCGCACTGACAGTCATCTGGTGGGGGGCTACACCACGGAACCAAGTCGGAGGAGCCCCCTCTGCCTCTGTAAAGGGGGGGCGACTCCCACCCTCAGGGACCCGCTATTGGCTGAACGGGTGTTATGGGGAGGGTGTTTTAAACAGTAATTCACAGTTAATGGGTGTCTTAACCAACAGTTTGGATAGAAGAACTCAGCTTTATCCAGCTTTAACTTCAAAATATAATAATAATAATATATAATGATAACAGACAATGATCTGCATGTTCTGAGGAGGAAAAGGGCAGTTGGAGCGTAAGAGTATTTAGAATACCACTGCAAACCAATCGTGTCAGAAAACACTGCAGAGAATTGAGATAAGACATTATTATCCTTCCTAGAGTAGGCGACATGTCTCTGAAGTTCACACAGTTCCTTAATTAAAAGTAGAAATATCCAGATGGTCAAGGTATCCATTAAAATGTCTACAGGAATCAAATTATGAAGTATGTGATACTGAGTTTACTTATCAATCAAAAGTAAATGTATGCATTTTTATGTTTATTTTTCTATTCCAGTTCTGGAAGGCAATCAATGCTGCAATCACTGACAACTAAAAGTCATGTTAAAGTTCTGCGTTGAAGCTGTCAGCCTTCTAAATACACATCATCATCATCATCATCAGAGTTCCACAAGTTGAATGAGGCACATTTCCTCAAAAGTAATAGATGGGGTCAGATAACGGTAGAGAAATAAAAATTCGGTTTAATTCAAATACACAAGTAAAGAACAGATGCTTTGACATTGTACTTAAGTAGTACTTGATACTTGATTTAGTGACCTTCCTTCACTACATTTCATTTTATACAGAAAAATACACCTTCCTGATTTAAAAAAAAAAACATAACATTTGTTAAAGGGATGTTTAAAAAAAAAAAAAAAAAAAAAAACTTCACCAAACTGATGATACTGAAGATCGCGGAAAAATTCTTTACCATGCGATTGTTTGTGACTCGCTGAAAATGACTACTGAGTATTTAATATATAAATTACATAAAACGATGCTATTAGTGTGTGATCAAGTTTGCATTACTCACGTCGTTCTGCAACCTCAACTTTCAGCAGTGGGTAAATCTGTCAGTGGCGGCGATCGTCGTCACAGCGATATTTGTCGACGGCCATATTGTGCTTCATCCACTCAAGTTTGCAAACCAATATATATTTCAGAAAAGCCTATTAGAGATTAATGCCATGCAAGATTCTGCAAAGTATTAAATATTTCCTTTGAACTAGACCAAAAATATACTTTTTTACAGGTGCAGTTTGATCAAAAAGGATCTATTGTTCGCTGTCATAGAGTGGGCGCTAAAGTGAACCACAGAGAACAGAGTCATTATCATATTTCAACAAAAGCTAAGGCTTTTATTAAGAGATGAAAACAGTGCAGTCTATCAGTCGCCCGTAGCTGTTTACAGGCTTGTTCTTTGATGTTGGTCATTAGTTATTCAAGGATCTATTGATTAACCAAAATAATAGGCCTCGCAGTCATCTGGTTAATCAGTCTTTCACTTTAGTGTGTGTGTGTGTGTGTGTTGCTGCCTTAATTTAATGTTAACACATCCCCCATTTACACACACAAAGACAAACACACACGCTCCTCCGACCAGGTTGGTTTAGTTTTCCACAAGACTGTGAAAAATTCATCAAAGTGTGTTGATCTGGACACTGAGGACTCCAGCATCTGTGGATTCTAGAAAACATCATCCACTCAAAGAAAAAAAACACAACTGGAGGGTTTCGAATTCTGACTTTTTTGAATAGCATTTAATTAAAGGCCCAAACATGAATGATTAGGGCTCACTAATCATTAGGATGACCCCCCCCCCCCCCACACACACACACACACAATAAAAGCAGTAGTCTTCAAACCCTGAGGTTGGCCTTCCTGTTTATTGCCTCCCTCTAATGCAAACATAAGGGACCCCTGCTAGTAAACACATGTTGATGGGAGAAACAGCTTGCACAGCTGGGAAGCCAACCCAGGTTAGTGTGAGAGAGCACATGGGTAGATGAGTGTGTGTATGTGTGTGTGTGTGTGTGTGTGTGTGTGTGTGTGTGTGTGCACCGCTATTTTTACACATGTCAGAATCTTCTCTATGCTTTAATGTGAGGGATAGAAGGCAATCAAAAGAAGTGATTTGTGTTTTTTACTTGTCTGTCTGCAACGTGTGAATCTATCAGTGAGTGACTGAAGGCAGGGGCTCGGAGGAGGAGTGGGGGAGTGTGAGTGTGTGTGTGTGCTGGGGGGGGGGGGCAGCAGTAAAACTGCAGGGTGCCTCCACCAGTTGTGCTGTGATAATAAAATCAACATCTATTGTGCGAAGTCTGTCACCAGGCCTGATGCTGTGGTTGAAATGCATGATCTCCTACAGCTCCCACAGATGGACGAATAGATGAGGTCAAAACACACCAGACAAGCTCCAGCGTAAACTCGCGCCAGTAGTCTTAATTATTCTGGCCTCTGTGGCTTTGAATGGAGGGCGCCCGTGCTCCCCAAGCTTTTGAGTGTGTGAATAATTTATAAATAAAAAGGGGGATTTTCATCTGTGGGTTTATTAATAATAAATATGGTTTGATATTTACTAAACTGTTCAGAGGGAGAAAGGGGTGACAGTTAAGACGTCGTTTGCATGGTAATTGTAAGAAGGTAATAAATAAGGCATGAAGTGAAGATATATGGAAATGTGATTCAAAAGGAAACGAGAATAATTTAACAAAATATTATCCCAGTCCCTATTTGACCCGGGGTCAATTAAAAAAGAAACGTCAGTCGCGGTGAATGGGCCTTAAAAATAGAGTGGATTGCTTTTTCTTTAGTCTGTTTGGAATCTAAAACTCAAGCGCAAGACCATGTTTTTATACTGACATGTGTTTGAATGAATATGTAACCGAATAAAATCAACCTCATTATCTACCACAGAACAAGAAGACATTTTTCTCTGAAAAGTAAACTCCGTGCAGCGTGAGGGCACAGTTGAGGAAAGTGTGAGTTTTGTTTTATTTCGAAACCCTCCAACGCCGTGGGAGAGCTTGACTATGAAAACTTCACATTTTACAAACGAGTGAGCATTTAAAATAATCATCTTTAGTTGTGCAAACTCGCACTCAGTGAACGTCTGTGCCATGATTAACAAGCTTAGTCACGGGTTTAAAATATGTCCTGCTAGATAAATGAATGTAAACATCCTGCTTTACATCCTCCGGTGTATGTCCACCACGCAGTGTTTGGGATCTAAGCTTTATGCTGCTCTCCATATGAGAAACATTACACCAGCTTTTACTGTAATTGTGATATTGAATGTTGAGCTGATCTGTGTCAACCATAACTCTAAATGCTGCTACAAGCTCATAACTCAACAGGACCCACACCTTTGTGAGGCAGCCTTATCCATCTGTGCTGACTCGCAATTCGAATCTCTCTCTCTCCCCCTCTCCTCTCTCTCCCCCTCGCTCTCTCTCCCCCTCCCATTCCAATAATATGACGTCAGGTTACTGCGCCGGTTCGAAAATTTGCAATTAAGCATTTTCTTTATGTGTGATTGATGAGCAGGAGGAGGGCCATTAAAGCTTAACGTGGACCTGGGGCTTACTCTGCAGTCTATAGGAACATTTCCAGGCTCATATCAAATCCATGTCCTCTGCCCTAATATCAGAACATGACTCTGGCCACCCGTGGGTTCTGTTTTTGTCTGTAATGAAAGTCTCTCAGGGGATCTAGTTGAGGGATTCTTTTCCTCAGGGGTCAAGGAGAGGTTGAGGCTTCTGGTTCAAGCTGTGCATGGAGAAGGGTGTGGATTACAGGAATGTAGCTTGAACTCTTTTCTTGAGATGTATGGGAAGGATCAGCCATTACAGAAGTCAGGAATGTCTGTGGTGAGTCTATAGCGAGGCTGACATCATCACCCTGGTGTGTAAGAGCACTTGAAGAACGGCGGACTCGCAGCTTTTCTCAGACACCGTGTCGGTTCATTTCTCCCATCATCTTTGCAAAACAGCATTTCTCATAACAATCCATACAAGCAGTGAAACACAATGCTAATCTTTTATCAAATCAAAATTAAACATTTGTGTCATTGAACGTGTCAGCACCATCAGAATGACGAGTCCTCGTATCATCATTCATAAACTATAAAGTCAAATTGTTCAGCCAATGTATTTTCTGATAAAGGTTTTTGATGACAGTAACTTAAAATGCATATGGCGGGATTTGTCTGTGGATGGCCTCCATCTGTTACCAACTGTGATAGCGAGATACAGACAATACATTGAGAAAAAACAACTCTTTTATGTCACTGTAGCTGGAAGGAGGAAATACAAAATACTTTTTCTGTCTCCCAGCTGTTGTTAAACCATATTAGAGTCAGTTCTTTGTTTTGTCACTGTGAGAAACTGTAACACTTGGCGGTTCCGTCTACACCGTTGTTGGAGAACTGGTTGATCTTTGGTGGGTGGAATGCGTCACACGTTCAGTTGTTAAAGTCAATCAAAAATTCAAAATGCATTTTCAAAAAAAAGCATTGAAACGGATGTTTTGAGGGGTGCGGAGATGCAGAAGAGAACTAGAACATTAAATTTTGATCAACATGACATAAGCGGTTGGAAATATATGTAACGGTGGATAATTTGGCTTCATCATTTGCATGAATGCTCAAAATAATGAGAAACTGCTTTTATGATGTGCGCAAGTGATGCGCGATGAGGTTGAACAAGGAACTTTGAGAGATTTCAATGAGAAATGAACCAAACTGTGGATTCAAAGACCATCAAAGAAAAACGGATGACAGGCTCCGTTCGTTTCTCCTCGCGTGTCCACAACTGTGTTGTTTTCTCATTGGCAGCCGCCATGATGATACCCCTTAGACTGCGCACTGCTTGACTTCTGGGTTAAATACTGCACAGTATACCTTTACACTAGTTTTGGGCTGATTTAAACTGGAATAAATCAGCCTCTAACTACATTATCTAGGTCTATCTTTGTACAGTTTCAGCTTGACTACGTACAGTTTTAGTCAGCCCAGCACATTAATTCCACTTTTTCTAACATGTCAACGTTCTAACCCTGTATTTTCACACCACGTGTTCAAAAAAGTGATTACAACATTCCCCCCGCACCAAATTTAAGATGAGATTTACCGGGTCCTTGGCCAGGCGAGCTGTGTCTCCACTGATAAGTACAGCAGTAAGCTGTCTAAAATATTCATGCACTGATGCAGAGTTGTTGTCCCTTGATGGGCCTCAACATGTGCAACATCTGTTCCCGATGTCATGTGCATTCCTGTGTGCCAGAAATGCCCTGATGGCATCTCTGCTGCACGATGCCATGTCCAGACACACACACACACACACACACACACACACACACACACACACACACACACACACACACACACACACACACACACACAAATGCTACTCAGCTAGATAAATATTAGAAGCAATGATAGTCACCCAGTTGAGTGGACTCATGAACACCTTCGCTAATTTATGAACATGTCAGCTGAATGTTCATCAACAGTTCATGACAACTTGCTGAATACAATAATATAATATTTCACTGCTCCTTGTAAAGTGTAGCCTGTGTGTTATGTTACAAAATACTTTGTAAGCTCCTGAGACATTAAACTGCCAGCTCATAAATAGCCAGAAACATTGTGATGAAATTAATTATATACAAGTATTATGCTTTTGTTGTTTTTTTTCTCGCACGGGTCATGTTATCACAAATGCAAACTAGAGAGCATCTTGCAGCAGGATTACACCAGCCGCACTGATGCTTCAACCCATTAATACACTTCTCATTATATCTTTGTAAACACTTGTATTCATACACCACCTTCATTTTGATCTCAACCACACACCTGTTAAGTTTTGCGGCGACATCTTTGCACAGTCACGGCGGTGATGAAATCTGTCCACAGACTGACATGCCAACATATTTCCATCCCCTGTTTCGCAAATTTACACTTTCCTTTTTTCAAAGATGCAAAACCATCTCATCTAAAGCGAGTGAATATGTAAGTGTGTATATATATATATATGTGTGTGTGTATATATATGTGTATATGTGTGTGTGTATATATATGTGTATATGTGTGTGTGTATATATATGTGTATATGTGTGTGTGTATATATATATGTGTGTCTGTATATGTGTGTGTGTATATATGTGTGTGCATATACGTGTGTGTGTGTATATATATATGTGTGTCTGTATATGTGTGTGTGTATATATGTGTGTGCATATACGTGTGTGTGTATATATATGTGTGTGTATATGTGTGTGTGTATATATATGTGTGTGTGTATATATATGTGTATATGTGTGTGTGTATATATATGTGTGTGCATATACGTGTGTGTGTGTGTGTATATATATATATGTGTGTCTGTATATGTGTGTGTGTATATATGTGTGTGCATATACGTGTGTGTGTGTATATATATATGTGTGTGTATATGTGTGTGTGTATATATGTGTATATGTGTGTGTGTATATATATGTGTGTGCATATACGTGTGTGTGTTTGTGTGTATATATATATGTGTGTGTGTGTATATGTGTGTGTGTATATATGTGTATATGTGTGTGTGTATATATATATGTGTGTGTATATATATGTGTGTGTGTATATATTTGTGTGTGTATATACGTGTGTGTGTGTATATATATATAAATATATGTATGTATGTATGTATGTATGTATGTATATACATACATACATATTTTAAATGTAGCTGTTTGTTTTCTATCAAACCTTTACCAGAGCAATACTTCAAAATAAACTGGAAAGTTGACTAGGCACACACGCACACACATTACATTCATTTCCTGGATGATTTAGTCTCCTGAAATTTCTGTTACTTTATGAAAAGTTATATACAACTTCTTATGGGTATACATGCATCTGCTGGAAATCCTGCAGTGAGAACGTCAACCAAAATACCACATATTACTTTTATTCTACTCTTCTACTCTATTATTTTTATGATAATTATGACAATGTTGGGTTAAGTTTAGGAAGAAGGAAAGGTCATGGCTTGGGTTAAAATTCAAATAAACAGATACATTTTTAAAAACGGCTGCAAATGTGTTGGTGGATGTCTTGCTCTTGGCTCAGGATTGCGTGGGTCATAGTGAATTCAATATTCTGGGTTAAAGTACAAAAATGTTGCAGCCAGACTTAAAATTAACATGACCCCCCCCCTTTTTTTCAACCAAAAACAGGCTCGTAAGGGAGAAAAATCCTCGATTCATATAATTAATTAAAAATCGAGTAGCATCTTAGTTTTCACGTTCCACATCTGACGGTGACCCCGCTTGTTTTACAGGCAGAGTGGTCATAAGAGGGGCTGACACCAAGTCAGCAGTAGGGAAAGTAGAGCCCATAGCCACCAGCCCGCCACATCTACTGTGCAGTCCCATCTTCCTCCGTTGCTGCCTGACCTGCCTCTCCGTCTGCTGGCAATCACATGAATAGGCCACGACTGGCTGCTTGTTTTGTGCCATGATCCCTCGCTGCTCATGCTGCTGAAAAAATAAATAACCCAGCTCTCACTGCTATAAATAATGAATGACTCGTCCACTGTCACTTCCCATAGCGTGTCAAACCACGGCCCAGCCATTATTAGGGTCTGTCCTCTTCCCCCTTCCACCTCTCACTCCAGTTTTGTTTTTGTTCTGGTCGACTTGCCGGTACACCTCCTTGGCGGGTCATCTGTCAGTCTTTCTACGAGTTGATGGTTACCACAGAGAAGAAAGAGATGCTTGAGGGACCTGAAAGAAGATACAGTAAGCTCATACTAGAACAGTAACAGCAGGGAATCCTCCTTGACCTGGCACGTGTAGCAAAGAACTCCCAGCTAGGACGTCTGCTTGTATTAGATAACCTGTGTTAAGTCCTGCCAGAGCTGGGTTTAAAGATTGACCTCATCATCTCAAGACAGACTCTCTGTTGCCCAAGGATCCTATAAAAAAAACAAATTTGCTTTAAATTTGAAAACAGGTCTGCACCCCTGGCGCAAACAGAAAACTGCTTACTCAAACAGACACACAATATGCCTCGGTCCACCTGACCAGCAGGAGGAATCATGGATTATTTACATATGCAGCTGCGTCTGAGAAAAATGAATGAAGAACATCTGGCTGAAGGGAAATGAGGGAGATTGAGTCTTTTGGCCCCTGTAACACAAACACGAGGGTGTGCTGAGGAATCAGAGATGGATTTGGGGTCTTTTTGTGAGGGGGGCACTAAGAAAGTAAAAACCGTTCTCATCCTCTTATCAATTTCAACACTGTGTTTGTTGAAAACGTGCGTCGGCGCCACCAGGCCTGGCTCGAGGCGAGTGTCCACCAGCAGCTCTCATCTCTCGCAGACTGAGCCAGTCTCTCCATCTGCAGGGTAATAGCATCAAATCAAGGCCTGCAGCAAACAAACTCTGACAGATCCTCTCATTTGGGATTCACTTTGGGACAGCTGTGGTGCCATCCAAAAGCGGGGATGGAGGGGGGGAAGCCAGTAGTCAGTAATATATGCAGAGTGTCTGCACGTCCTGGATGACAGCAACACGAGCACTTGTCACAGGAGACATCAGTTCTACTTAGTCACAGCACTGCGGGGCAATCCATATGACTGCAGTGCTGTGCGAACTCTATTAATAGTTATCTACCTTTCAGGAGTTATTATGCTGAGTGTGGGATGACAGAGGAAAATAATGGAAAAAGTCCCAAATGAGGGAAGGAAACAAGGTCTGTGGAGCATCTTCTGTGCCACTTGGCAACGTAAGAATCCTCCTCCAGTCGCCTCTCTTACGCTATTCCTGTTAGCCTGTGTGCCTGGTGCCAGAACCACAGTTTATGTGAGAGGCATAATAAGGATTAGTTATGGGGCAGGAAAGGGGGTGGGGGGTAAGGGGGGGTGGTGGTCTGCAGAGGAGGGAGCCAGCAAAGAGATAGATTGTAGGGAGGAAAGATGGGTGGGGTAGCGGTGACTCGTTTAAAAATCAAGGCCTTGAGTTGGCCATGCTTAATTTTTCATCCTTCTCCTAAATTAAAAATGTGAGCGGTCATCACTTATTTGTCAAACTCTCTCTCAGCTCTTAATGCCACGTCGGGTTTGAAAAGGTCCGAGGAGCCAGTGAGGAAGAGGGCGGATCAAAGAGTGCTGATCCCACCAAATACCCAGTAAACTACCTTGTTTAAGGGGCATTTACTCCAAATGGACTTCCTGGACGGTTACACTAAGTGGAGATGACATGATTTAAAGTGTAACATCTGGAATGGCTTTGGCAGACTCATTCAACGTACCTTCATGGTCCAACATGAATACGGCGAAGATATAAACAGAATATAACCCAGCACACTTATATCCTCTACTTAAGTTTAAAAAGCCTGTAAGTTAATACCCATATGCTCTAAATCAATAGCACATTCCTTTCAGAGTCAGCATAAATATGTATCTTACTTTGCCCGTGATTATCATAACCACTCACATTTGCAGTAATCATCTCATGGTGCTCCTCTGTAAGCATGAATATTTAGACATGCTGTAATGTGATTCCATTAGATTTCTAGCAGATTATTTGACTGTTACTGTCCGTCGTTCCTCTACATCTTGTTATTTTGGTGCTCTTTGCAAAAGAAATGCATGTGAGCGGAAAAAAAACCCCCAAACCTAACAACAACATGCAAATACACAGCGAGAATAATCAACCACCCCTGGTGGTGCTTGGAGGGCCTCATTTCCAAGATTAGAACAAAGGAGGAGGATAAAATGATAGACTTGCTCCTACTTCTTCAAAATTGCAAGTGTGTAGATCTCTGGATGAGTGCTTAGCCCACAGCTGCCAGCTAAAGGAGAGAGAGACACACAAAGGTCGCCTCTGTTCAGGGCTAAAGACAAGCCAAGAAAGAGCGCTAAAGATCTAGTAGTGTTCCTCAGCTGTCTCAGGGGTCAATAGATCCCTTTAGAGCCCCCATCGTTCTGCTGTAAACAGGTCAGCGTTGGCAAATCAATGTTATGAAAGACAACACCAAGTGGCCTTTTTATTATGACTTCAGGTACTAAGAGATGTTGGTTGTTTCCTGTATAAATGAGGAACAGCGGCAAAAAAGACAAAAATACCCTCATAGTCGATGAAAACACGATTTAGTTTTTACACAACGCTCGCTTCATTCCCTGGCAGGCTCAGGATAAGCATCCGCTACCGGGGACGTGGTCTAGCAGATTGTGTTTGAAGATGAGGAACAGGTTGCTTTGATTCAAAAAGGAGGTGTGAATTACCCCATTAAGCGTCTTGTTAGGTCTCCTGACCAGGCCTAGTGGGGGAGATAACAAATTATGAGAGTTTATGGAAGGATTTTAGTCGAGCAACTGGACAATGAGTGTATTCTGTTTGCTGACGATGGCGAAAATGCAGAATAACAATCAATAAACTCCCATTAAATGTGTCTCTCATAATCATAAGAACGTAAAACTATAATGATAGCTTTCTATTGTGGGCCATCAACAAAAATATTGCTAATATTTCTCCACGCATCCCGCTCATATAGCGACCGCTGAGGTTGTGTAAATAATGAACTCGTTTCTCATTTTTCTGCAGCACCGTATTTAAAGCAGTTAGTCTGTGCATTGTTCGGGTTGCACCGCCTTCTTATCAGCTCTATTATTAGCCGGCCACTCGCACGCTTCCTTCCAGTATTTCCTGATTGCATTTTTCATCCCTGTCTCAAGCCCTTCTGTGTACTTTCCCCACTAGTTCCTTTCCAAAAGACCACATCCTCACAATGACTAGAAAGCTTTTGAGAGCCACTGAGAAGTTCAAACCCTACCAGTAAGTGTACCATAAGTATCATGCAGCACATTTCCACGGTAATGCTCACCAATTACCTCTGCAACTTCATTATATTTTACATTATGAAATATAATTAAGTCTTAACCAAGGTTGTGTCTGTCAAAAGCTCAAACAGCAGGACGTGGATTAGAATCATATCTGGTTTGAAATGAAAGCGGTAGGAAGAATTTAGACCTCATATGTAAATATTAGTGTTATTATTTCATGGCTTGCCCCAGACTTTCATCCCGAGTGACTCACAAATAGCCCATGTACTAAGCTGAGCCGTGCACCGGAGGAATACAGGTAAAGTACATTGCTGAAGGGTACCGTTCCACATAATACATGTTGTATTAAAACAGGCTGCGCTCAAATTAAGTGGACCCATGAATTAGATTGAAAAAGGGTCCCTTTTGAGAGGAAAATAGATTAGTTTTGCTGATAGATGATCACTTGAAAGCTCTGTGATGTGAATAAGTAAATTTTGACCAGTTGCAGTAAAGCTGATTTATATCAGTTAAGATGTTGTCCTGAGGGCCGCTGCAGGAAGGCGGAGGGATACGGCTATTTACATCAAAGCCTTGGAAAATGGCATATTGCCACAGATATGCTTTTCATTGTTTACATTGTATAACTAAATTTTGTGAGCTAAAAGGAATTCCTTAACAGAGTTTTAGCTTTATTGACTGTGAGTTTGAGAAGTTAGTAACATGAAATGTTATGTAGGTGCCAAACGTGTCTCCAGGGGAAGCAGTGACCTTTTAATAGAAGCATATCTAAGAGAGACTCCAGCAGTAGTATTCATTACTGCTGTAACACTAGCTCCAGCACCTCAGTGACGACTAAAAATTACAGTTCTCCTCAACTAAAATCTGCTCATTATTGTCCATGTGAACAGCTTGTTGGATTCATTAAGGTTTTCCTGCACAATGTGCTCGGAGACACACAGAAAGCAAAGAAAGAAGGGAGGGATGGAGGGTAATGGTGGGTTGCGGTTTAGCCTGCGCATGCTTGAAGTGAAATATGATTGATTAGAGCATTCTAGGGTTGACATGCCCTCTCTGCAGCTGAAACCTGTTAACTCGACGTGCACGGACCTCGGCGAACGAAGAGTCAAATCTGTCGTGACTGCCACATGGCAAATATTATGGTTGGCGGGCCAGGCCACAGCTCAAGCAGGCTAAGAGAGATATAAACAAACAGTGTAGTCCGGGATGGAGGGTGTGCGTGACACTTCATGGCCATGTTTGGCATGCATATCTGCATGTGATTGTGTATGTATGGACGCAAGCGTGAAATGATTGGCGGTATTTTTTCCTTGGCTGACATGGAACATAATAGGACATGACAGAAGCTGAGGGTTGCTTAACATCTGTTTTCACATTTTAGACAAATATGGCACTGTGCAAATCTGGCCAGAGACACTTAACATCCTGTGGATTACTAACGGAAGAGCAGGGCGATGTGAAAGATATCACATCATGTCATCAGCGTGAGTCATCTTTGTTGGATCACTTTACGCTCAGTACAATTATGTCAACATGTAAGCTGGGATATCTTTCTTTAAAGGGATACACAAATAGGTGTCTTGACCTCGTAAAAGTATTTGTCCCTCCTGCATCACATTTTTATGCCTCTAGAATGCAGTAAGATCCAGCCATGTATATCTAGCTTGAAGTTAATGGCTAAAATCTGAAGTGTCTAGATCGCGAAGGATATGTCTGGATGAGGAGATGTGGATTATACTAGATGATGCACAAGGGAGTTGTGAATAGACGTTTTTGGACAGTTGTGCTGTTGTTTTCTTTGCTGCAGCTGTCTTTAGCCACATGTCACCGTTAGCTTCAAGCTAAATATATGTGGCCCGCTCTGACTGCATTCTGGAGTCACAAAAAAGTGATGCAGGGGGGAAAACATCTTTGTGAGCTAAAGACAAGCAAAATACACTTTTCGGGAGAAGCATCACTTTAACTAAGCAAAAAACATTCCATCCATCCATCCATTTTCTTCTGCTTATCCTGTTAAGGGTTGCGGGGGGGCTGGATTCTATCTCAGCAGCTTTCAGGCGAGAGGCGGGGTTCACCCTGGACAGGTCACCAGTCCATTGCAGGGCCCAAAAAAACATTCAAATCTCACTAACCCAAAAAACAACAAAACAAAACAAAACAAAATTCCTACAATTCACTGTATTAGAGTAGATCGAAGGATAAATTCACGTTTATGTCAATACAAATAGAGATAAAAAGGTTGAGCAACTTTCTTTTGTACACTCAACTTTTTTTCTTTTTTTTTTTACATTGCCATCCATTTGCTGTAACCTGTAAAGGTGCTAATAGCTCGAGACAGAATTGTTCAGACTCACATTCATACCTGCAGGAAAGTTAGTCATCAGTTAACCTCGGCTGCATGTTTTTGGTCTGTGGGAGGAAACCCATGGAGAACATTCACACGCTGCACACAGCGGCCCCAGGCCCATTTAGAATCCAGGAACCTGACAATGCTAACCACCCAGTGGGCTGCTCCATGGAATAGTTTTTGTTGTAGCTACTGTATCTCTATTATAAGTTATTCTATAGTCTATGTATTTTTTAACAATCTTGTATTTGGGTCTTCAGTAACTTGACATTGCTCGGATAAATAGTTGGTAGAGCCATTCTGCAGAAATTCAAAACTCAACAGTAAGACTCTTTCTACAAGAGGAGTGAAGGCCGAGCAGCATCATGTCTAATATCAAAATCAAACTCTACTTCCAAAAATGAAAAGAAAGACAGGCTAGAGAGAGGAAAGTAGAAAGTGGAATTCTCTCAAGAGCTCCACCCTCCAAATGTTTGGTCAAAAAAAAAGCAACACAGAGAAGAAACTGGAATGACCGTCCAAAAGGCAAATATGAAGAGAAAGCATTTTTGCCTGTAAAAACAACATGAAGATTTCCTAGTAAAAAAACAACAACAACATGAAGTCCGAAATGTTACAGGAAGAAGCAAATTCTTATTCAGTTCTGCTTTTAAATTAATGATGAATACAAAACAAAAACTACAGTTCTTCTTGTTTTTAACAGAGAATCTAAATTCGAGCAGATGTTTTCACTGAATAATGATTTAATAAAGTTTTTTAAACTACTAAGTTCTCACACTGCATTGTTGAACCAGCGATTTGTTGTGTTCAAGAAGAAGAATCTTAACTGACTTTTTGCCATCACCGTTTCCATGGCGCTGACACTTCATTTTAACAGATGTCCTGACACTAATATTGTGTTAAGAGGTTGGTATTTCTATGTTATTCCACAAATCTCTATGAGATCAGGTTGTAACTTCAACAGTATCAGGAGCTTTGACACAGCTTGCGTGTTTGTGTCATCAATTTCAGTTTAGATTTGAGGCCGTATTTTAAGTAACGAGATCCTGTGTAAACTTGAGCAGTGTAGTTTTACCAAACACCGTCTTACTGCGCTGGTTTATTATTGATAAGTCAGGTATATTTTTTCTATTTACAGTTTAAAAAAAAAATCTCGTCAGATAGATGAGTTAATGTGGATTTAACACAACTCCTACAAAGGTCAGATGAAATGAATTCTTGGTAAAGCCAGAGGTTGATCCTGGTGAGGGGGGAAAATACAATAAGAAGCTATGTGATGAGCAGGGAGTGAGCTTATACATCAGCAGCCATTAGCGGCCACATCAAAGCCTAAATGAAATCAGAGTCTTGCTGAGAGCTATCATTACAGGGCTGTCTGAGCCTGCAGGGCCACGATCCAGATCTCCGTTGTCCCCGCAGTGCTTTGCTGAGACCAGCTCTCGTCCTTCAAAGCCAGGTTCTCACCTTTTTGTGCCACTAATTAGCAAATAATAAGGCAAGGAAGAGAGCCGTTTTAATTTCACGATGACATCAGTGAGGTTATTTAAATTGTTGCTCCACAGGTGTCTTTATCTCTATAACGAAACTGGTCTGAGCCGCTTTATTTCCTCGCCTCCTCTGGACATTTCTGCACTCTAAAAGGCAAATAAAATCCGACTTTCCAGTGCAGTTTTACTTTTCTTTTCATACTAAAGTGAAATCTTCAGGTGCACTATGACTGTCTTTGCACTACCAAAACCCTGGACATGGTTGAAATGGCTTCAAATGTTCATTCATAAGTTCATGCTTGCATAATTCACCACAGGAGAGTCACGTCTCACACAACCTCACATGCTGATTTCAGGGTTCACATTATATCCAGAAGTTCAGCCGTACCTGGTCAGTCTGTCGTAACATCTGTGTCTGAGGTTTTATGGGTGGCTGAGATGTGCACTGAGGACAATCATTGAATTGACCATGGCTGAGCTCACCAGGAGTTCAGTATGACTGTCACAGGAGTCCATGCTTGACAGACTTGCACTTGAAAAGTCCCAGCGACTGTCCTCTCACACTCCTGTCTACCCCTTATCTGCTCCCCCAGTCTCTGCCACACACACACGCACGCACACACATACACACTTTTCCTCACCCATCACACCACACTGTGCTGCAACAACTGTTTCCCTCAGTCACCTCTGTTCCCTGCCCACTCTGGATAAAATGACATGAGTCTGATGGCCAAAATCACTTCACTGTCTACCTTCTCTGCTTCCTCCGATGCCCGGGGGTGGGTGGGAAGGTTTCGTGTTTGTGTGTGTGTGTGTGTGTGTGTGTGTGTGTTTTTGTGGAATGACATGAACGACATGTTTGTACTGCTCAGCGCCTTCAGAAGAGATTTAATGCAGCTGATATGTTGTTTTGTTTGTTACTTTGTATGTCGCTTTTAATTAGCTCTGTGGACAAACAGTTTGAATGTGCCCCCTCAAAGCCACTGGAGCTAATCAGAAATGCTGAGGAGCCAGAGATGAAGAGCAGAATGACGCTGACCTCAAAATGTCAGCTGGTGTTGCATTTCTTATTGTTCACTCTCACTATTCAACGCAGTGGTGTGCATGATCATGCTTAAGGCTTTTTGCATATTTGAACTCTGATTTTTGTCCATAGTGGTTATAGAATTAGTTGAGAAGGAAATTAAAAAGGCTAAAAAAAAAAAAAAAGAAGAAAAAAAATCTTTTGGCTTTTATGTCTTTGAAAAAGGATGGAAGCTTATTATAGGGAAACAGGCTGAACCTTGGCCGCCTAAGCCATTCATTTGGCAAAAAGGCTCATTATCCTTTTGGAGACAGCACAGGTCAGGCCACCACAACCTGCGCACTGCAATCGCCACAGCAACACAACCAGTGGAACTCAGCAGTGATGCTCAGCGGCACATTTAAGTCATCTGCTGTATTTAATACTCAGCCGAGGAGCCAAGAGGAGATGAGAGGACTGAGATGAGAGGAGGTGACAGACGTCAGTCACGATGGGCTCATATGATTGATGGTGGTAATGCCGTCTGTTTAGGGATGTCTGCATCATAAACCGTCCATGCAAGAAAAACCACCAGAAAGGAAGAAAATGTCTAAAAGCTCCTCAGAGATGGTAATGTTTAATTGATAGTCCTGTCGCTTAACCTGATGCCGTCTCTATGTGGCAAGAAAGTTCGTCCCGTTTATGGCTGCGAGTACTGAGGGCGCTTTCACTGTTGTAGTCTGTTGATACGTTGGTTTTCTATTTAGTCATGTTTGGTCTCACAGCACCAACATAAAATAAACAAACTTTTACACAGAAATCTTTCTAATTGATGCTGGAAAATTTAAAAAAACAACCCACCTTTGGCCTAGATGTCTTGTGAGCCTCAGTAGAAATCAACGCCAGTCGTCCCTCTGTCGTGTTACCTGTCATTTTGTTTTTATCTGAACAAATGCAGCACATCAAATCGAATTTGGAAGTTTTTTTCTGAGAATGTGGAAAAATATCACATCTCAAAAAAGCTGAGATGTGACCCTCTGCCTCTGCTGTTGCACTGATTTAATAACATTCAATAGCTCCCGTCTAACCTTCTGCCTCTAGCTCAACTTCGACCTTTACAGTTCCTGTCTTGGGAGCTACTGTATGCTACACAATGGCGGCTGGTTTTATAGGAGAAACTAGAAACAGCCTCTGAAAAAGACGAAGAAAGGCAACTGTTTATGTCGACCTTCAGAACTGTACCAACACAGTAATAGATAACAAGAACCTTTAGCTGTTCTGCATGATTGCCAAGTTGGTAATTTGTTGAAGATTAGATCAGTGTTAGTCCTGGTCCCCCGCTCTGCCTACACAGACGCTCACTCTGGCTAATGACAGTATGGAAAACAGATAGCACTTCTTCTACTTCTTCTTCTTGGTTCCTTAGATGATGTAGGCGTTGGGTTGATCGCTTCCTGTCCTGGATCAACTACCCTCTAGCCCCGGCCCTGTATTTCTGTCTCCTTTCTACCCCCTCCATCTCTCTCTCCTCATATCCCCCTGCCCCCCACCGCTCTCTCTCTCTCCTCTCCTCTCCTCTCCACCCCCACCCCCATCTCTCTCCTTCTCCCTCTCAACCCCAACTGGTCGAGGCAGATGGCCGCCCACTCCGAGCCTGTTCTGCCTGAGGTTTCTTCCTGTTCAAAGGGATTTTTTTCTCGCCACCGTCGCCGAGTGCTTGCTCATGTGGGAATGTTGGGTCTCTTTCATCTGAGTTAAAGAGTGAGGCTCTAGACCCGCTCTTTGTGTAAAGTGCCTTGAGATGGCTTTTGTTGTGATTTGGGGCTATATAAATAAAGATTGATTGATTGATTGATGATAAATAGAACCTTTCCAGTCGGAATTTGTGTTGATGACATTGTAATTTACTACGGTCTCAATGCTCGGACTTCGAACACTTAACTCACCCCTGATATTTGCAAAACATCATGTTAGCAGAGGGAGGAACAAAAACCATGAAGGATTGCTTGGCAGCAGTCAGGACAGAAATATAACAAGAGCACATTTACGCTCAAGTAAAACGTGAAATATAGAATCTCCCCTGAACTCCGGCCTGATGTTAACGCTTTGTCGGGAACAGTGTTAAGACTGTGAGGATCTTTGATGATCACACAGGACTGAAGAGGCTTAACAACCACTGGAGGCTGGAGAAGGGGAATTTTTTATTATTTTTTTTCTCCAGACAACGGATCAAACATCGTGAGAGCTGGCTTCATTTATAATTGGACCAGGTCTTCATGTTTTGGAGCTTAGGTAACATCTAGCTCAAGTTGAGCTGTAACCATTCTTTTTTTCTTATTAAATCATTTGCGAAATACACATGCAACGCATTTTAGAAGGTGTTCAATAGAAAAGTCTACACAGCAGATAGACTAAATATATAAAAATATTTTCACATCACCATTAATGTGTTTTCTGACGCTTGAAGTGTACTTTTAGTGATGTTTGTTTACTTCTAAAAATAAAAAGAAGAGGCTCATTGGACATTTTAAGCAAACCGAGCTTTTTAAAAGAACACATATCAATGTGCGGACATTTATATTAAACGATGAGCTGGTTGACACAATTCTCAGTTTCATTTTCAGTGTTATTATACATAGGAACCGCTGAAGGTAATTATGCTTCTAAATAAACAATAACAAGGTGTTTATGCGCGTATAAAGTAACTAAGCAGGGTCTGATCACAAGTCAGAAACATTTGAATTGCAGGAGTGAGCTGTCACTTGTGATCAGATCACTCAGGATTTGTGATAATAACCTCCTGGGTCTGTTTTTTTTTGGGGGGGGGGGGGGTTTGGACAACAACGGGGGAACCAACTCACGGCACACGGACAGATGAAACTGCAGCATTTCAGCTATGAAATTCCATCACATGTTGACCGGTAACTATCATAGATGTGAGCTTGACAAGAACAAAAGTAATATTGTTTTATCGTCCGTCAACTGTTGCTAGGTTTGGCAAAAGAACAGAGTTTGGGTCAAAATGTTTACTTTAGTTAAGGTTTGCGAATGCACGACTCGGAATTTAACGGGAAATTTCAACAGTGAGTCAGCATTTTTCATGTGATTATGAGCACAGTGACCAAGAACAAGAATGGCTCCCAGTCCCTATTTATCAAAAACTTCCATTTTTATAGTCACATTCTCAAATAAATCACGGAAATTCTTTGGAATGAGGAAACCTTGACATCAGATCAGAAAAACACTTCTGTCTGTTAGAAAAAGGGATAACAAAATATTTTTTTTGTTAAATTTAGACTAAATGCCATCTACATTCTACATTCATGAGTCACGGAGGCATTCAAGCCTGCATGTTTCTCTAATGTTCTCCATCTCCTTCATAAACCAACAATTGATTTTTGCCAGCTTGGCTTGTAACACTGTTTGTTGCCAAAGAACATGAGGGTACAACATGAGCTTGTGTGCTGTTTTACAGGCCATTTAAAACACCAACAGAGTAAATGTTCAATTTGAATTGCATAGTTTGAACGCAACATGTCTTTTTTCAAAGATGAGCCATATACACTTTTTTGTTCCTGAAACTTTGGCAATGCTTTATGTGTTCCACCTGTCCTCGGGTCAAAAAAAACTGTGTCAGAGTTTGGCCATGGGCACCAGCTGTTTTTATTTGCTTGTTGCTATTGGAAATGATGGCACTTAAAGACTCAAGGGCCTTGATAGAGCTGCTATCTACTCGGAGCCTCTCAACTCTCTCCATAGCGCTGCTGCTGTGCAGCCACAATCTGCCCTTATCACTACCCATACCATGGCTCCTCCTCTGAGTGTGGCTCCAGGGACAAGAAGGGAGAGAAATGCTGGTTTGGATGCTGTTCATGATTCCCGCTCACACTGCCCTTTCCTGCTCTCACCCTCATGGTCCCTCAATCCCCAAGCTCACTGATAATGAAACAAAGCTGCTGTCCACTCATCTGTGTGTGTCACATGTACCATGCCCCCCCCCCCCCCCCCCTCCCCCAAGTTATGGTGAATCATCTGCGACAGAGTAACTAGAGCACACGGTCACTCTGCCCCCTGGCTCTGGCTTGCCAGTGCCAGTGCTGAATCCATCGCCTGCCCAAGGAGAGTACAGAGAAGAGAGGCAAGACATCTCTGAGATCTCCCCTCCCTCTCCCCTGAAGCCCTCGAAGATCAAGCCCACATGGGTGGCCCTGTCTGAGGCGGTTTGCTCTTAATTGAGTTGCTCACTCAGCCACTCGCCCTGGGGGACACCTCTGTGTCACTTCCTATGATTAACCTAAATTTCATCCATCATCCAGGACTGCTGCCAGTTCTGGGGAGGCCAAGAAGTATGTGTTGAGACATCCACAATAAAAGAGCAAGAAGACAAAAAGGAAAGAGGTGAGCAGAGGGCCAAAGTAAGATTTGATGATGGTGGCAGAATATGTCCAACCATTAATACTCACATCCACACATAAAACAGTGAAACGAGAATGACGATAATTAGAAAACCAGGTAAAAGGTCCAACTTTCCTGCCTCAGCAAAAGCTGGAGCGCGCTGATGTCACACAGTGTGTATTGAGCTGGTCAAGTGGATTTAGAATAGCCTCTTGTCATAGTGAGTTCCATTAAACAGCATTGGTGTGGACCAATTTGGGCTTTTTAGCTCTGGCCTGGCTCCAGGGGATAGGATGTTAATGTATGGGGTTTTCTGTGCGTTGGTCATAGGCTAGGCTACTCATTTCCTCACTAAGTAGCAGGAGATCAAAGGCAGTGAGTGAAGAGTTGGTCCGTCCAGCTCTACACTGGGCCAATCAGACCTTTTCCTTATTGGCATTCCAAGAGGAGGTATAAATCACGTCAAGCAGCATCGACCAGCACCTTAGTCATGAACAGTTGCTTAGAACAACACATAGATTTGCTGCTGTTTGATCAATGTGAAGCTTTGATGGGCGACCATTGGCGAGAACCATTGTTTTTCTTTTTTTTTTCTTTCCTTGTGTTTGCGCTCACTTGTTTTCTTTCTCACTTGCTTCCTTTTTCATGCCTATTTTGTTTTCCAAACATTTGTGTGCGTCGGCAGCCATCTCTCTGCCAAGGCACTCATGGAGAAGTGATGGGCACAGGGAGTCTTTGGGCCAGCAACCATGAAATAAATATGGATGGTCATGAGTGAGATGAGCGAGGATCATCTGTTTTGCCATCTGCTTGCGCGAGAGCGTGGATGTAATGACTGTAGTCTTGCCTAGCCCAGTTGAGTCCTTCGTTGCTGGGAAGCTTGACAGAAATGCACACTTACTGGGCCTGCAAAGACACACATGCATGCACGCACGCACACACACACACTATGTATGTATACACACATATTTGCACACACAAAGAAACTATCCATTCTTACAGTTGTCCCCCTGCAGTGTGCATGCAGAGCAACTCACACACACACACACACACACACACACACACACACACACACACACACACACGAACACTAACTCAGCAGTGTTTTTTTTTGTTCTAGATACAAAGCCTGCTGCTACTGTCCTGTCTGGCCCACCGTGGCCGTTGGAATTGACAGGTTGACAAGTGCCAGGCAGAATTGGTGTTGGTGATCGTTCAGCTGGCAGTGTCCGACCATGTGACAATCTCTTCATGTGTGCATGAAGAACAACGCAGGACTCCGGGCACTGAGGGGAATAACAAGCTGCACCAATCCACCAGCATCTCCCCCACCATCCTTTCCTCCAAACATACAATCCTCTTTTTTTTTCCTTCAGTGGCTTTGTCGTTGAGAGCTGGTAATAGTGTGTGTGTATGTTTATATAAAACTAAAAAAAAAACTAAAAAAAAACAGGCTGTTGCATTATACATATTCCTTATGGAGGGTGACACAGTAAGAGCTCTCAGAATCAATCTTGACGCTTGGATGGAATCATAGAGCGCAGAGAAAATGGCAAACATTGCTGTGGCTCAATGGCCTGATGCTCTCATAAATATGTTTTTATGGCGCTGAATGAGTTGGGGCAGAGATGTTTGGCACTCATAAAGGTGTGTGTGTGTGTGTGTGTGTGTGTGTGTGTGTGTGTGTGTGTGTCTTATACTACTATGTACTGTAATGCTTTGCACCAGGGAGTATAAAACATTTCTAATTTAATTAGCCTATACAAAAGGAAAATCAATACTGCGTCGATCATACTGATGTATAGCGTCCTACATGTACTGTTTATGTATAAATCAGGGCTTGAGTGTAAGAAGATGCCTTGATTGCTGACACTATCTTCTCTCCTGTCTTCCACAGGATGCTATTACTATATGCTGTATTGACCATTTGCACAGCAAAGTTACAGATGCATCTGATGCAACACAACACTCTCAAATCAAATCCCGTCTCATTTACTGGATCCTCTGCGGAGAAATTGAACATTCTGCTGCCTCTGATTTTTCATCCATCCTTTGGGTTAAGTGTTGTCTTGGGAACTCGAAGAAAAGCAGGCAGCTGGGGGTGGAGTGGGGTGAGGGAGACTGTTAAGAGGCTCTTGAACTATAGTCTACTGTCAGTGGAGAGTGCTGAATGAGAAAACTGTCCACGAGGAGAAAAGAGAAGCAGCAGAAGCAACAGATTCATGGCTGGGATGATTTGTTTTGCTTGTCTGCACCCCCTGAAGCTACCTGCTATCAATGAAACACACTTGAGCAAAACCAAGCTCCATGTCATGTACAAAACAGTGGGATGGGAGAGTTAAAGCTACTTTACTGCTAGCCGCAAATGTAGCTCTCAGTCTTGTTTGTCCTGAAGTCCTTTGTTTCTTTTTGTCTGAATTGGAATTTCACAATGTTCACTTTGGTGAAAACAAACAAACAGAAAGAAGCAGGTATTCCTCTTCATCTGTGATGCAATTCTCCATTCGGTTTGAAGCTCCCCCAACAGCGTGTTTCATCTTGCCCTGGCATTTAAGCTACAGCGATAGCACTCTTTGAAATCTGGGGATCAAAAAAAAAAAAAGAAAAAGTTATATCCGTCCCCAGTGATATGTGGAAGCCACAGGAACCTGTGTAATTTGGTGATTAATGTTGACCCTGTCTGCCCTATAGCGTATTTATCTGCTATTTTATTGAACCATAGGGAACTGCAAAGATGGCAGGAGCTCAGACTCTTCTCATGCCATTCTCACATGCCCTTTAGCTCTCCAATGATTCACCTGCCAATAATCAAACGTGCCTCGTGTCCCGTATGCTCCAATAAAGCTCTAAAAACAAGTTCTGGATTTTAAAAAAAAAAGAAAAACAAAGTCCAAACCCTGGCACTAGCTCTATCCCTCACTCCACACAGGGCTAGAAATAGCCAAGATTTGGCCCAAAACGTCACAGGGAAATTGGGATTAAGTTCAAGCTTGATGTCGCTCGTCTCTCCACTGCCCAGCTTTCCGCTAGCACTTTCCCAGCAGCGTTCTCACATCTTTGTGGGTCACATCACAGAATTCCTGTCATCAAGGGCAGTGGGTTTTAACGTCAGGCACTGTGATATCTCCTCTCCAAACCCTTCCCTCTCCCTCTCCCTTCCACCGATAACAGTTAATCCTTGCCTCACATTAAACTGTGACCAAGATCAATTAAAACCCTGCCTCACCCTGATAGCAATCTCCCTCCACAGCAGCCAGTGGTGAGAGAAGTTTGTGTGTCTGTGTACAGTAGTGTATGTGTGTGTGTGTGTGTGCGTGTGTGTGCGCGCGTGCACGCTGAAGGAGAGCGCCATAACAGAGAACCCATCTCCATCCTCCTCAGTGGCTTGCAGTCGGTTGCCAAGCTGCAGGGAAAGCCTGCCATTGATTTTCATCGCCTCTTAACGGAGATGAAAGACAATGAAAAACAATAACAGGGATGATCACTACACTGCTGGCCATGTATGCATATCATGATTATCCGTATCCTAATTAGTATTCTTTCCTTTGTTGTAATTATTTTTATTTGGCACTGGTCTTATCATTGTTAGGAATTCTGTTGAAAATGAATAGTGTGTTCAAACGTGTGTGTGTGTGTTTGCCGAGCATACAGCCTACATACTTCTCTCAATAATGGACCGGCCCAGTGGAGATCTATTACACCCCACGTATCGTTCTGAGTTGGAAAGTTGAGTGTAAGTGGGCAGTATTGTCTGTAACATGTGGTGTGCCAGTTTCATGGTGAGCAGTTGTTTCCAAAACCATTGGCATCACTGGGAGAGTGGGCTGGCAGAAATGGGAGGTTTGATCCTGGGGTGCCAAATGTGTTTTGGCATGTGAGATGGTGGGGTGTGTAGTGAGAAGTGGGGGGACGCCACGAAGGTAGAGGATAGGGAGGGGATGATAGTGAGCACGGCAGGACAGGGCGGGAATAGAGGCGGAGTGGAGTCTCAAGCGTGCAGAGTGGCTGCCAAACCGACTGTCATGTTAGCCACTGGGATTGGCTGCTGTGGGCCTCAGGTTGTTTTGGTGTGTACATCAAAAGGACAGGCTGTGAACATGAAAACACGACTCATTTTTCCCCTCATCTATCCTATCTTTCTCCTCTCCTACACTACACTTTTTTTTCTCCTCTCTTACGCTTAGACTGTCTTTTCGTCTCCTTTCCCTCGAGAGGCACATCCAAGGTGCAGCAGAAGCTTTGAGCTCAGGAGGAGAGACAGCGTGCCTGCAGGGTTGCCACGACAAAGTGCAGGAAAGACCCAGGAGAAGAGAGGAAAGAATAGAGGTGGAGAAGAGAGGTGGCCGCTAGTCTGACAGACATAAGCCTAAATATTGTTATTAAAGATGACAAAGAAAATGTGAACAGATGACCCAGGGAAAATAAACACAAGCCTCACACTGCATCATACACCACAAGAAAAGCACCATCTGCTGCCACTTTCACCCGTCTTTAATTGTGTCAATGTTTCATCTTTTACACTGCTGTCAGCACTGTTTCAGTTACATCCTGCAGCTTATGTCCACGGTGGATTACAGCAGCTTGGTGATTCTGCGCAAGGCTGTGTGTTGACTTGTGTTTGTAGGCTATGTGGAGCTTTTTCTTCTTTTATTTCCTTGTCCAAAAAAACAATGGTGTCATTTCCACCCCTCCGCACCGCTGTGAAAGAATGAAGTTGTGAATGATCCAAATTCACAACAAAGAGATCCAATTTGGATTCCTTAATGTTGTTGTTTCTTAATTCTTGTTTCCTACCACCCCCCTATCCCTTTTTTTCCCCACTCTTTTTATTTTTAGTTTGTGGGGCTTTTACATTGGCTCGTCTTAGTTGTGACCTAGTTTATTAAAAGGGGGGAGTTTGGCCAAGCCATGGGAATCAGGGGCAGATTAACTTTCTGTTAGTTCTCCCTAGCACAGCTCCATATGTCAGAGCTATTGCTTTAAAAAATGAAAGTCACTAAAAATAAAGAAAACAACAATCTTATCAGAGTGAGATGCCAGCTTCATCTGAGCAGACGCATCACATATGGGCAAATCAATCAATCCATCAATCAAATTTAATTTGTAGTATACACCAGGGGCAGCTCAATGTTCTTCACATGAAAGAAAGATAATAAAGAAGATTCAAGGGAGGAGGAAAAACATTGAAAATGCGCTGAGAATGGGTTGAATCAATTTGATTTACACAGCACCAAATCACAGCAAGTTATCTCATGATACGTTCCAAATACAGCAACCCAATAATTCCCTTTGAAGCACTTGTGTAACAGTGGTGATGAAAAAACAGGCCCCTGCTCTACGCAGGCGGCCATCTCTCTCGACCGATCATACTGAGAGTCATGATGCGGTAACCATCCATCCATCAGTTTTCTACCGCTTGTCCTGTTAAGGGGGGCTGGAGCCTGAACGCAGGGCCTACACATAGAGACAGACAACCATTCACACTCACAGTCACACCTGCGGTCAATTTAGAGTATCAATCAGCCTCGTCCCCTCTTGATGTCTTTGGACTGTGGGAGCAAGGGCTCCAATCCGGAACCTTCTTGCTGTGAGGCGACAGTGCTAACCACTGCACCACCGTGCCGCCTGATCCAGTATTCTCACCATCTTTATCTTTTGTGCTTTAGCAGGCAGTTTTAAACATCTTGATACCTCTAATTTTGTTTTCAAACCAATCTCACTACCGCTTGTGTAATAGAAATGTGATTATTCATTTATGTTCACTGATTCATCGATTTTTTTTTTCTCATTTACGGTGTCACCTTTTGTCTGCACGACTTTTTAAATAAGACGCGTTCAAGTATAGAATGTGTTGGACAAAGAAAATGTCTGGTACAACAGCCTAACTATATAAGCATAACTGGTGGACAGTTTGTGTTTATAACATGTCAGGATAGTTAAGGTCTAGTTGGGGTTTGAGGGAATGTTGTGAATTGTGGAGTTGTAATCAGATTTACTCTAATTGGAACACCTGCATCTCCCCGAAAATCCCAACTTGCTGCTTGATGCGTACCAACTCAGTTTTTCTACCGCCGCTCATTCAGTGATGTTGCTGAACCAGGGCACTGGTGAGAGCACAATGATTGACATGAAAATTGGTTTCAATGTCATTTATAAAAAGAATATTCATTTCTATATACATGAATCAATAGAATATGCTTTGTGACTATTAACTGCAGTGAGATGGAGCTGCGCTCACACACACACACTCCCTCCCTGGGGAAGAGAACTTCAAGGTTTGAGCTGGCAATGCTAGATTATATGAATTCTGTATGTCATATGGCACTGACATACAAATCTAATACGAGCACTCAGTTCCGTAGTTACAATAATACACACCAGTTGTTAGCAGGGATGTGACACTGATGACGAACCGAAGAAGACTGTCCCTGAAAAATATGTCTCTTGGCCTATATCTTTATTATCCCTGTTTTTGCCTGATTCATCCATGTTATCATGACCACACTTGTAATTAAGCATATTCTGGAGCAACAACCTGATGGGAGCTCTAAGCTTTTACAAGGTTATCCAACTGAAGTCGGATTACAAAAGAAATCAGGGATCAGGAGTAAATGACAAGAGGATAAAGGAGATAGGGAAGCAGTGGTTAAGTGTGTTCGGTGTCTTGTCTTACTTCTCTCCAGTCAGAGGGTGGGCTGGTTTACTTAGATGGTAGGGGGCTGTACGGGATCTGAAGGCTGTTGGAATTCTTTCTATAATTCAAGTGTTACATAGACTCAATATGTCTGAAAATTCTGCCTTTTCACTCGCATGTTCACGATGAACTCTAGAACAGAACAGACCAAAACAATATTGGCGGTATGATAATTACATAGGTTGAGCCCAGAACAACAAAGCAGAGCTTGACCCTGGTGCCAACCCTTTTCACCCTCACAGATTAACAGAGCATTTTTATGGTCATCTGGTAATCTGGTGTTGAAACAGTATTAGAAGGATAATATGGTCCAGACATCAACAGAAGCACTCATTTATTCTCTCACACTATCACACACCAGTGATATACAATGACTCTTCCTTTACTCAGAAACTTGCTGGAATGTTTTTAAATCACATCAGAACACGAGGTTGTCACTCAGGTTTCGCTCACGTCAACCTCTCGAAAAAGAAAGTCTCCAGAGGTCCGTCGCAATTTATATTTCCATGTAACTGTTCCAGTCAAATTTAGGCAAATCTTGGAAATACCAGCCTAAAAAAATGACATGTTTAATTGCCATTAATTTGTTCGGAGTGAAAAATTCGGCTATGCAGTGCATATTTTTACCCAAAGGTGGCAGTAAAGGTGATCTGGCCGTTACAAAATACGGAAGAAGAAGAAGCGGTCATCTTAGCCGCATACCAACACAATATGGACGCCTTGGGTTGAAGATGTCATTTGAGAACGAAGGTTCCGTCTCTCATTTAGCAAATTTAGACATTTTCAAAACAGAAAAAGTCTGTTTTTGTTTCTGAACCTTTGCAAATTGCACTTTTAATTTCTTTTTTCTAATATGATATTTCAAGATGTACACCAAAATCCACTGATGAAAACAGGAAAACTGTATTCTGCCATGCTTCCATAAATGCACAGGATGATGTGACTGATAATTTAGATTGAACGTCTTACTGTGACTTTTTTGAAGAGTTAAAATTAATCATAGTTCAGTTATGTAAAAATTTTCCGAAGCTGATGTGGAATTTGACCATAGTTTATCGTTATTTTCTCCTTTAAAATGGGAGAAAACCAAGATCACCTGAGCCGACTATGACTGAGAGATTAAATAAACCCATGAAGAGAGGCATTATAACTGCATCACTATTATGGGTATAAATTCCTCCTTCTCTTCCTCTGATTGGCTCGGACCTGGATGGGCTATCTGGGCAGGCACCAAAGTAGGCAAATGTCCATTTTCTCATGGGTCAGAAAAATAAGTCTCTTTAGTGTCCAATATGTTGCTTAACTTGCTTGAATATGGATAAATGGTAGCAACAATCTCACCTCACACCCACGGGAGCAGCAGAAACTGTCAGAGGGTGCAGCTAAACAGCTAAAGACAGAGTTGGACCATAGAAACCATCAGCTCTGGGCCTTCCAGTACTGTGTCTGATGGAATTAGCATTAAAATTAGTGCTGTAACCATCTACACCATCTGTGGAGATAGAGGTGGTAACACAGCAGGAGGTTAAATGTGTAATGGCAGGGGCTTAAAAAAGTTTAGGAGCTACTGTTCTAGGTGCACTAATAAATTTACAAGTACATGAAAATTCCACTAAAAAGGTACGACGTCCAGTATCAGAGGTATAGTGTCATGATGAGCTCAAAGGTCCAAAATGTTTTCCTTATTGTGTACGTTATGTTGTGTGTGCGCATAATTTAGTTGTGTTTCAGGCGAAGGAAGTGGTCAAATCATGTTTATAAGACTTGAAAAGAGATGGTCCCTGAAAAGATTTTTGACCAAATACGACGCTATGAATGTTTATTTAGGGATTTAATGACTTCAGAAGCAACTGAAACACACACACACACACGCACACGCACGCGCGCACACACACACACACACACTCAGGCTCTAATCAAGACTGCTGTGTCCTACGGGCAGATCACTCATCTCGACCATGTTTTGGCCTTTCATTACCTGCCCTGCTTCATGCACAGGAGAGAGATCTGCCTACTGCATCTGCAGGCTCCCCTCATGGTGGTGTCGCCTCCCCGCCACAAAAAAACTACCCATGGCTACTTTTAAATGTGTATCGGATGATTAGACTTGGGTTACATCCTAGAACACCACTCAGCCCCTGCAGGGATTCAGCGGGGCGCTTCACAGCCAATGCATAATTTCTCAAGATGGGGGGGACTCACACTGAGCCAGTCAGTCCCAATCGTGCAACGGCAGGCATGTGAGATGCTTATTGAAGAGCTAAATAAGACCATTTGGAGCAGATGTGAAAGAATCTAATTTGACTTTCTCTTTGCTGGGACCAGTTAAGTAAAATTTCAAGTTAATGTTCATTATTGGATAGAGAAATGGTTGCTATTCCCCTTTTCCTTTAATTTTTTTTTGATGAGACTAAAGCTCACCTTCCACTACCATCCTTAATTTCCCTTACATTTTCCTGTCATTTCTTAATACCCCTCACTTATCATAAAGGGATGCAGGAAAAAAAAAAAAAAAGAACTCTTCAATTCTCCCCTCAAACTTATCCACAACCTAATTAAAGCTTTTATAGCTTTTCTTAGTTTCATTTTGTATTCCTCATCGGTTATTTTATCTAAATGCCATAATGGAAGGCAATTTTCTGAATGTGAAACTGCGTTTTTGGAACAACAACAGCCGCAGCATAATGTTATGAAGATATTTGTGCGCAGTTCTATCTGCCAAATGAGGAGATTGCAGTCTCTTTCATCCAGTTCTAATCAACGCGGAACATGTGGGAAACTAATGGTGTTTTTCTGTTTGCAAAACGCCGCCCGCTTCACCTCTGAGTGGGACACCATACCGGCTTGAACAGATTATAGACCGCGCTGTACGTAACAATGGGTCAAACGTACAAAATGTGCATCTTTTATTTTTTAATGGCTCATGAATATTTAACTAACAGGGTCATTGCAAAAAAAAAAGTTGCTGTAGAAATCAATGAACTGTTTTTTTGTTTTTTGTTTTTTTTTAAATGGAAACCTGGGTAAAGCATTTAGTCTCACCAAAAAAAATACGATGAATTCCCAAGAGCATAATCTCTATCAGGGAGAGAAAAATTCATTGAGTGAAAGTGAAAGTAAGTTTTTGTGTGTGTGTGTGTGTGTGTGTATTATTTGGGAGTCCTTTTTGCAGCGAGCTTTTTGCACTGTTGACTACTTTTTTCGGCGTGCGAGTGTACAGTGTATGACTCGACTCTAGCAAGATTTATGTGTACAGTATGTGTTTCTGCAACTATAAAGGCATCTTTTACTCTGTCATGCTCATAAATTTAATTTCTAAGTCAAGAAACATGAAACAAGAATTAAAAAACAGACTTCCACTGTGACTGGATGTGTGCCAGCATACTTTCTTGCCAATTTCCTTTCTCCTCAGCTTTTTTTCTTTATCCAGCACTAAAACGTTTTAACTGGGGGTGATTGTGCAGACCTATCTGCCAACAGTTTTAGGGAGAGTGACTGTGTTACCATGGTGCTCACACCCCTCTCAGTATTATAAACAGGAGCCAGTGATTCCCTATTGGGATGATTTTGCATGCAGGTTGGAGCGAGAAAGCTGCTGGCCCCCCAAATGCATTCCATCACCATCACCCCAAGGGTCCGCTGCTGGAGCCTTGTAGAGGAGAAGAGGGGCGGAGAGGTTTGAGGGTATAAAGGGACAGGAATATTAGAATAGGGTAGAGCAGGATGAATGCATTTAGAATGGTGATAGAGGTAAGGAAACAGAGGGCTAAGGGGGGCTAAAGATAACTGTAAGCAGCATCTATTATCAGTAGAAAATGTTATCAAAACCATCCTCGGTGGTCTACAGGAGACCTCATACTGAGCCGCAGGTTAGTCGGGGCCACGCTGATGAGCAGTCACCATTCAGTGTGAAGCAAGCTGCTAGAAACTGGTGTCTTATCTCTTGCTTGATTTTTTTTTTATTTATTTACTATTTCGGAGTCCAATCCTTTTATCTGTGATCTAACCTGCAATGACGAGATAAAGCCGTACTGACTTTTCCATAAATGCACTTATCAGACGTGTACAAGCTCTCCAATGACAATGAGATGGGCAGAATGATTATTTAGCATTCCGTATGCGAGCCTTCACCTGTGCTGCCCTGTGTTTCACACACTCCAACCAATGAAGAAGCATGCACGCGTGCACACACACACACACACATGCACACACACATATATATGTATCTGCTGTATACACACACATATATCTATATACACTTGTGTATGTATATATACTGTATATATTTGCTCATAATTAAGTATAAATACACAAATACACACACAAACAGGCCTTTGTGTCTACAAGCTATTCACAACAACAGATTTTGCTTTCAGTCCTAAGTGTCTTTTTTTCTTTCTTCTTTTTTTTTTCCGATTCCCATCATACAATAGTGCCTGCTGAGCTGGCAAGTAAGAATATCAAACCACAAATGAAATTCCTAAGAGTCGTCTGCACCAGCACCAACTTGTAACATGAATTTTTCATCATTTGGTGTGGTAATATTACCTCATTAAATTGGTCATTCCCCCCTGCAAGGACTGGATCTGTAGTTGCATCGAAACAGCAGGATTTATTCATTGTACACACACACTCACATACACACATTCAATATGTTGTTGTTGTTGTTGTTTTTTTTAAAGGTGGTGCAGTCCTGTGTGAGACGTGTGCCAGTTGGGCTGGACACAGAGTAGATATTCATTTGCAATATAATAGGAATTAAGAGGTTTGTATGACAAAGGAGAAGGAGAAATTTCACATAGGTAAACTAAATACTTACAAAAGTTACCATCTTTTACTAGTATTTCTCTTTTTCTATCTCCTTGTCTGTCTTTTTCCCTCGTCCCTTGACTCCTACCAGGATCAAACCTTATCGGACACGGAGCACTGTTGGTGAGGGCTGTCAAGGGATCTAACTAAGCTAAATTGTGATATCCATACAAATATTCAAAGCAGGTTTTCAAAAGTCACTTCGAGCATTACCTCGCCAGCTCTCCATCCATATGTTCTCTAGCCTAGACAGCTGCTGCCTCTTTTAGTGGGTTGAGCTCAGTGAGTCAGGGGGAGAGAAAAAAAAAACACACACACACACATTTTCACCTGGCTGGTATTTATTTGTGGGATGAAAACATCACAGGTTGGGACATTGTAAATCTGCAGCATCAAGCAGGTGTTCAGCACACGTGGCGAGGAAGGGCTACTTGGTTATTTATTAATTTATCTTGTCAGGCAAAAATATGTATACGCTACTGCTGCGACACTATGTTGTTTTTCGTCATCATTCAAAGTGGGTTTTTTTGTATTTTTTATTTAATTCTCTCAGTAGGTGATCATAACTTAAATGGAAGCAGTTGCATGATAATAGCAGCAAGAGCTTGTTTCATAAATTATGTATGGCAAGGAACTAGTTTAGGTAAAAAGCAAGCCATGCCCTGAACAATGTGTCTGAGGGGATAATTAAGAAATACAAAATACATTTGACAATGAAGAAGTGAGCGAGCGAGAGAGAGAGAGAGAGAGACAGAGAGAGAGAGAGAGAGAGAGAGACAGAGAGAAGGGCAAGAGAATGGTGGAGTATCTTTTTTTAGTGTTGAGCTAAAAAAGAAAAGGATTTGCTGGCATGTTCAGAAAAGAGCTTGTCTTAATGGACAGCGGGTGATGCAGGCTGCACAGAAGGGGGATAAAGTGGTGTGTGTGTGTGTGTGTGTGTGGGTGTGTGTGTGTGCATGCGTGCGTGTATGCATGTGTGCGTGCATGTGAACTCTTCCGACTCTATGTGCTACAGCCTACCTAAATTAGGGGCGAAGGATAAAAATCCAATATCCTGGAATATGTAATTTTCTCTCACAATATATGTTATTTTTCACTACATTGTCTGTTGAGAAGCTGTTAGATCAGAAAAGAACTACACAAAAATGCCTGTGTTGATGCCTCGTCACATTGCCTGCATTGGCCTGATGTTAAAAGGATAACGACTCTTGCCAAACCTCTGAAAGTAGACCTTTTTTTTTTTTTATCTGACGGTGTGTATTATCATATCGTCTTATCCCTACTAGTAATGTAATTTTTTTTTCCAGGGCAAACAAGCAAGGATTTACCAAAGAAGTCTCCTGCAATCTGTTCCTGTGTTATAACTATATATATGTCTCAACAGGTCTTAATCCACATTACACGGATTTAACATGAGATACACAAGGATTTGAGAAGATCAGGCTCTGTTAAGCGACAGAGAAAGAAAAAAAAAACTCTTTTATGTCATCACGACGTCAAGTGTGTGAGTGTGAAGGGGTGCTGCAGACAGGTTTTTTTTTCCTTCTCATAATCTTTTTTTGCATGTTCATGTCAAATACAATGTGGTAACAAGTCCCACATATTTTGGCTTTCATAAGCCCCTCCAAATCCTTTATCACTGTTGTTGTCATGTATGCTTAGCATATCCCCACCCTCACCCACCCACCCCACCCTCACCCAACCCCAGCACACATGAACGCTGTCTCCGATGGTCTCAGTCTCAAGATTTCACCACGATGAGATATGACGTTTGTGATAGAATAAGGAATCCCTTCCTGACTGGCTCATCTGTGGCTGTGCTCCACCGGCTGTCTGTGTGTGGTTGCGTCTGGTGCTTCCTGCCCCCCCCCCCCCAACTCTCATCACGCCCAGCTCTACAGCACACTGCACAGCTTCTGTTTGCCTCACACTAAGAATCAAATCTGGCACAAGGCAGCTCAACAACAAGAGGATCTGCACTGTATCGCTTTACATTAAGCAAGACAATTAGGCTGGAATCTCGGCATGCGGAGATCCAGCAAGACTTCCCCCCCTTTTATCTGCACTAAATCCGATTCAAACTGATGAGAACATCCGCTGTGCAATGCTTGTACAGATTTCTGAAAAGATATTTTGCCAGCAGCAACCTCCGGAGACTTCAAGTTTAGCTAAGATTTTGCGTTATGAGTATGAAATGAGTGAGGGAGGGGAAGAAAGAAAAATAACTGCTTCTATAATGAAGTCTTTCCTGCAAATCTAGCAGTGATTAGAGAATCATTTTTGATACAATACACGATTCAAGCCTATGACGACTGATCCATTTTGCAGCCAGAACATGTGAAACACCCCTGTCTCTGCAGAACTGGAGAACAAAATCTACTGTAAGTCACAAAAGGAAATAGGAAGATTTGTTTGAGCGAGTAATTGTGTTCAGCAACCATGGCTGCCTGCGTCTTGGCCTGTGTCGCCCTTATTGCTTTGGTCCCGTTGCCCAGCCCCTCTCCCTGCTCCAATATGATAAGATTTACTGGCATGTCCAAATGGGTAATCTTGTTTATTTTCTGTAGCTGTTTGGATCCCAACACCACCAGGAGAATTGAAGCCTCTTCTCAGCAGGAGGTCAAGCTGAAAAAAAGAAAAAAAAATGTAGTTTTCTATCTGTTGTCTGTGTCTGTATTGGCATTAATAGTGTTGTATCAGCTGATTTGATTTACACTGCAGCTTACTCTAATATTCCCTCCTCTGTAGTTGATCTCACGCTACATGCGTCTTCCTCTTGCTTGACCTCTCCAATCATGCAGTACACTTCCTGCATAAATGCAGTGTTTGTCTTTGTGATACACATTTCATGAACAAAGCGGAGATCATTACGCTTTTAAGTTACTCGCCAACAAGGACAGCTAGCAAAGTTTAGCCAAGTGTATAAACTCGGTATCCATTTATAAACCTTGTAACCCTTCTGACTGATGACATTTTTATCATGCCTTGCTGTTCCTGTTGAGATCTTGAGAAATTTTAATGTGTTTTTTGACAGAATGCTGAAATATTGAAAATGAGTTTGTCTTACACGTCTGTTGCTCTCTCCAAAAACCTCCCATGCATGTGTTGCTTCAGGGTGCATACAGCTGCCATCACATCGGTTGCACTTTGAAAGGTCGGGCAGGTGTGGGGAGTGTTTCTGCTGAGTTGGGCATCATAGCTCTCCTTCTTGCAAAACAATGGTACAATGCACTGTAACTGTCGACCATGTGTGGGCAGCAGTGGGTGTGTCCATAGTAAAATTGAAGGATAAAGGTGTGTTTATGGCAGGTATTCATACTGGAAAAGGGCAAAAATGTGCGTGACCGGGTGTCATTGTTACGTCAATACCAATTTGAGGAGGAGCTGATACAGATTTGATTTGATTTGATTTGAATGCGTCACTACTCCAGTTTCAGTTGACCCGTGATGAGATGCTTACTGTACTTTACCATTGAAGATAACCAGATGTAGGTGGTTGTTAGTGGGTTTTTTGGTCCAGTGTGATGTTTCAAAATTGAATCAATATCATTGATCTATAGCATTTAAAGCCAAGTTCACTCTAAAAAACGTGTTTTCCTAAATCTGATATCTTGTGGTACACACCAGTGCTGATGGGGGGGGGGGGGGGGTGTCATGAAAACACACAGGAGGTGAAATGGGAAATGGAATGCTACAATGCAGGAGAAGAGCTCTTTTGTTCCCTAAATAGATGTCCTGGAGAAGCGTTCCAAGTTATTTGTATACTGATTTGCTGTGAGTCACCAAAAAGAAGAATAAAACACATGGGTGTCCTTTGCATGTGTTGCCAATTATTATTCTACTGAAAAAAAAAAACCCAAACAATAGCGTTGGTCCAAGTTACGAATAAATGCTGCTGTTATTAATGGATAAGTTGAATAAAAGAAAACAAACCGCCAACTGTTTTGATAATTGATTGATTGTTGCAATCTTTTTTCATGCAAAAGTGTCAATATTCGCTCATCTAGACTCTTAAACATAAGGCTACATCCTTGAAGTTGGGGATTTTTCAATCTTCATTCACGTTATAATGATAACATGAGTAATAGATTAGTCATACAAATAATCAGCAGATTAATTATTGATTAAATGAATCATTAGTTGCACCCTATGGAAATGGATATGGAGAGACACCAGTTCTCTGTCATATCAAGACAACATTTCCACTATGTTACAAATTCCATACTGTATGTACAGGGACCTGGAGCTGCAGCCACTTCACTCGGACAACCAAGGTTACAATGAAGCCTACACGTTCCTTCGAGGGTTCCTTCTATTTGTGCTCTCATTGGCTGTTGCTGTTGTAGCTCATCACAGTCAGAAGTGTAACCTTCTCTATATCTGGGATGGGTCAGTGATGCGTTGGTGAGCTTTTGAACACTGAGCAGTTTGATCTTGCTTTGAGTGGAAAATCTGGGCGAAAATTGCGAAGTGCGATCTAGGCGTGATTATTTGGAACCCAACAAAATTTGTGCCATCGAAGGCAAGAAAGTGGACATGCAGGGCTTAAGCTGGGAGGTATGCTCTCTCTTGCTCTCTCTCTCTCTCTCTCTCTCTCTCTCTCTCCAATTATAAGAGGCTTGTATTGCTTTTGCATCCCCCATCAATCTTTCACCTCTATTCAGATAAGCCCAGACCTCAACCACTTGGTCTTATGAGAGAAATCTGCAGACACAGAGTTGATCTCGTGCTTTTTCACCACAAATCCTCTTTGCAGATCTTTCTTTTAGAGTCATACTGTATTACAATCTGTAAGGATGCTATCCTGCCCTCACCCAGAGAAGGTAAAGATCGACACACTTCTGAACTCGCCATTGGCCACAATGTTGTGGAATAGGTTTAACTTAATCTGTGATTAAAAATAATAATAATAATTTTAAAAAAAATTCAGCATCTTTCCATGACAGTAGCATGAAAACAATCCCAACTGATGTAATCTTGGGATTCAGATAGCACCAATATGTAGCAGAAAGGGTTTCTGGCCTCTCAGGACCCACAATCTCTTCATCAGTGGAGCAGTTGATTCACCAAATCAATTCAGTGGCAAAGAAGAAACAAACCACATGGACAAGACATCTTAGGTGACAGATTTGCTCTCTTTCTCACTTTCACTTCCTAATAGATAAGACGTCAAGATAGCCTCCGGGATTTGTTTGTGTTGTGGTGTGTGTGTGTGTGTGTGTGTGTGTGTGTGTGTGTGTGTGTGTGTGTGTGTGTGTGTGTGTGTGTGTGTGTGTGTATACCTATGAATGTGAGTGTGGGTAGATGGGTGGAGGTGGAGGGATGGGGGAGGGGAAGGGGATGCAGGTTGTGTGTGATTGCATCAGCCATAGCAGTGGATGTCGATTCCTGGATTTCATTCACGTATAGAGGAGCCATTGAAAAGAAACAGGTGGCAGAGTCCAGTGGGGGTGGTGGAGGGGGTGCCATTGTAATTAATGCTGCAGATGCTGCTTTATGCAGCGCATCTGGGCAGTGCTCTCATTTCCAGAAATCTCAAAATTCTCAGAAAACCCCGACAGATTTTGGAATCCTTTTTTGACTTATTTCAATGTCCTGTCATCCTTTTACCATCAATTCCTCTTCGCTGCATGTGAACTTTCCTTTCTTCTGCAGCGGATGAAACATTATGTCCTCTTGTTTTCTTCGACCATCTTTATTTTCTTTTTTCAGATTAAACTCTTCCCTTCATCCTTCCTCCCAACTCCTCAACTCTCCACCCACACACCTTAGCATAGTTGTGCAGACCAATGGCATGTGTTGGTGCGGTCACAGTGGTAGGAAGCTCAGTCTCCTCTGATTACAGTGTGCTTAGGATTAGAGGGAATATGCTCTAACATATTCAGTCTGGTATTATGCTGATATCCCCTGACGCTGTTTCACAGGAACACCACAGACATGCAGGCCAGGATGCTGAGGTGGAATATGGCATCACAACTGGCCAAATAAGACAACGGGGGGTTCCTGTTTTAGGGACTAAAAATTGGGCGGTTTAGATAGCAAGAGAATTAATAAAAACAATATACTTTATGCATTATTATCTGTTCTTTTCCGCTCTACTGTCATTTTATAAAACTGCAACATGTGAGAAAAATGTAGACATGCTTTGATTTGCATTCATTCACACATCAAGGGCACATTAAAATAAGGGCAAAGGAATTCAACAATCTTTCTCCCCTCTTATCTCCCTCAGCTCGGCGAGAGCTGTGCCAATGGAGCGCTGGGTAAAAAAAAAAAAAAGCATCTTTGCATAAAATAGCAAGTGAGCAAAATCTAAAACAGTTGGTGAGGAACTCTAAATAATCACGGTGCTTTTGGAGATGAATGCATTAGCATAACTTAGTCCCAGCAAAGTAATCACTCGTCTCAGGGTGAGAAGATCCCCTCCAGTCTCATCTCACTCCAGCGGTTTCTATCCCCAAGTTCATCCGCAGCAGAATGACTGACCCCGTGAGACTGAGACGTAGACAGGACACCAGTTCAAGACCCCTGATGGTTTGTTGCAAAGTGCCTCCAGCGAGTGATAAGATGATATGCAAAGAAGGACAAAGCTACTACAAAGCATCATTTGGTCTGCCTTACTTCTCCTACCACTGTGGGAGTAACTGCATTTACTGGAGGGAACAAATGAAGCCATGACCATGTCAGCAGGTGTCCATAGTGGGGGAGGGAAGGCTACAAATGAGGACAGATAAAAGCAAAAGAAAAAACCTCTATTTTAATTCAAAGGCTTTCCGTTTGCCATTTGTACTATTTTTGACAGATCCTGGCATTTTAAATGGAAGAGTTGAATGGTTTTGATATTCTGATTTGTCCATGTTCAAAAAAAGGTCATTGAGCAACAAAATTAGCCTTTTATACCATATGAGGTAAAACATTGAGGCATATCAAACACGAAAATGTTCAAATAATGTTGCAGCACCCCTGGATTGTCCCGGGCCTCTGGAATCATTACATGATTAACTAAATGATGAAAAGAATGTGCTTGCATATGTGTTTGCCTACAGAGGGAAAAAAAAAAATTTTTTAGAATGTTATTTTGCGCATTTCATCTTCAATTTTGAAAAAGACAAAAACCATCAAAGTGAGTTCAAAAAACCTTTTTGCAATTTTTTTTTTTAAAGGGTTTCCTTCAACTTTCTTCTGATGTGATACTTCAATATATGTTGATGGAAACATGACTGCTGTATCTAAAGTTCTGTAAGAGTACTCAATGCATACTGTCATGCATTTAGAATTAGGCAGACACTAAAAGCAGTATAATGTTACTTTCACAACAAATATTGTTCAAGTCTAGAGAAGGTTTCCTTGCTTTTGAGAAGAGCCGTTTTAATGACTATACATGTTACAGACCACATGTATTGCATTAATTCTGGTTAAGCCAGTTGCCTTTTCTTACAAAGAGAAACATAATAAATTGGTAAAAAAATAAATAAATAAATAAAATCTCGCAAGAAGCCAGAAGCGAAAAAAGATGCATTTAAACACCAAATCATAAGACAATGTATCAAATACATGACTTGGATTCCCTAATCAAAGGTGGTCTATCAATCTTCTAGTTTCTAGTTACTTCACAGATGAAAAACAAAGCAAGATTGAAGGATTTCTAATTAACTGCCTTTCACCACACATCAACAGATGATTAAACAACCAATAAAGGCAAAATTGAGGAAATTACACATTTTTCAAGGCCCCGCAGTCTCTGTCAGTCATTTTGAAGGAGACAGACACAGATACAGCACACACAGATTCCCTTGAACTACTGCAGCGCCACATGCTAAACCAGGTGTGGATGGGAGACAGCCCATTAAAACTACAGTTGGAATGATTCTTGAAAGGTATTATCAGCATCAAAATTTCTATAACTAAGGCTCCTCATAATGTTCCCCCAAATAGTCCTCGTGATTGTCTGCTTAGGCAGGGAATGCTGGATCTGTCATAAATGACCAAAGCTGAAATAAAATACAGTGCAAAAAGCTAAATGGACTAAAACACCTGGAAGCCATCCGTTGAATGCACAAGGCTCCGATTAATCTCGTCTCTAGTCACACTGTTGAAACCTTTTGTCTTCTTTTCCTGTGACATATTTCTTTTCGCTTTTCTTTAATTCATCTTGTCAATTTGGGATTTTTGTTTTACAGAAACGTCTTGTTTACTTTGTTTTTTTTGTATCGTCCAGCTCTATTCTTGTTGTCTCCAGGATTTTCATTCTGTTATTTTTATATTCGTTCTCCTGTTGACAAAACCATGTTTTAATTCACCTTTTTTTGTTATCTAGATTAAATGATTGTGACATTCTTCCTTCTTCATAATGTTAACCTGAACCGTTCAGTCACCTTTCTTGGGCATGCTTTGTGTGTGTGTGTGTGTGTGTGTGTGTGTGTGTGTGTGTGGGGGGGGGGGGGCGGCTTTTCTGGAATAAACATTAACCTTATAAAGACTCAAATCCTCATGGGGACCAAAAACTGGTCCTAATGTAAAACCTCCACTCATTTATTTTGCTGCACTCCCTGCTTTTGACCTCGCGCTGAGACTGCTTCTGCTCGCTCATGAAACTTCTGCTCTTAAATTTTTCCGATCTCTCGGAATGTTGGTGTAACAACACTGCGCTGACCAATAGGAGGCCGGGTGTTGTGCTGAATGATCAAATGATCCCTGCTGTCTTGCGGATGTCTTCGCTTGACTTCTGGAGTGTCCCATATCGGCAGGTACTTTGTAGCCCTCTTTGGTGATTCATGCACTCACAGCCTTGAAGCTTTTATTGGCCTGGTACCAGAGGCAGCAAGCCCCATAACAGCTGTGTTCACCGAGTGACTGAGTGGCAAAGTTTAAATGTCAATCCAGAGTGGAATCTGTATGTTTTTTCCGCACTAAACTTGCTCTGAAGCGTGGGATTTTTTTGTTTTTGTTTTATGTTGAGTTTTACATCTGCTTGGTTTTGGGGTCTGGTTTAGAATTAGGTTAGGATTAGGGTCAGGATTAGCAGTAGGCATTTAGTTGTTATGGGTAAAGTGATGATTAGAGTTACAGTCAGGAATTAACTGAGATGGTTAAGGTAAGGGGCTGGGAAACAAGGGGGCAGCAGTTGACCAGCTAACTTTTAAGAGACTCACTAGTCTCCTCTCTAACCAAAGCATCTGCCTACATGAATGTTGGAAATTACAGCTACGGGTCAGCTGAGTACGGTTGCCAACCGTCCTGTATTAGCCGGGACGCCCAGTATTTGGGATGCGCCTCTTTTCGCTCAAATACGGGGCGTCCTGGCTAATACAGGACGGTTGGCAACCCTACAACTGAGAGATTCAGCATGAGCTCATGCTAAATATGTTAGCATTTCCTTGTTTTATACAATAGGGTGGAAACTTCACCTACCTTTTTAATATGCTGCCCCCTATTGACTTGGAGTTTGAAAAAAGCATTAGCTTATTGAACCTTTTGTATTTAAAGTTTTGTCCATCTTGGACTGATATCCAAATCTGTCTTCATAACAAAGCCTACAGTTATTCTCTAAGTCCTCAGCTTTGATCATTTTATTTTTGAGTAATGTTGCTGCTGAACTTCACGCATTCAGCATTCCATAGCAAATACTATCGAGCGCACTGTATCTACTGGCAGTATTGTACTCTGAGTGAATGGGAAAATGTCTGTAGTCATTTGAGGAGAATTGTCTCTTTATGCCTATGTTCATGCAAACAGAACATTCCCTCTGAAGTTGCCTTTATTTAGAGTCCAAAAAATCTGAGAAAAGCTAAAAGTGAACTTTTCCTCTGGAGCTCCAGTCTGAGGGAATACAAAGCCCATTCACAGCTGATAGAGGGCCATTCAGTGTCAGGGATGAAAGTGCACATTAGCATTCACTAAAGTGGCACATATGAATGCATCTCAGGAAATGCTACCACTGCTATTAGCAGCATGCTCACATGTGGTATACTTTCATGCGTGCCTGCTTAATGCTGGTTTTACATTAGGAGGGGGAAAAAAAACAACATTGTATGTTTACCAGAAATGGGTCAGCATGCCTTATTCAAGCATTTCCTTGCTTGTATTTGTTGATATGATTGCCTGTTCTTGTCGTAAATCACACAGACAGTGTTTGAGCAGTTTCCAATAAAACAGAAGTATTTATGACTTGCTGTGTCAGATATTTTCAGTATATATGCACTGTTGTAGTGGTTGGTGGATGCAAGAGGCAGCTCAACACATCTCAGAAAGCCCCTCATTCACACATTGACATGGTAAACGAAGCACAAGCGCTCAGGCATGCATACATTTATTCCAAAAAAAAAAAAAAAAAGCGATAGAAAGGAATCAGCTCAAAAGTTATTCTGCTGGGTCAACTTTTCCTGCACTGAAATGTGAAACAAAAGCATTTGAGCGATGTTCACTTGAATCTCTGGCCAAGTTTCTCATTTCTGACAACACAACTCGCTGGCAACACTGTTAGTTGGCCTCTCAATAACACAGCCAAAGCTTTGTGTTTGTGTGTGCATGTGTGTGCCTCCACTGTGTCTTTTTTGCGTGTGATCATGTATGTGTATTGGTTGTGTACACCAGTTTGGCAGTAAATGTGATTAGGAGGGAAATATGTGTTGGCTAACTGACTTGGTGGCAAGATTTAAATGAGAGCAAATAAAAATGGAGGCCAGAAATAGAAAAGGATGAATCAACACCCAGAGGAAGATGAAAGGTTTAGATAAAGGCGGTGACAGCCAATTCTCCATGTGTGTGTCAACCCTCTGATGTTACAGGTGTTATCATTTACTCCATCCACTTTCTGCAACCGCCAGTTGCTTGCGTGTCATTCTCTTTCTTCTCAGTCGCTGTATTTGTGTGTGTGTGTGTGTGTTTTCTCCTCAATCGTGTCTGTTTCCTCCAGCCTGAGTAAATGTCAGAGCAAGCTGCTGCTCTTCCCAGACCACACTGTGGGAGACAAACCAACCTCATTGCCGTGGCAACCCTCTGTTCTGACTGAAAGAAAGAGGCAAGGGTGGAGAAGAAAGGAAGTTTTGTGCCTCTGAACCCCCAAATCCCCCCTCCAACACCACCTTGTCCTTATGTATTATAGGCCAGTCCTGAACCATGTGGCCAAACTCCCAGGCTTCATTGTGGCAAGAAAGGAAGACCAGTGGAGGGCTGTCATTTTTCAGTGGGTGAAAAGTAGGGCTGACAGTTTAATCAGAATTGCAATATCTTAATCACAGACTGAGGAAACAAATTAGTGCTTATTTGTTAATACACAGACAAAACGTCCTAGCGTGTAAATGAGGGTCTCTAGTTTGTTTCCACTTTATTGTCAAACAGACTTTGGGCAAATTTTGGAAATGTCACAAAATAAATAACACGAGTTAGGCATGTTTTTATGATCTCGTGAGAATAAGCGCAGCAACAAAATGGTTAATGTGGTTAAAAGATGGCGAGATAGGCAACTTTAGTCATGGCTGACAAAAAGTAACGGAATTGTCTTGGCCATCTAGCAAGTTGAAATAGTCCTTTCACATCAGCTACTGTCTGTCATCGTTGCGACGTATTATATACAGAGCCATTTAATGACTGTAATGAGTTACAAGAAAAAAGATGAAGAACAGTCACGTAAGATAAAGACTCGCTATGTCAGATCTTATCTAAAAAAGGAATTTCCCACAAAAAAGCACAAAGATATAATCTCAAGCAGGCATTGAAATGTTTCTGTAAGATTCACTTTTTTAATCAGATTTTACAAATTTTATTCGACCTTTTCCAGCAAAATACATTGATGGAAGGACGGAAAAAACAGTTTGGTGCAGACTCCAGCAAGAGGGACATTATCCCTCTGATTCATAGTACAAAATGAAATATGTGACATTATAATCGCCACATCTATTTTTTTTTGTGTATCTGCCAGTCTTAGTGACAATTGAAAGATTTCTGAAAATGACTGTTTTGAAAATGAAAATGAATAAAAAAAAATCAATGGGACATCCCTCATTCATAGATATTTAAATTAATTTAAATATAGAAATACTATAAACAAAGAACATGTCCTTCGATATGAGAGAAAAATCCTGCCAGACATTTTTATATGAGCTAATGAAAACTTGAGTGACATTACCGGCAAAGAAAGGAAATAGCGCTATTAGATTTCCCAGAATACGCTCTTGGCTCGGAGCCATTGTATTTGGTTTCCATTTATACCAGCACTAGGCTGCATGAGGCCTTTCTTCTCTTGTAATGGCTTTCTTCTCCAAGCTGACTTGTCACCTCTAACAAGTACCTTAAGGGATTTCAGTGGTCATAAGGAATAGAGGTAGGAGCCTGGCCAAAGACTGTCACTCATATCCAGAGTAAAGACTATTTTGTGTGACAGCACAATCTGTTGTGGCCCTAAGATGAGTTGCTGAAATGACAGCATTTAGCTATTACCCTCCCTGAGGGAGCGCTTGGAGACTGTAGGAGAGACAAAATTGAAGAAGGGATAGGGAGGCGTAGCAGTGGTGGTCAGAAGTGAGGAACCATCTGGCTGTAGTTGAGCGACCATATTTAACATTGGCACAGGCCCAATCATGTGTCTTTGGGTGTGTGTGTGTGTGTGTGTGTGTGTGCGTGTGTGTGTGTGTGTGCGTGTGTGTGTGTGTGCGTGTGTGTGTGTGCGCGTTCAGGTGTCTGCCTGTAAATCTGCCAATTTCCCACTGTAAATCTGCCCATTTAGCTCCTGAAATCCTTCTCTCAATCTGTTGGGGCCCACTATTTTCCTTTTTCTATTCTTAAGGGTATCAAACACACACACACACACACACACACACACACACACACAGACTATAATCCTCCGTTTGTTTGTGGTCTTGTCTGCTTTAATAATGTCGAGATATCACTCTCTTTTATCAGTTCCTCGCTCTCCATTTTTTGTGGAAGCAAAAAGACAGACAACCTTTGACATATTGACATGCTCACCTTTGGCTTTTTTGTTAGAGGCATTTCTTTGCAATCATGCCAACTTCTACCCAGGCTGTTAAATCACACTTCTGCTGTAATTATGAAGACTGAAAGCGTTCACCTTCACCTTTGACCGTTTACAGCTGGACACATTTACACTTTGTGCACATGTGGTACTGTGAAGCTTGTCATAGATGCTGCGATCAACACAACAGTATCAACAAAGGTGTTGATGTGGAGCCGTTTTTATTTTTTTCCAAGTGAATATGCACATGTTAGATATTGTACATTAATGGCTGTTTTGCCAATGTGATTGCATGTTCCCTCATCAGAACTAAAGAGCCATGTGCATGGGGGTGCAGGCTTGTCGTGGGAGCCGCAGCAGGTGTGCGTGACAGATTTTCCATATGAGAGTCCATGTTTTGAGTGACATTAATTATACTGTACTAATTTTTTGAAGGTGTGTGTGCATGCCTACATGTTTTTTTGTGAGCATGTGCACTCTGTGTGGCTGTTTGGGTTGTGTGCATGCATAATAGTGTTTTCTGCTCGGCTGGCTGTGCCGGTGAGCGCCTGTGTTCAGGTTGCACATAACCCCAACTCCACTGGGAGGTCCGTGTCTTTCATGTCCTCTGTTCAGTTCTCCCTCAAATCTGGGTCAAAGGATTAAAGAATAACCCCTGTATGCTATGTGACACACACACACACACACACACACACACACACACACACACACACACACACACACACACACACACAGCCTCTGTTAAAAAGGACTTCCTTGAGATTTCAGTAGCAACAAGGTGGCTTGTGGAGGACACTAAAGCAACAACTTTTAAAATTCATGTAGCAGCAGACAGACCCAGTGTCCTAAATCTAGATCCTGTCACCTCTCTTTTTAACAGTTATTCACTGCACCGGTTACTCATCCAATCCTTCCCCATCTTAACGTCTCCCTCTGTCTCCCTTGGTTTGTTTCAGTATCTCTCACAGTTGACCTTGTAAGGACCAGATGAGAATACTGGATTTGCAAGTCAGCAGCAAGTCGATTAGCAATGCTCTGTGGCTCAATGTCTCCTGGCATCTCTGTGTCAGTCTCCTCATTTCTCTCTCTGTCTTCCCACTGGTAGACTCTCTGTCTCTCTCTCTCTCTTACTCTCTCTCTCTCTCTCTCGCTAAGCCTCTACAGCAATGCTGATGGTTTGGACCAGCTATATCCCTCAAAGGAGAAGAAGGAAGCCATGCTGGGGTATTTGTGTGTGGCTGTGTTTAAGCAGGAGTTCATGGGTATGTATGTGTAGGAGTGAAGACCCTCAGTGTCCTGCTTTTCTGAGGGGGGGCTGTCACTGAGGTCCATCCTATCTCTACTAAAAAAAAAAAAAGACAGAAGGGAATCATTCCTGTGCTGGGACACTCTGCCTCTCTTAAAATTTGTGTCCTGTGGGGCCCGGGGCCTGGAGCAGGGCATTGGGAGCGGAGGACGTTCAGACCTACTTCCTGCCACAGATAAAGGCTGCAGACCTCCTACCATCAGCAGGACACAACCATCTGGGAGGACTACTTGCAGTGCCTTAGATCCATGCAACCCCCTGCTGCACACCCACATATTCACACATTCACAGTAGCTTTTCAAATTCCAGCTGGGCCAGGGATGCCCCCTTTAGATTGATGGAGAAGTCTCTGTGGCAAGTCCCCATCAGTCTCTGTTCATTTTTCCTCACACCTCCTCCTGTCTCCCACAGCAGAGCTAGGGCAGCACATTGTTCCTGGACCGCTCTGTGGTAATAGAAAAGGGATGAAACGCATGTGTCATGGCGGTACAGTCAGTGGTTGACAGGAGTGTGTAATGACAGAAAGGTGGTTTTATCTGTCGGCCAGGATGCTGCTGTGAAGCCTACAGTTTGGCTCCTGGGCTGCTAGATGTGCTACTATGTGTCAATGATCCTCTACTTTAATTTTCACATGCACGTTCCACTCTTGTCATTCCAGCTGCGTGCTGTGTGCGCCCATAATAAACATTGTTTTTTTTTCCTTTTTAGTTTTTTAACATGAACCAAACTTGTACATTGCACTTTTACATTTCCAAAATAAACTAAATTCTTGTTTCATTATTTTTTAAACAGCAAGAAAAAAACAACAAAAAAAAACTATGAACAGAACATGGTGTCTACACAATCCCAGACAGACCCTTCTAGCAATATTACAAATACATCACTTGTATCTCCACAGTGTTGCCCAGTGCTACTTGCAACATTTGGCAATACAAGGATTAAATTCGCACTTTTCAATTGCAACTGAATGAAATGTTTCTGTTTTTCGCTCCCATCAGATGTAAACCTATTTTTCCATTCAGAAGAAGGATGTAACCTTTAGTACACGAGGATTATTATTCAGTTGTAATGATAAAGAGGCCAAAAGGTTCATATTATCTGTTATTACCACTGAGAAATAACTGCAAGATTCAAAATCCACATCTGGAAGTACATAAAAAACAACATTTGTGACATTATGGTTCGGGCTGGTTAGTTTCAGGCACTTGGCTCTTTGGTTAAAGTTGTACGTTCCTCAACATTTGATTGCTTTTGTCACCATTAGTCTACAATAGTGTTTGTTTCTGTGTAGCTGCAACCTGAAAAAAAATCTTCAAAAAAAGACGAAGATAAAGATACATCATTTTAGGAGGAAGGGAAAACCTGTACTACGCTCCTCCATGTCAGTGATGACCACTGATAATGGCCATTTGATGAGCTGATAACATCTGCACCTGCTGACATGACGTCTTGCCGTAACAGTGACAGTACTAGTTTCATGTGTTTGTCAGTTACTTGGAAATTGCTGCATGCACTAAAATTAAACTGTCCAATAGTGTATGTCATGATTTTACTGAGATTTGTGTTATTCATTGCTGTTCTTGACAAAGGAACACACGCCACTTACATCCACCAGGCATGTGGTTTCTACGATGTCCTTAATTGTAAATTTGCACACAGTGTGAGCTATAACATCTCTGTGTAAAGGCAGCTCCTTCACTGACAGCAACATGTATACATAAATGATTTGGACAGTGAATCCACAAAAGAGAGTGCAGTGCAGCCAAGTGAAATAAATGCTGAGTCCTCCAGGGAGGACAGTGGATAGAGGTAGCAATCTTCATCCATTTGGTTTCTCCTCTCCAATGGTTCAGGTGCTGATCTTCTATCTTTACCAGCGGAACCACGAGGAGTGAGACACAGATCCGTCCTGGGAAATTACCCTGTCGACAGACGGCACATTGAGACTTCGTTAGCACAGCCATCCAACCTAGTGCCTCTCCAGCCTGATCAAACGGAGCAACTCTCCATGACAGAGTAAACAGCAGCATCACAAGCTTGATAGGGGGATAAAAAAAAAAAAGATTTTTCATGTCATTCGATCATTGCTAATCCCTATATGTGTGTGTGTGTGTGTGTGTGTGTGTGTGTGTGTGTGTGAGAGAGAGCAGAATTGTTATTTTTATATACATTTCTTTTGTATGTGGGAATGCGCAATGTCTCTATATCGATATATACAATATAATATATTTATTTGTTTGGGTTTTCATATTCATGCAAATGTGTGTCTGTGTGTGCGTGTGCCTCTCTGTCTTTCTGAGTCTCTTTTTGTGCTCCTGGCAATGAAGAATGTCTGTGTTGGGGTGAAAGAAGAAGCAGAGGAGATGTGTAAGTCAGAGACTCCAAGTAAACAATCTGCAGTAGCTACAGTGCCAGTCTTCCTACTTCACTTCATCTGCCTCCCTGCCTTCTTCCTTTACTCTTCACTCCTGTGCTTAAGCAAACATTGGCAGTGTTTGTGCAGCCAAGTAACTTGTTCAGCAAACTTCTGGGCTTCGCATCTCCACTCAGCTTTTTGTGCCTAAATTGATAATTGAATCGACTATCACCATGTAATCAATTAGAGTGTTCATCCCTGGCTCTGTATCAAACCGTTAATTGGCTTGTGCCACAGAGAGGCTGACACGGACAGCAAACTACCGCAGGAGGGACTGTTGGATTACTACAGATGGGTTTCCAGACCTATTTGCATTGTGTTTGACTTTAAGTCCCTGATTGCCTCTCTGGTTGTGAAATTGCTTGGGTGCAAAGAGCGCACAGGTTGGGATTGGACCTTGGTGACAAGTTCTGTCTGTTTAAGAGAAGAGGGCAGGGGTAGATATAGAGCACACACAGTGGGTTATCGCTGGGCTTTGATCACAATCTTTCAGACGGATGCATGCAGGTTTCTCTTCCATTAACCACTCTTTGTTATTTTTTACCCAATTGCCAGGAAAATTCTTTGCCACCTGCAGTCATCTCTGCTTTGTCGGAGCACACAGAGAGCGAAGCATTTCAAGTCTGAACAGCCCTGCAGTATTGATCCACCCAACACCTTATTCTATTTTGTCCTCTAAAACATGCCTTTTCACTTGGTTGACTTCTATTCAAAGCTTTCCATTGAGACCTGTGTCAGTGGGGAAGCTTGACTTCATTCCATAGCTCGGGAAGACCCCTGGGGGCTAAGCATAGGCTGCTAGACCATGACAGGCAGGGGGCTAATAGGCCGGATAGGATTGGATAAAAGAAGGAGAGGAGGGGGTTCACTAAAAGTTTTAAGAGCAGGACACCGCCATCTGCTTTTGTGGTGATGAGCATCAAAGCCTGAAGGAGCCCTATTGGGTCCCTCTTTCAGATGGTCGTCCTACATATGGGCTTCATATTTCACCAGGACAGACAGTCTGCAAGACCCATTGGGCCACAGTTGAGGTTGCTATTCTGTCTCCCCGCATGGTTTCCAGTCTTTGAGAGGAGCAGCAAGATTACTTTTATTTCTCCTGAGAGAAGTGGCTAATAAATGACCAGGCTTGACCCAGAGGATTTGGACTCGCACCCCTGCCTCGCTCAAAGGAAAATATGGTAGAGTAGGGTCTCTGTGGGTATGTTACTGTTGAGAAAAATCTTGAAGAAATGGGTCAGCGGATGGCTGCAACGACATGCTCCCAGGGTGATTAATTATTGAAGTGACTAATACTACATTTGCCTGGCAGCACTGAGGGCTTCAGTCCACATTGGTGGCACCATAACAATAATCAGCCCTGCTGCATCTTTTATATCCATCTAGCCCTCTTTATTTCCCCGTTCCTCACTCACTTCCTCTTAATTTCCATTCTTTTTGTTGTTTTGTCCTTACAGATGTCTGTTTTCCTTTTTCTATATCTCCCACTTGACGAGTACAAGCCTCATTATCTAATTATGCCCTTTCACTCATGCTCTCCATCCTTCAGTCTCTTACAGCCCCTTATTTTTCTTTTCTCTTTCCATAATGTGGACCGGGGGTGATGGTGGTGGTGGTGGGGAGAGTGTACGCTCCATGACAAATGTGAAGGCCAGACATATAATACCAGCACTGATGAAACCAGCCACTCTTGTCTAATTCTGCATCTCCTCCTCCTCTTGCTAGACTTTCGCCTGCCTCAAGGTAGCATATGGCATTCTCTCAGACTGCTGGACTCATTGGCCTCCCACACAGCACAGCACATCCATCTCTCCCTCACTCACAGCTCCTTTATGGGCTTTCCAACAGTTATTTTCTCCCGAACCCCTCTCCCCTGATACTGTGCAGTGCGCCATCCCTCCACATTCGATTTCATACAGCCATACTTCAGTGGCGCTCACTGCAGAGATGGCCCAGGTCTGCCAGTTGGTGAGAGGAGGGCGGTTGAGTCTGGAGGGCACAGTCATTAGTTAAATATTAGCCAGACTGGGCTCTATTCCCTAAACATCCAGGGGAGGGGTGTAAGAGTCATACCCTTCCAAAACAATGGGCCATAAGGGGATGGCTTTGTGCCCTTGTGCTCGGATATCTCTTCACAAACACACACAAACCTCCCTCCAAACTCATACAGATGGTGCTCTCTTTGTAATGTCTTGTACATAAGGTATCAACCCCCCCCCCCCCACCCCCACCACCCCATGAGAGGTGCCTTAACCATACCAGGCTACAATCAGAAGGTGCAAGGTGCACGAACGTGGGATCACAAAGAGTAATCGATGTGGCCCACAATTACACACAGTTACACACATAAAAATGACTCTGGTGAGGACCAAAATCAGCACTGTAGTAAAGTCGAACAGATGGTTACACACACTGCTCGTTCTATAGCAGGTATTTAATGCAAACTTTTTACTTTATAGCCAGAGGGAAGTGATGCGTCAAGTAGCTGCTGAATATGTAGAAATCGCTCAATCAGTGAACACAGTGCAGATGTTTGTTTAAATCACAGTTGGGTAGCTGATAGTGATGTGTCAGATTTGATACATCTGTGCTGACCATAAAGAACTTCAAAACTAAAAAATATATATTTAAGTGCAGATGAAATGTACTCTCATCAATTGGCCTCAGCTAGGTCTGTACATATACTGTAGGTCCTTCTGCAGTATGCAACCAAAAAGACGAACAGCGCAGAGGATGAAAACAAGGTCTTTCTGATTAGCCAAGGAGAAATCTTCAGCGCTTCAACTATTTGAATCTGTCTGCTGTTTGACCCAGGGCTCCTTCCTCCTGTATGTAACACTTTGATTGCAAACGGCTGAAAGAAGTAATACCATAACCTCCTGTTCTGGAGGTAGACATGCTTCGGCCATTTTTATATACTGGGGCAACAACAGCAACAGCCTCATGACGCAGTAACTATAGCTGGACTCCAACTGTGCATGTAAACCCACTGACTGCTGGACACCATATCAGAAGGATTTAGGCAAAGAATGATGTTTTTCTGTTTGTGTGTCCAAAGAATGTTGAATGGTGTGCATGAGCCATGAGGAACACCCACATGGTACCTAGGCGTCATGCTGTCTGTGCAGTGAGGAGTGTGTGTGGAATTCATGCTGTGAGACACAAGAGATCATCTCTGCTCTGCTCAGGGAGCCTCTGGTTAGACAACAGCTACCTCAGCACACACCTCCTCTATGGGCTTCTCTGTAGCAAATGGAAACATGTGGGAAACACAAGTTAATTAACCACGAACTTGGGGAAATAATGCTGTAATTTTTACAGCATTACACTGAAAGATGAATGAATTAGTCTAACTGTGTACTCAAAATTTTATTTAAATGTTATTGACACTTTAGCTGCTATTTAATTTATGCGCTGTAACCTCCATAGAATTTCTATCATGTCTTAAGTTACCTTTTCAGTGGGCGCAGACATTATCAGCCCATTAAAGTAGGAGTTAGCAGTGCTAGAAAAAAAGATTGCTGACATTCTGCATCCAAACAAATGCCTTCAGTGGTCCTTCACAAGCTCTGCCGCCAAAGTCAGCCCTTCATTACCATGGCAATGCAGTGACAAGCTGTGACTGAAAATCAGTCCAGGACTTTCCCTGAGCAGCCTGCCGATGTTGTTAGCAATGCGTCACCCTTCTCATACCGCACCATCCCAACATTTGAAGCTGTACAAAACATAAAATAGCAGTTGACAAACTTTTGAAGCCATACTTTATGCAAAATGTGTAATTTGCCTTTCAATTACTCACTATAAAGTGTTCCTCAAATAAAACTCAGCTATTGCTTTTTGCTCCGCATGACATCTTGGTGAAGTCAGAAGTTAAAACATCAGTCATATAATATAAGTTTGAAGCTAATGGAGGATAATTATATTAACAAAAGCAAACTGTTCAAAATCTTCACTCTCCCAAGTAATGTACGGTACAATCCAACTCTTTTTTTAATCCGGTTATATGCTCAAAAACCCACTTTTGAATTCTAGTGCTGAATTTAATAATCAAAAATCATAAAAGTGGAAAAATGTATATAGTCTATGGTCATGTTTCCATATAGGGGTTGATTGCACATTGTTATTTTGTGCATTTTTGTTTTTCAAGAAATAACAACACATCCTCAAATTTGTGTTTATTATTTTTGTGCTTGCTTGAGTTGATTTCTGCCTTTTCCAAAAAAAAAAAAAAAAAAAAAAAGCTAAATGTCACATCATTCAAATAATATCAAACATGGCAAACTCTGAACTCATGTGACTGGCCAGCTGTTTCCACTGCATTTGTCTTCATGGTTATTCCCACATTTTGCAATTGAAGGAACATGTCCAGTATTGGCTGGCACCAAAGAACAATCACAACCAACTGAAATAGTTCTCCAAGACCATGATCCATTTTTCACGAGTAATATTTTCATTAGTAATATTTAGCATACAGCTAAAACACTAGACCAACTTTTTGTACTTCCAGGTTTTCTTCTTCTATGCTGCCTGCTACAGCCATTGTAATGTTGCCTACACTGCCATCTTTTGTCAGAGACACACGCCATGGAACCACTGGTATATTCACCTGATGGAGTGGGCTTTTGCAGCATCTTTAAAATGTACTTAAAATTCTCATGACATTTTATGGTAACATGGCTGGTGACCCATCGATAAATTACTCTGCTTAGTTGAAATATCGTTGTAAGGCACCTCATGTACCTTAGATTTCTTTAGAGGAGGCAGGTGGCTGATTTGGTGTATTTGAGGTGATTCAACAGGCCACTTCGAAGGCTTTCAAGACCAAACTAATCAGTAAATTCTCCAATGAAGGCATATTTTCACCCATCTACTGTTACGCTGTTGAACCTTCTAGACCAAAAAAAACAAATGTGCAAACTTAATTCCTGTCGCCACACCCCTGTGTTTCCAGCTTTATAGTCCCCCAGAATCCCCGGCAGAATCAACTGGGCAGGCACAGGTGTGAGCAATTAGTCAGATTCAGTAATGTACTCGCCTGCTCTCAGCTTCTTGCTCTCCTGAGTCCCAGACAGGGTCCACTGGGCAGCCAACAGTGCAATTAGTTCAATTTGGTTGCGTCAGTTCATCCAACAGCAGCCCCAAATGCACCTTCTCACTATAAAACACAACACCATGAAATGGACCTAATCCTCACTTTGGTACATAAATTCTGCATAACACTAAATGAATCCCTGGTGTCTCAAATACACTCAATATACAGCTCCCACCAAAAATCTATTGATCCACATCATTTGTAGTGTTGTTCAACACGTGTTCTACAATACACTGTTTTCACAGGGTGTAGTTGTTTTGTACAAAGTGACATGCAACCCTCCCCAGTCTGAAATATGAAGCTACATGCAAGACATGGTTAGTTTAGCTTAAGATACAATTGCAGTGAGGGACAAAAGCTTAATATAATATAGTATCATAAAAATCAAGAAACATGGAATGTTACAATGTTTCATGTCTCGTTAGATGACCTGGACCTGAGAGGTTCTAAATATGTCGGCTAGCTCGGGTCTTAATTCAGCCAATACAGCCATGGACATCTTTTGGTAACTTGTTGGGAGTGGAATTCGAACATTTTGCGTGTCTGTTTTGATGTCATTTATGTTTCTCTTTTCAGTAATGCTGCTGTGAATTATTTATGAGTTTGTCATACACAACACACATCTGTTTCTACACATTAATATTACCGTACGGGTCATCGTTCCATTGTTATGATTTCCTTTGATCGTAATGTGTTTTGCTGGCGAGGCCTGGAGGGGGAGTGTGACCCTAACCAGTCCTTCCTGTGTGGGACCTGAAGGGAGAGAGAGACAAAGCTTGTGCTGAAGGATAAGACCACTGGGATTATCACTGTAACAACATTTGGTCTCGTTGCCTCATCATCCAAGAACATGGCGCCCCCCCGAGGTGACCCCATATGGAGGCACGGCCAGTTCATGACATCTTCCTCAAAAAGTGGCTGTTGTAGGGAGGTTTTACAGAAGGTGATAGAACAGAATTCCTGTGTGTTCTCAAGCGATCACTGAACAGTGAAAATCACAGTCAAATCACAGAAAACTGTTGCTTTGTCTGTTTCAACTTTGTCACTAATAAATGTTCAAACTTATTGATGAACCAAATACACCATAATCAACACTTCTGTAAATGTGTCAGAGTTAGTGAGCTGGCGACTCCCCAAAGAAATGTTTTGAAACCCGTTATGAAATATAGAGAACTTAAACAATAAGGTGCTACAAAGACAGCAGCAAATGAGAATTTATATGACAGAACATAAGCCACACAGAACAACAGGAAACAAAACATCAGTACAATCATACAGGAAAAACGTCATCAGTCATCTTCATTATCAGTTGGAGCATCGCCATCGTCTGGTGCATAGCACAGCACTGCTATTATGTGCCTGTCCTGTGCTCCACAGGTGGTGTCTGGAGGTGCAGGATCTGGGCGGCCCCCCTGCCGACCCGCCACATCATCTTCTGGCTCCAACAACTCCCTGTTGTTGAGGTAAATGAAGTGAAGGAACACATCTCACTTAAGGCAGGTCTGAACATGTAAAATCCTGCATCTAGATGTGGACTCAGATGGAAGACAGATGACCTGGGGGGGGGGGGGGGCAGTAAAGTTGACATATCAAAGCCTCTGGCTAAACCGCAGCATGGGGTACCACCATGGTGTCACTCTCCCATCAGAGCGATGAACGATGAGTTGGAAGTACAAAAGCATCCTTGCTGGTCAATCAAAGAACCAAAGTGACAGTTCTACTGGTTCTGCAGCACTGAGCTGCCAATCCTGCCCGGGGGGGAACAAATATTATGTATGACTGTGGCAGGCTGTGTAAAATTCAGTGTTGCATAAGATGTCAAAAAATATTTTGATGTCTTTTGTGTTATTACGTTGTCTCATATTGTCATTTTATGTTAATTATACCTGTAGCTGACAGCTGCTGTGTTATGTAAGTTTGAAGTAGAACGATGGTCTCGCAAATATACGGGCTACATGCAGTAGATAACAACAAAATAAATATGTTAATCCAAATGTTTCATCTACTAGGACGTGTCTCTTTTACAACCTGCAGGTGGTGCAAAATCCACCCGTCCTTCGACCCTCGATCAGGACAGAGGAAAAACTTCCTGAAAACCCTTTTAACAGGAGGAAAAAGAGGTAGAAATTCTAGTTGGCACTTTCTTCTTCTTGTTCTCCATCAGTCTACGTATTACTCAAATGTATTATGTTATCTTTGGTCAGAAGCAGCTCTGCTTCCAGTCCTTCCTGAGCTAAACTAACATTTCCTGGCTGTACTGAATTCTTCAAGTGTTTTGATTTGCATCTTCTGTATTCTGTTTCCAGAATTATACTTTTTTAATTGCAAAGATACTGTATATCCGTGTTGTCTTCTTGTGTTTTAAAAAACATAACCAAGATGCGAATAAAAATAAATGAAAATGGAGTTTATGTAAAACTTCAGGTAACCATGGGATGGTAAACTCACTCAAAAAGGGATTACTATAATTTTGTGGCTATGGGTTGAGGCTGTACCCTCACTTTTTTCCATCATGTCGGCCTCCATTGTGTTACCTACCTCTCGTGTGTGTTTCAGTCTACAAGCCTGACTGAAGATTTAAGCATATTGCATGTGTGCCAGAGAGGGGGTGCCTGTACAGAGCACAGTTACCCCATTCACTGTGATTGAGGTGCAATCCCTTCACCATATGGCGTATATTTGCCGCGCCCACATACACACTCAATGGCATCATCATGTACACATATTCATAACACTTTAATCAATTAGTCTTTGGATTTCATGGGAATGTCAGCTGGTAGCACTCAGGAGCCCCTCCAGTAATACAAACACACACACACGCACACACACACACACACGTAATGTATGTTTTTGATCGATTGTGTGTCAAAATCTGCATATTTCTCACCGTGTCTCATTCTTTCTTATTCATCTACCTTCACTCGCAGTCACAGCTGTGTAAATGGACCCTAACCACCCACTCAGCTACCTCCCCACCACCACCACCACCACCACCACCACCTTGAGAGATCATGAATGCATAGACACGTTCAACGCGTAAACTTCTTTAACATTTGCAGTATTTATGCAGCCCTCACACTCATTTAAATAACCCTGATTGCTTTATTTCCATGCGTAAGTGTATGTTTGTTTATAAATGGGTGCATGTCTTTGCGTGTGGGAGAGAAAGAGAGAGGTAGGCAGGTTACTGCGGTAATGTAGTGTTCCTTGACTCTTTTAATTTCTGCCTGGCTTATTTGTTATTATGTCATTTAGTATGTGTTTATTTAAATAAGGATTATAATGAATGCCACTGTTAGAGTGCTAATGTCAAGAATGTGCACCGGTATAACAACCCTGATTGCCCATTCAGGTTTTCTACACTGCTTTTCTAAATGGGTGGTGGAGGGGTCTAAGAACTGAGTCACATTATAATTAGGGGACCCTATCATTCTCTTCTGTGTAGATATAATGTTATATTGTCGGCTGCTTGTATACAGACTTGATAGTATTTCAAATAATGACATAAATGTATGGAAAAGTAATGAAAAAGCTCAAGTGTCAGACTCCTCTGAACATTTTTTGCTGTTTTTCTTTGAGTCGAGGTCATTAAATATCTGCTCTAGGCACAAAATTCCCTCCACATCCAGGCAGACATCTGGAAGTTTGCCATCGAGGCAAACATAGACTCGCTGGGAGGGGGGTCCTTAGAGCCGGATTGTACTTCCAAACTTGTCTTGCCATACCCAACAACGGATTGGGGATTTATGAACGCTTGGACAGCTGCTAACAAACACGCAGCTCTTAAATTTTGTTTGAGGACACACCTCACCAGAAATAATGCTCTCTATTGTCTTCCGAACAAGAAGCAAAGCAAATTGCTAACACAGAGAGAACACTAGCTATTTGAGAAATCATATCAAAGGAATGTGTTTGTTTTGAAATGTGTTTCATTGTAAAAGTGACAAACTTGGACAAACTTTGAAGGAGCCTTCTCCAGCGACAGCCGCTGGGCCGTTCTTTGATGCACATTCTGCCATTATGACAACTACACATCACTGCCCCGTGACTTCTTTTAATATATATATTTTTTAACTCTCAAATGCTTTCCACCCACTTTTAGCACTTTCAGCAAAAAAAGCAACCTGGGTGTTTGTGCCTCAGGGTGTGTTGCACTTCTATTTAAACTACTTTCTAGCGTCTGTTTGGGGGATAGGTTCCACGCTATGTCTTCAGAAAGAGCCTCATTGCACCCAAGATGACCCGTATGGTTTTCCAACACATGCACTCTTGGTACCTTTATGTTTTGATAAATCCTAGTCATGAGGTACAAAGATGTCCACACACAGCCTACACCATGATAAAATGTGGCTACCTCCATTTTATATGTGTGTGTAGGTAACAACGTAAGCTACTTCGGTGCAGTTCCAAAAAAACATGAGCATTTTAGTTCCCCTTTTAAAAAAAAAAAACAACTTTTGCCATCCTCTTGCCTTTTTAATGGCACTGGAAGGTAAACAATGTCTGCTTTTGTAATTCCAAAACTACTGAAGTGCAGTTTGCAGCAGCGTGACAAAAAAAAAAAAAAAAAAAAAAATCAAACTGTACCTTTGGTCCATTTTCATCCTTTTACCAATTTAAGATGTCAAGTTGCAAAGAGAAGTGAGACATGCTTTTAACCAAATGTCCCATCGATCACATTTTGATAGTTTATATTCAGTAGTGGTTTATACCTTAGAAAACAAAAATGCTGTTTTAAAGTCTAAACAATGTTCGATGCAACTTTAATCACCTCTTACAGTTTCGTCTTAGCTATTTTGCAATTAAGCAAGAATTTCTTTTGAAGTTGATTGCCCCCTTCGCTCTCATTGCTTCTGTCTGTAGTTATTCAAATGAGAGCATCGCGACCTGGCATACCACCCTGTATTGTGCCTGCTGAGTTAATACCACTGGTATAGAACATAAACAAAGACTGTTTAATTAGGTGCCTTGCACTTTATTAGTCCTTAACTCATACTTAACACACATGCTTACACACATACACACGCAAGCAAGCATCCCCATTGAATATACGCAACGCTGCCTGTGTTGTCTTAACTTACTGAATAATGAGGCTCTCGCTTGGCTTGAACAAAGAATAGTTAAACTGCCGTGTGTGTGTGTGTGTGTGTGTGTGTGTGTGTGTGTGTGTGTGTGTGTGTGTGTGTGTGTGTGCACTTAGGTCTAGGTCCTTATGTGTATCTTTTTGGATGCTGACAAGGTAGAGCTTGTTAAGAAAAATGTTTTCTTGGCTAGAAAACAGTAGCTTTTTTTTTGCTAACTGGCCTTTTTTTGCCAGAGTAAAAAAGAACAGAAATTAGGTAACATTTAAAATCTTAAATTGATTAAACCGCATCCATTTCTAAAGCAATGGCATGTGCTGACGCTGTTTGTCTCAACTGCCTGCTTCTCTACGACTTAGCTCCTTCCTTTGTCTCATTCGTCAACTTGTCCCCCTAGTCTCTTTAGACCGGTTACCATGGAGATGCACCTTCAAGTAGCGTGGGAGTGGTCGGGGTCAGGGGAGGTCAAACCAGGGGACTGTTTTGGCAAACGGAGCACGCTTCATCAGGCCTTTTGACTTGAGGTTCATTAAAACTGCAAGAGAGGACATTCCATGAGACTCTATTAACCAAGCTGTCCTGTCAGGACAACAGCTTTCAAACATATTGTGTTAAACTGTCATGCTCTCCCGCCTCTTCACACAAACACGAACACACACACACACACACACACACACACACACACACACACACACACACACACACACACACACACACATCATACTTGCCCACACAGCAAACAAGTGTAGACGTCATATGCACAAACATGCACACCCTGTTAACACTGCTGCCACACTCCAGACCACACAATAGCCTCCATCTGTTGGCCCGTTCAACTTTCCCTGACAGTCCTTGGGGGGGGGTTACGAGTCTGCAGGTGGAGGCAGCCACAGTCATTCTGCCATTGCTCCCATGACACCTTCAGATCAAATGAATACTGAGGAAGAGGAGGGCAGGAAAAGGAACAAGAAGGAGAATGATTGAGAAGTAAACTTTGAAGAGCAAAAATGCATTTTATGAGGGGCGAAGTGTTTTATAGGTCATTAGAATTTGGATGATTACAGGGAAGTTGTATTGGTGGAGATTAAAGCAATACTTCACCCCAAAATTATATTTTTGCCTTTCAAGTACTCACAAATTGATATATTAACCTCTCAAAAATGTTTTTTCCCTCATGTTTCAAATCTGTCTCTCTTCAGAAAGGCGGGTACGTATATTTAGCTTAAAGCTAATAGTGACAATAAATTCTTCAACTCTCAAAGGCATTATGCAGTTTAATCCACTTCCTCTTACTCTAACCGTTATCTCTGTAATCCACCAACACTTTGAATTGAGCTCAAAAGAAAAAACTATGTATGTATAACTCTCTCTGAGCTTTTCACTGGTAGAGCCAAATGCTACTAGCATTCTTGTTCTTTGTAAATTTGTTGTTTTTTTCTGTCCACATAAAGTTTTTGTGGATTACTGAGCATACAACTAAAGATGTGGATTATACCTTACGAAATACTTAAAAGTTTGTAATGTGATGCTTTTGGGCAGTTTTGCTGTTGTTTTGTTGCTGTAGCTGTTGTCAGCTGATAGACGCCATTAGCTTCAAGCTAAATATGCATGTCTGGCCCCTCCTGACTCTTTCATTCTGGAGTCACAAAAAATGTGATGCAGGACTGAAAAAATGTCTTTGTGAGCTCCAGACTGTGTGTGTGCAGGTACACTATTCGGGTGAAGCATCACTTTAAAAGAAGAAGCATCACTTTAAAAGAAGAACAACACGTGAGAGGAATGAGCAAAGACGCGAGCAGTTTTTAACCAAATTATTTCAGAGGTGCACAAACAAAATTTGACTAAAATGACTTATAGATTCATTCTCATGATAAAAGTAATACTATCCAAGGTATTGCACGTCAGCCTGTTCGACCTGTGTCTTTAGCTGTCTGCTGTAGCAGGTATAACTGGATTATCTGTGTGTTTTTCGGTTGGCAAGCCTCATCATGTGGACTCTGTGGTTGATCAGTTCAAACTGGGCAGATTACAGTTTGCAGAGAAGAGGTTTAGCCCCGTTTGCAGCTCTGATATGTTAATTAAAGTAGATTTTCTGGAAATGGGACGGGCAGGATGGCAAACTCCACCTCAACAAAGCCTTAAGCCGATCTGTTGGCAGAGGTGTGTTTGGGCCTGCTTTTGTGTGTGTGTGTGTGTGTGTGTGTGTGTGTGTGTGTGTGTGTGTGTGTGTGTATTACTCTCCATGTGAGAGCACATTAGAGCCTTTTAGAACAAGGATGTATTTTTTGAGGTGACGTCACTTTGGCTTTAATTCAGTTCACCAGAGAGTAGTTTGAAGTATTCTCTCTCCTGTTTAACATGTTTGATGGTATCGTGATTTCTGTACAATATAAAGAAATGAGGTAAAATATGTGCTTACATATTGTTGCTGAAAAATGACATGTAACAGATCCCACTGTGCCTGTGCACCATACTCTGTTTCCATCATCTCATTTTATCAAATGGTTTTCTCTGCAGCAAAAAAAAAAAAAAAAAAGTTGTTCAATCTGCTGTAGCATATTGACTTTTGCCTTGTAGCTTTCAGCCAGCGCAGCTAAAATAAAAGTTGGTCAATTTTGTGTGATGGTTAAAGTCAATAAAAAGCAGGTGGCCAGCCACTTCCTATTGCTACAGGGAGAAAGAGAGAGAGAAAGAGAGAGAGAGAGATGGATTTGAAACATTTTACAGGATGTGGCTGACTGTGTGTTTAAGGTTGTGTAACGCTGATCTCATAATATGCATAATATGACATAATGGCTGAATCAGACATTGTACTGACACTGACAACTGACAACTGACATTAAACTTTTCAATTAATTCCAGTGTGGAACTGATCACATGACTGTCTATTTGAAGGTGATTTGTTCTGTGTTCAAGTGCATTGTTAGTTTGACTTGTGTAGTCGCTCAGTAATGCACCTTTCTCAGCCCTTGTGCAATCAGAGGAGGTGGACTTCAGCCTTGTACAGTTGCACAAGCGTATAACGTGACATAATCTGGCAGCTCAGCCAAAAGACGTTGATCATTTCCACGTGGTCCGAGTCCAATTGGGTAACCCGAATTACCCTCTGCTAGCTCTTACTGACTGCCTTGCTGCAGGGGCACAGATTTGTCACCTATCAGTATAGTGAGTGTTAGAGTGCGTACGGACGTAAGTGTGCTCAGGCCAGGTCCAGCATGGTTGACCAGCTGTTCCTCTCTGTGCAGTACTGCATTGTCAACCCAAATCCTGTGTCCCGCCAATTGAGACGATGTCCTGCATTTTGATTGGCTGTACAGATGCCAGTACAGATACATATCTAACATCTGACCTTTACTGAAAGGGGGTTTGGAGAGCTGTCATCACAGGGGTGAGCAGTTTGATTGGCGGCCGCGGTCCCAGACGTTGCAGCAGGCTGACCTGTTGTAACAGACAGATTTCACATCTGTGATATTATTGCAATGCCAAATGAAGCCAGAAAGCCACACCATTTTGTTTTGGTTAATGTGCTTGCGACTGTATACACAGCTCTGCTACATGCTAGATGCTACAGTCTGATGTCCATTGCAGAGAACCCTCCTCATTAAAAAGTTGACGCGAGTTCTCCTGTCTATGTTCAACTGCTCATGTTTGACTAATTAAAATAGCAACATGGAGGCCTGGCTTTGAATGGCCAATATGAGACACTACACACTAACAGAGTTTGGAATCACAGTTGTACGCTGTGTTGGATCTCCGAGCTAAGCAGCTAACCCCTGCGAACTGTTGGCACATGCTGCTTGCCTCTCCACCTACACCATTATATGTTACATTGCCATCATCCAGCCAACAGCTATGCTCCCAAAGCCATGTTGACAAATGAACTATAGTTGAAAAATTGAACTAATTAAAATTAAAAAATAAAATGCAGCAACCAGCAAAGACTGTGCGGTTCTCCTTGTCAGACATAGCTGGTTCCAAGTGCCTATATGAAATTGTCCATCTGGCTGTTGTCCTCCAGTGCAGTGTAGCATGAAATGTTTTCATTTCCGCAACCTGTTGTGTTCTTATTGAAAAGTTTATTATACTGTATGTTGAGAGGAAAATCTGTCATATAGAGTCACGAGGAGTGTGAAACTTCAGCATCCCTTTATGCTTCTGTCATAGGGAAAGTTGCATTCAAAATTTATCTTTTTTATTTGTTTAGTCTGTTTAGCCCCATTGAATAAACCAGTGTACAAAGCGTAGAAATGTTACAAGCGATCACGTCCGTTCACGCTGCCAGGATCACGATCTTGAGGAGAAACTAATTGCAAAGAAGAAAGAATGTTAAGGCTGCTGTAACGAGTGAAATACAAAGTTGTCAAGTATCTCTGAGAATCTATTACTTTCTTTTCATCACTATGCCGTAGCACAGTATCTCCTGGATGAGGTGCTGAGTGAAGGAGAGAAGCCATATCATCTGTGCGCTAGCGTTACCTAGCCCTGCTTCTGATTGGCTGGAATAACGTTGTTAGGTTCAGTCCAAGCCACTTTGTTTGTTTCTCATTTAGAGAGCCAGAGCTGAACAGCAGGCTGTTTTTAAAACACAGGCACACACACACACACACACACACACACATACACACACACTGCATTTCACAAAAAGTTTATTGGACTAGTATCACTAACTATATTCAAAACTAGTAAGGAGAGTTGATGGTTAATGGGAGAAGATTGCTTGAGGACAGGGGATGTGTATGGGAGTATCTAGGGTGTATTTGCGGACATAACAAATTACAGAAGGCTTTTGTTTCTTAAGTGGGCTTTCATTGCTTAAGCTTTTGTTAAATTATATTATTCCTTTCCATGCCTTGTTTTGCCCCCATTTTTCGTTTGCCCAGATTGAGCTCAGTTTCATCCTCTAATCCTTCTGTTTTGTTGGTGACACTGGTAGAACAGCCTGGACTGCGTGGCTCAGCTCCGGCTGTCAAAGCCTATAACATCTCTCACAAGGATCAGGTTATGTGCCCTGTGTATCTTTATATTAAATTGTTTTTGATAGAAAGCTGGTGTCACAAGTGTGTGTGTGTGTGTGTGTGTGCACGCGCATGTTCTCTCTTCTTGTGTGTGAGTGTGCACGTGCCTCTCTCACATATGTTTGTGCGTGTATTTTATTATATGGGTGAGGTGGCTATGAATAAATGAATGGGACACACTAGAGTGGGTACAACAATTGTCTTTCCTGACCTCAAATTTCAATATTGTCCCCTCACGTCTCTTCCTCCCTCCGGCTCCACCACTGCTTTGCTCTCCACCCTCCTATCACCCCACCAGTGTGATAGATGTGGCAGTGGAGGCAGCGAACGTTAAAGTTTGTGGGCCGTGGACGGACAGCTCGGCATGAATATCAGTGGCACAGAGAGTTAGCGGCGGGAATTAGATGAGTGAGAGTGAGGGAGGTGTCAGCACTTTCCCTCCCATGCATTTTCACTCAGCCAGATTGAGTCTTATTATGTGACCCCGCTCCTTTTCCCTCAGTGACCTAATAATATTGTTCCAGCCATCCTGTGACCTCATGACTTCACGCAGGAATCTCTTAGATGAGGAGTTCCATTTTCGCAATAAAACCTTCAGACTTCCCCGGTGTGATCGTGTGGACTAGCAGCAACTCTGAGATGTCTATTATTACTATTAGTACAATTGAATTAGCATAAGCCATCTATTATATCCTTTTATCTACTGATTAGTCTGATGATCTAAAGCTCGAGACGAGATCTATAGCCCAAAACCACTCTCTTGTAGTAATCCTCAAGTTACCTACACAGATCAGTATCAAACCACAGCTCATTTCATCTGACAATAGTTCGCAATTAACGACGAAGTGAAAGTCACAATCTAAGTGAATTAACATGACGATGCTGGAGCTTGTTAAGCAGCTGAGGTAAATGGGGGAGATTTGGGAAATAATCCCCTCCCAATCTGGACACCACAGCTGGTTGTCTCAAACCACTCCATCCATCCCAAAATGTGCGTGCGCACACACACGCGCGCACACACGCACAAACTCACAGCACTGAACCCGGAGAGGCTGCCAGAACATGCGCGGGGACACAATGGGGATTGAAGGAGAACAGCAGGTTGTGTCGGTGTGTTTAATTGGGTTTTTCCAAATCTGTCTTAACCCTGATACAAGTCCCTCACATGCCCCAGCTTCACCACAGATCACCCAAAGCACATCACATGAGAGAATATCAGTTTTGAAGAAAGTGCCACTGAGGAGAATTAGGTAACTATCTTTTGCTGTCACACTATTGAAGGTCCTCCTATCTCTGTTTACTACTGTTATTTTAGTGATGCCTGTAATTGCCATTTCTGGTTTCTGGTGATGCGTTGGCTGTCTGTGGCTGGCTGTTAAATCTCCCTCGCTCCTGTGGTCGACTGGGAGCCAGATTGGCCAGGGGGAGAAAAAAAAAAAAACATGTTGACCTTGTCTACAGATTTAGAACACAGAAGCATCACTGATACGGCAGCTGTACTGTAGCAGGCAACAGAAGCTGAGGCTCCAATCAGATCATCGGGTCAGATGGCTGTAGTTAATGCCCAAGCTCAGAGTGTGGATGTATTACGCTCCAGTTCATTGCACAGTGACAATTTTGCAGGCCTTTTGTTGGAGTCCTTGTGAGTCTTGAAGGGTTACTGACGCCATGTTTCATTAAAATAAGACCCGTGTGTGTAGAACTAGTTAAATCCTCGCCCTTGGTTGCATATTGTTTGGCTGAAATTCTCGGCATGTCCAACCTTTGTCATTGTCTCCCAGCTACACGCATTCAAGATATGCTTATATTTTTTTCTGTAATTAAGCATTTTTTTCCTTTACTGTGACAAGTGGAAGAATATTAGTTTCATATTGCTAAAGCACTAGACCTACACCTCCTTGTCATGTGCCTCCACCATATACACTAAAGGAACTCAGAAGAAATATATCAAATGCACTCCGATTTTTTGAAAATCAATCTCCTGGACAAGACCCTATCTTTCCCTCTTTCACATATTGTGTTGCTTTCCACTGTACCGCTTATTGCTTTCATTGATTAATCTTCCTCCTTGCTTTCTCTGCCGCACTGGTCTGAGCCAGTAAACTTCCTGTTGGTTCTCAAAACAACTCCTCATGTCAGCCTTCCTTCCTTCCTCCCCATCTCCCCCCTTTTTCTGTTCCCCCCTTGTCTTCTATTCATCACTCCACAGTCCATTTTACAGTATCTTTCAGTTTCCTTCCTCCATCCTTTTCTCTCGCTCCATTACCTTGCTCGTTCATGTCCCCTTCATCTCACCCTCTGCCTGTCCAGCCTCCTGACATTAATTCTTTTTCTCCTCTTACTGTATTTTCCTTCTCTTTCCTGCATTCCCCCTCTCGCCATTCATCTTGAGGTCCTCTGTCCATCTCCCTCCCTCCCTCCCTACCTCTCTGTCAGACCCAGCACTCTCCCTCCTCTCCCTTCATCTGGCAGTGGAGCAGCTCCACTCTTGCTGACAGTGCTGTTTGTGTGAGTGCTGAGCTTCACAGCCCCCTCGCCTCTCCTCCTCATCCTCCGCCTCCCCCTCTCCCTCCCTCCTTTTCTCCTGCCTCCCACCTACATACCCCTCCAGGCGGGGGAATTAACCTTCCAGCCCTGGGCTGCTGGGCTTAATGGCTGTCTGTGGGGCCGACTCTGACTACACAGTCCAGCTGCTAACATCTGGGCCACACACAAACACACACACACACACACACACACACACACACACGTGCGCACGCACACATTCACACACACACACACATACACACACACACACACACACTATGCCCAATTTAAGTTAATAGTTATTGAATCTGTGCCAAAAGAAGGGTGTGTATCATTATCATTCTTTCTTATTGCCACTTTACAAATCTGGGAGTATCTCAGAGGTATACACACTCACCAGCCACTTTATTAGGTACACCAAGACTGCAGCATATTGCATCATTTTGGAGGCTCACAGAGGTGATATTTTAACAACGCTTAGAATTCATAATGATAAAAAAGCCAAATAATTTGGCATATGAGAGTGTACTATTACTGAATAACTGACCTGCAGTGGGTGATTAGGTGAATCAGTAAGTGCTTTTTTGTTTGTTCGAAGTAAACAACCTCTACATACGGTCGATGCGGAGCAGCGGAACAAGTGAGGACTATCAAATAAAAAATACATGTGGAAAATAAACATGACCTTTAAGTTATCTTGCTAAGAGAGCTTTCAGTGTGTTCCACACAGCAAATAGTGATATTCTCCAGTCGCCATTCAGTTGGAAGTGTATAATTGACAAAGGGGGAATGGTTTATGGGAAGAAGGGAGGGACGGGGGTTGGGTTGGTGGAGTGGGGGGCAGTGTTCCACTCTCCATCCCTGTAGAGGAGCACACCACCCCAGGAGTATTCAGTATAGAAAATACAGTTATGTGGGTCCTCTCAATTCCATCCATTATGTATGAGCATAAATGTTACAAACTGGCAGCTGTGAAGACATCCATGTTGCATCTCTACGTCTCAGAGAGTGGCTCCTTCCAAACCAGCGCTGTGAAATGCTGTGTTTATAATAGGAGCCATGAATGTTCCAGAGAAGGCAGCTCAGGAAGAATGTGCATGTGTATGTTCCTGCTATGCTCTCACATCTTGTCCACTGGAATTTTGATGCTCACCATAAATCAATTTAGAACTATTAATCAACTTTTGCACAACTTTTTGAAATCTTTATGTTTGGTTTCTCTGAATTCCTGTTGTGATGACCCTCTGGTAACTGCCACTACCAACACTTCTCATCCACGCCTCTACCTTCATTCTTGAGTGTCTCCTCCTGCCTCTCTCTCTCTCTCTCTCTCTCTCTCTCTTTCCTCTGCTTGCCTCTTTCTTAGACTAAGGAGTGAGAGAAGGGGGAGTCCCATTGGCATTCTTTAACATCTCCCTTATTCACTCGTGTTCAGAGAGCCATCTGTAGATCAGGAAGACAAAAAGATGCTCCTGAGCCTTGGCGTCACTCAACAGGTGAGCACATTTCTCTGTCTCTCATGCAAATGCACACACCTATTCAAAGATTTTTGCCTTTTTTTAGAACCTAGATACATCCTCCCTCCCTCTCTCTCTCCATCTCTCTGTCTGCTTTTTTCCTCAATGCGCCCTATAGGCAGGCAGATGAGCCTGAGTTGTTGGAGGTTGAAAGAAGAAGGTTTTGCCTGCCTGTCTCTTTTCCTGGGGAGTGAATGTGCGTGAGCGCGTACACTGAAGTAATTCAGTAAACTTGAAGACTTTGAGCTGTAGGTAGCAGAGACAGAGCACACCAACACCCAATTTGGGTTAGTGCAGGTGTCTTCACGTTACACTGGACATGTGCAATGCAAAGCTGACCTGGTGAATATGTTTCAAACTGACTGCCCTGTCCTGTTGTGTCCTGTCCTTTCCTACCCTGCCCTCAGACTGTCTCATAAATACCACATTTCGATTCTCAATTAATAATTAATAATTTGAACGTGATGAGATTATGTTGATAATCTAATCTGCAGCTTTTGGAAACCATCTTTATCAGCAGTTCGGTCTTAAAGTCGCCACGGTTCAACACGCAGCCCATGCTAGCTGCAGTAATTGGACCCACAGGCAACTGGCGAGTTTGGTAAGAGGTTAGCTTGATATTCAGATGTGAGACTGCATCTGACTTGGATGACTACGCAGAGGTTGAAACTTCTTTTTCTGCACAGTGACTGAATTCTTGTGCTTTCACATGAAATTGGTCCACGAATGAGTGTTTTGAGTCACTTGATTATGTTATGAAAAGACGCCTTTACATGAGTTACCTGTCGAGGTCACGCTGAATGACTGAGCTACCTTTTTGTGCCCTTGCAGGGAAAGCGGCGGCCTTGTCTCTGAAAGCACATTAACTTTCAAATAACACTTTCTAATTTGCGGTTACAAGGAACTGGTGGAGGTTAAAAATGAGTACTGGTGTGATAAAATATGGGTCTTTCTCATCATGTTGGTTATATTGCTACATTATCTGATGTTACATTTAACTGTATGATGGCACATTTCAGCTAGTACTCCACACTTACTACCATGTCAGGTTTTTTTCACTGAGGTTATCTGCACTTTCACTCAGAGTCTCAATGAAAATGGAAACTCATCTGGCTAATAGCAATGTTCCTAACAGGGGAAAAATCCTCTTCTGAAGCTCTAAAGGACAAAATATTGTTTTCTTTGGCACAGCGGATGAAATGAAAGACATCCGGTGCTCCTTATCTAGAGATGGATAACTTTAAATTGCAGTGCATATGGGAAAAATGTCAACATTGGGCAGGGAATAATGATTGTGTTTGTGTTTACCTGCATAAGGCTTTAAAGGTACAGATAAAGAGAAGATGGGTACTTTTAACCTCAGAAGCAAAATCTGTACTTGTCGGAGAGAGAATTAATTGCCCCTTTGTGTTCAAAGAGTATTCAGGGTGCTCTGAAATACTAAAATGTTATAAGAGTGAAAATATAATTGAGTGTGAGTTCATTCTCATCAAAAGCTGTTAAAAGTGCAACATATCAACTGAGGGGAGATGCGTCAAAGAGTTGCTGGCTTCAATTGATTTAGTCTATTCAGATGAGAAAATATTTAGTTTTCAATTAAGTCAATCACCATTATTTGTTCCACTCCTGCTGCAGATAAATTGGAGCGATTGCAAACTGACTACAAATCCACAGAGGGCTCCGCAGGTCAAATAAGGGAGAGGATTTGATGGGATGGGGACAGAGCAGGGCCATGACACCGCATAGAATCTTCCATATCCAGTCTGTCACTGGTATTCACTCACAATTAGACTCTTCCATTACTGTGATTAATTCTAATGCATGTTTAGAATCATTCCTTTCAGTATGGCAGAGTTTACGTGTGGCTGTAGTCATTTCAAACCCAAAGTTACATTTGACAGAAATATAACAGGACCATTTCCATTATGATTGCATGGTTTAACGTAGTTGAACTACAAGATGCAGCTGTTAACACAGAAGGGTCTGCTACAAATGTTGTGTACTTTCATTATCAATGTTGCTGTTCAAGTTTTGTGTATAAATCATCTTCCACAGACTTGAGGCTGTGTTGACAAAGGTCCATTGCTTCATTTAACCTGTTGTTGTTTTGTTTACTTATTTTGTGTGTTGTGCTTTCTGTGAAACTCCGGAGGACAGAATTACACTAAAACACAGCGAGCTCATCTAAAGCAAATTGCCAAACAAGGCAAAAATAAACTCTTAGCATGTTCTTTTACTCATTGAATTGATGTACAGTAATAGCGTCATTATATAACAGGACTGATTTGAACATCGGCGCTCCTTAATGGTCTGACATTGTTTGTGTCCTGGTTGGATTTGCAAAGTTGTGGGAGTTAAAAAAACAACAACAGCAATGAGAGTTAAAGGGCGTCTTATTGCATTTCTTTAAATTCAGTATATACAGGGGCCATATGTGACCACGATAGCACTCACTGATACTAACGCAATTATGAAATCCACCACGGAATTAAACATTACATCTCTGTTTTTATTATGTTCTAAGTGCTAATCCAGGTTTAAGGAGAAATATTGTGGTTAGTTGAATCAGTTATCATAAAATAATACCTTCTAATGCTACTAGTAAGTTATGTCATATTTACATACCTAAAGTAACAATTTTTGTTTATGCTGACTTAGCCTGAAAAAGATTTTTACAAGTCCTTGTCTGCCAATGATATCTGACTGTGTCATACTGTAGCAGTACCCAAAAAATATTGCAATATAATGTGATACCGGGCTGCTTCATAAAAGTTGAACTGAAATCATTACATGGTCAGCTGGAATTTTCAAATTGCAGGAAGGAGCATATTAATCAACTGCTTATTGTGTGTCAAAATATAATTTTTATAATAAATGTTTTCATGCACAGGCGGCACAGTGGTAGAGTGGTTAGCGCGGTCGCCTCACAGCAAGAAGGTTCTGTGTTCGAGCCCCGGCTCCGGCACTGGATCTTTCTGTGTGAGTCTCCATGTTCTCCTGTTCCTGCGTGGGTTCTCTCTGGTACTCCAGCTTCCTCCCACAGTCCAAAGACATCAAGAGGGGACGAGGCTGATTGATACTCTAAATTGACTGTAGGTGTGACTGTGAGTGTGAATGGTTGTCTGTCTCTATGTGTTGGCCCTGAGATGGACTGGTGACCTGTCCAGGGTGAACCTCTCACCTGAAGGCTGCTGGGATAGGCTGCAGCCCCCCCCCCGCAACCCTTAACAGGATAAGAGATCGAAAATGGATGGATGGATGGATGGATGGATGGATGTTATGCAGTAGAAATGTCTTGCCTACATGTCTACAGAGTAAAGAACATACATTAGTTTAATCCAGATCCGAACAAAAAAACTCATTAATATTTTATTTGGGTTTTAAGTAAAAATAAGAATAACGGTGTACAAATTAATGTCTCTTTTTCATATTCTTAATCTTATGAGGTTGGTATTTAAGAAAATAATGCATATGAAGGTACTGGTCAGGATGGCTTTAGTTAGCAACAAATTTCATAAATTAATGGATTTAATGAATCATGCTGGTTGAATGCTCCATCACAAAAGACTCGGATGCTCAAAAAATAATGGTTATCATTGCAATTATTGTTGAATGGTTTTGTACACTTAGCTGCTGGACTCCCTATAAATCACTTTCAGAAACATGCCTATTGTATCTACTGAGGACGTGCAGTCCATGTTTGTTTGCTTTATATGTTCTTTTTTTATATTTGCTCCAGGATTGCTGAAGGTCAGGTGTCACTGGTGAAATGGACTTCACGTCAGCATGGATTGTGTCTCTCTCAGCACTACCCTTTCTCTGTCTCATCTGGGGTAAGAGACTGAAATGTCACCATGGAGCTATCATTATGGTAACTGTGGCCTTTTCAAGTCACATCCTTGTTCAGCACATTCACCTGAACACTGGCAGCCATGACTTTATTGAAGCCTTAATTGGATTTTCACAGAAACATATGTTTTTATGAACTGTTTCTTTATATCACTCAAGGTCTCAATCAGGCTTCCCACATAACACGTGGTTTAGAGAGTCACGCTGTTAAGGGACTGCACTCATCCGTCAAAATAATCTGATTAATCTCGTGTTTATCTTTTAATTTTATATCATGATAATCTTGTTTTAGATTCCAGGTTTTTGCGGCAGTGTGAATTGGTTTTCTATTGACAATTATGTTTTTATTTTTATCTGAGCAAAGATCTGTGAACAAGACTTATTAACATCATCATTGTGAGCTTTCTTTATTTCTCATCCAGTACACCAGAAGCAAAAACCCTTTCACTTCATTTGCTTTGCGACTGTTTTTGGAGATGAATAGTTAAGAAAGATTTGTTTGTTCGTTTGTTTGTTTCCCATGGTTACGGGTAAATACTGTCAGCACACTCCATTGGATGATTTTATTGTGATCCCAATATTTATACAATGTGACCCTGTTAAATTTTGTCATTAAAGATACCAAAATTATTAAAATAAAATTTAAAAAAGTATGAACTTTCTGGTTTCTGGAGCAGCCACCATTAAGTTCTTCAGTGTTATTTTAGTGATTAATTATAGACATGCATTCAAGAAAGAACGCGTGCTGGAATGAAGACAATGACAGGGAGAGATTTATAATAATATCAAGCTCAAAGACTAAATAATCTGTGACTCTTACCATATAAAAGGAGGCGTTGGGCGACAAGATTAATGAGCTGCTCACCCATGTTGTCATTTTTCCTCCTGCTTGTTGTTCTACTGTGAGACATCAATGTAAATTCAGAAATGTTGCCAAGTGGAAATCTCTAGCACAGCACCTGTCCTGAGGAACCCAGGGGAACCCAGGGGAACCCCCCGGGGAACCCCCCCCCCCCCCCCCCATTGGTCATCATTTCCACATGCAAAAACTGGCAAGCAAACAAGATGAATCCAGATTTGTCATTGCACTGAATTTAATTTAAGGTGTGTAAAGGCTAATAAAAAAACGAAACAAAACTTGTTGCAAGAGAAAAACTTTGTTCCTTATTTAAAATGTATATACCCTCACTCTAAAAAAAGAGAAACTTATATCATTATATTTCGCTATCCTATATAGAGCTTTACATCAGATTACAATGATTTATCACAATTTCAGCACCGAGCGCAGATAGCAGTTGAGTATTCATTTATGTAAACTGTATGCAAATGTACCCGTACGTTTGGTTGTTTGTATGCATCCTCTGTAATGGCCAATCTTGCCCTTCATATTTGACGTGAGGTGACTGGTTCAGCCTTGATCTGAGAGCTCTGTCTCTCACTCATGTTGTCAGATGCAACAGAGCATGCACTTCACAAACAACTTGGTCATTGCATCAATGAAGGTCAAGTTTCAAACAGCCGAGTGGAATCAGGCTGGCTTCTCTGCGGGGCATTGTTTAAACGTCATTCACACACACACACACACACACACACACACACACACACACACACACACACACACACACACATCTCCAACTAATTGGGAGTATGCAGTTGCATTCAGCTCCATGAATTGGATTTATTCATAAACTGCTATGTATGCTTTGTAGAATGATCTTTTAATCCTTGTCCAGTGGTGTTAGAGGCTCATAGGTAGTTTGCTTTAAGGTTACCGTCCATGCTCAAACGCACTGTGTGTCACCTAAGAGTCTAGGCCAAACGCACCTATGACGAATAGGGAGGGGGGATTAAAGTGATAATCATTACTCTTCCCAGGAGGTATTAGCTGGTGGGACGACATTGAAGAAAAACGGAGGTGAATGAGGTCTCTGATATCCTGTGCGTTTTCCTCCCACCAATATCCTATCTGCATGGCCGAGGGGGGATTTAATTCGCAGTAATTACTTTATTGACTCATTTCCAGGGCCGTATCAGTGCAGCTTCCCATCAATAAAACATATGCCAGGATGAATAATGTGGCTAGACACAATGGGGTGCCTTCTCAGACAAAAAGACAACAAGAGTGCACCCCTCTGGTGTTTCTTTATGTAGTCCTTTCATTGCCAACCATGCTCGTCATAGATAGTGATCCTTTCTCTTTACATCTGTTTACATTATATACCTTTTCTCCTCTATTTCTTTTTCTTCTACCAGACACGCAAGCCCAGCAAGTCTTCAGGTCCGAGCCCAGGAACCTCACTGTGCGGATGGGAGCCACAGCTGTGTTGAAGTGTGAGGTGCTGCGGGCCTCGGGGACCGTGCAATGGGTGAAAGATGGCCTCCTCCTGGGACCCGAAAGAAGCCTGCCAGGGTTTCCACGTTACAGCATGATTGGAAACCCCGTGAGAGGTAAACAGGAATACTCACGGAATAAAGCACATGACTGATCCAGACTATAAAATAAGTGAGAGTGACACTTCACCCAAAAAGTATATTTCACCTTTCAAGTACTCACAAATAGGTGTTTTTGCTCCTATTCTACTTCTTTTAGACTCCAGAATACAAAAAGAACCAGCCATGTACTGTAGATTTAGCTTGAAGCTAATGATAAATGATGGCTAACAACAGCTACGGCACCAAAACTGCAGCAAAACTATCCAAAATCCATCCATTTACAAACTCTCAAGCACATTGTTGGGTAATTCACAATGTTTTATTCATTTTTCATTCATATCCTCGAGCATCTCAACAAAAAAAAAATTGATTTGAGCTAAAAAAAAACTTTACTATCATGGTTTAAGTTTGTGCCGAGCTCAGTCAGCTGGCGCATCCAGTGCAGTCAACTTGATCGCCCTCAACTACACTCATTCACGTTAGCTAGCACAGAACTGGAGGGGTTATAATTGGTTTTAGCACAAATCAAAGTGTTTGTGGATTACTGAGTATATGACTGGATAAGCAAGACTTGGATTGAAGACATTTTTTGACTGTTTTACGGTTACAGTGTCACTGTCGCTGTTGTTAGCAGTTAGCCTCGAGCTAAATACGCAAGGCTTGCTCTGTCTGTATTCTGGAATCACACAGTCGATGCAGGAGGGAAAAAACATACTTGTGAGCTAAGGACAAATATTTGTGAGTACTTGCAATGCAAGGTGACTAGTCACAACTAGTGATATCCTATTATGACGATGTGTTTAGCAAAAAAAACTAAAACAAATTATAGTTGAACAGGATAAGCCTAGCCTTGGTGTGGGCTACAACATTCAGCAACTACCTAAAGGGTAAATGTCATTTTGATGCACCAAAGAAAGTAACACACTAATGTGTTAGATTCATCCAACAGGATGTACTTCTTTATTTTCCTCTGATATATAAGTTCATACACTTTTAATTAAAGAGTGCTTCTGTCAGCTCAGGAAAACACATTTGATACTCACCACTCTAAAAGTAAATGAAATGATGATGTTGCTATGGCTTCAAACTGCAGCAATAAAGTAACACCGACATTAGGGGAACCTTATGGCACACTGGCTCGCTAGACAGGCAGCATCTGGGACTGAGGAGGTGATGTGATTGTCAACAGCTTCTCACATATCCCCCTCACTGTCACTCACGTGAAAAAAAAAAAAAAGAAAAAAAAGAAATTAAAACAAAAGAGTGTCAGCAAATCAGTGAAACGTGGCAGGGAATAAAGAGTGTTGCAGAATCTGCGCCACAGTCTATAAAAAGTAATAGCCAATTAGAAGGCAATCCTGTGTAAAAGAAGAACATCTGCTCCTGATCAGCTAGAAAAGCCGCACTTTATTGTTGCACAGTGTGGGAGACCACCAACAACAATAATAACTGAGATGCATTGATGCCTATGCACACATTGCCCATGCTTATTAACGCCAGGAGTTTATGTAAACAAAGGTTGTTTGTCAGCTGATTACTTGTCAGCTGATGAACAACAGCAAATTACATTAGCAGCAGGTGTCTGGTTTTTAAAACCAGCTACAACAAAATGAAATCATATAGACTTGAAGACAAGATGTGCAAGCACACACAAGCTGCCAAACACTCCCGTGAACAAAATAGCTGTCAGTGCTGCTACTTTGCAAGAAAAGAAACTCCTGACTGATGTACGCAATCACTTTACTCTGCACATAAAGAGCAAAATCATTTAAGATGGCACTTGACTGTGCTTGATATTCAGAGAGTTTTCACTGATTGTGACCGTCAGCGTTGTTTATCGATGCTTTAAAAAGCCTGAAATCACCCTCACACACACACACACACACACACACACACACACACACACACACACACACACACACATAAGAGGCCGGCGTTGATTTCAACGTATGCTCAGAGCAGAAGTAGCACCCTTAGTTCCCCCCAGCTGATGTAAATGTGTATCAACATGAGCCCAGACCTAGGATTTCATGGAGTTGTGCACAACAATGTTTATTGTTAAGACAAACACACATAAAGAGATATAACAGCTTGTTCAAGGAACTGAGGCGTTAAGGTTTGTCTTCATCGACTGATCCAGAAGCTTTATTGTAGTTCAGGGCATGCGGCCAGTTAATAAGGGCGGCATTTAATTAACATTCACGAAACACTCTTCACATGACATACACTGCAAGTTTTCCATGTTTGTCCTCGCTAATAACAATTTCAAATTGGCAAACCAGCATAACATGAATAGTTTGTGATTCCTTGTTTGATATATGTGGAGATTTGGCAACTCTGAAACGACTCCCTGCAAGTTGAGTTGCCGTCAATTGCAGTTACTCTTCCAGAGGAGTCAACAAATAAACGTAATGCTTAACTCTGACTCACAAAACAGGGCCTGAAATAAAGATGTATTAAAGATCTGTCAGCTTGTTCACACCAGTCACATTGTGTGTACCTGCAGTGCAGTAAAGCTTAATATATTTATGATTCTGACAGAATAATGCAAGCTATGCTTTCTAAATTAAAATCAACAATACATGTTTTTTTTCTGGTTTATTTGGGACAAACTGGAAGGGTTCTTTTTTGTTTTTACCTCAAATCGAGATGTTTGTGTATGATTGAGCATACTGCTGGATAAAGAATACGTGGAGTGTTTATAGAGACTGTTTTTGGGAAGGCTGGACTATCAGTCACCGTTAGCCTCAGGCTAAATATACATGTCTGGCACTTTCATTCTCCAGTCACAAAGATGCAACTGAAAAAATGTATTCTTCAGCTGAAGGGACGGATCTGTAAGTGCTTGACAGGTGAAAAACACTTTTTGGATAAATTATTGCTTTAATTTTGTAGCACAATCTCAACAATTAACTTCTGTAACTACATCTGGAGTTTAAGAAAGTTATCCAACCAATCAGGACTGTGCAATAACTGCAATGTGACGCCTAACAGCAAATGTAGTTACTGATTGGTTGCTCAAGTTGATGACATCAGTGGCAAAACTAGTCAAGTTTTTGCTGTTCTTAAACTGGATTTGGTATTTGAGGGCGTCTTGTATTTTGTTACGCTAATTGGCTGAAGGAGCCTGTCATTCAAGGCAAGTGCTCTGCCCTCTTATTGTGGTTTTGGTTAGGAGGCGTTTGGGGAACTGTTGAACTCAAATGTTGAGCTTGCGAGACACGAATAGTCCCACGTGTTTTTTGTTACCAACCCCAACCTCCTCACTGCTGTTGAAATAGATAATTAGTGACTCCTGATTAAAAGTCCTGATAGATTTACACTGGATAATTTTAACACTTGACCTACCAACACCACACGATGCAGTGTTACTCATACAGTGATACTCATACGAATCAATATCTGGTAGACAGATGACCTTTATTAACTTATAATATTCAATCATTAATCGGCGAGTACTTTGACTCTTAAGCGTCGTGGTCAAGCTGCCATTGGGTGAAAGATGATGCGCACCCTCAGCAGGTCGCCACTCAGTCGCGGAGCTCCCGTATAAATCTGATAATAGACCCTAAAAGAATATCAGAATTAGTCATCATAACTAGTGTACTCCCCAAAGTAATGTAGGCACACATATTTTGCCAGGGGCAGAACAGATTCTGCTGCAGCAGACATGGTGGCTATGAAGATATACTGTATCCCAGAGATTTCACGTCCCAAGCTGAAATAAATACAGAGTAATGGACTAATAAGCAAATAGCGTTGCAGCCATCCTCCACCTCCCCTAAGATAAATATACACACTCTGCAGCCTGATTGCACTATTTGTGAGTAATTTCAGGAAATACGAATATGATTAATAACTTCAATGTCTCTCCCTCTGTCTGCACTCGATGATAACTTAGATGTGAAAATTGCTTCTGGTTCGCAATAATTATCTTGCCAGTTTACTTGACACATGCATTTTTAGGTCTGGGTGGTTGTCAGACTAAGATGCTATTTTGCACATGTTAGTAGGCTGTGAGCCAGAGAATCAGGAGCTGGAGAACCAACACTGCACATAATCTAATCCCCACAGGTTTTGGCAACACATCAAACAAATCATGCCTTGTTGGCATGCCAGACTATCAGAGGAGAGATACTGAGAGAAGGACTCTGCCTGGCATCAATTAATAGACAGTTTATTCAGTCGGTGTTGTGAATCTGGGATTGGATTTCATTTACCATTCTGGAAATTCATTCTGAAACAAAATGTCTTAGCTACGAGTATAGACTACTGCTTGCATGTCAATGGAGATGCCTGCAGCAGCAAGTGGAATGTTTCCGTCGTACAGAAGTAAGAGAATCATCTATTCATGATAATATCAAACAAGCAGAAGTCAGTCACAGGCTAGATCAGTGTACTGAATTGAAATCCCAACATGTCATGACTGCTTCCCCTGTTCATTTTCCTGTTCTGCCTGCATCAAAATCCACCAACAATTCAGATACGCTGACATCAAAATAGTAGAAGCAATAATTAATTAAACCAGGTGACAAAGAAATAATGAATCTCTCCATCTCCACCAGGGCAATACCACCTCCAGATTCAAAATGCTCAACTGGAAGACGACGCCTCATATGAATGCCAAGCCGGTCAGTCTGAGAGCAGTCGAGGGATCGTTTCCAATACCGCCTGGGTCGATGTGCAAAGTGAGTGAAACTGTCGCTCTTTTCAACACAGGTGGCTCATAAACATGTATTTTGGCAGAGCTACAGAATGATATATGATGCACTGGGCACAAAGTGAGCATCCTCTGTAGTAAACAGCTGTTATAAGTTCATGTTTATACAGTGCTTTAGTTTGCTCAAAGTTAAACTGAAAAATACCCTTTTATCTCCTGGCTCAGAACTTTGATCACATTTATTCACATAACATATCTTTTCATTTATTCCCACATTTACCAAAATCTGTCTTAACTGAAATGCTTAAATTGTTTGCCTCAGTCAAAAATGATGTATGAGATTAATTTTATTGATTTCAAATGTAAATGTGATTTATTCGGTTGATTTCTTTTTAACTTATTAACAGTCGTATTTAAGATAAGTTGGCTAGCAAGAAAAATGCTGTGTTGGTGCACCTTTATGCTGTTGGAGAAGTTAATCCTTGTGTTTTTTCCTAAAATAAGTTACAGGCCCATTGGCTTAAGGAGAGGGCGTGAGGTTTGTTTTTTTTTCTTTTGTCTGGAATTGAGTTTGACGCACCCACCAGGACGACGGGTAGCAGCAGGACCTATAGAACAAAACGCCTAAGCCAATCGGTGGTCAATTGAAGCATACACACCCTGGAATTGATTCCCAACTGCATATTGGGGCATATTAGACCAACTTATCATAAACAAAATTTCAAAATTTTCAGTCTGTCATGTTTATTTTGTATATTTTTGTGTATGTATTTTTAAAAGTTCGAATATAGTCAGACTTACACAAATTGACATGTAGTTCAAGGTGCGTTCCAGCCTGCTACAGTAGCATGACGAGCTGAGGGAGAAGAGTGGTTCTCTACGACTGATTGGAGGCCGGCCCCCGTCTGTGGATACGTCCACATTACATCCCTCAGACCAAATTCCTCCCTTTATTTCTTTGTTTCGCTCAGGGATACTGTTATGATACAGTGCAGTACTTAAGATAAGACAAGATAGCTGCGTTTGAAACGGCCTACACCTAAATTTAGAGATGGAACGTGTCCCGGGTATTGTAGAACTCAGCATTATTCTTCATTTGCAAATCATATATACTCCTGTATGAGCTGCGGAAAAGTTACAATATGTCTAACTTTTTTTTTCTCTTTTCTTTAACAAGCACTATGCCATCCTTACAACTTCCAGTAAGTCCGTGGGTTTAATCAGTAGCTACACAAGTATGAGTATATCCTGGCTGCTTTGGGGCAATTCATGCCTTTCCCTTTTACAATAATGAATTATAACAGAAGAGATTGAAAACTTCCTTCTAAGACATGGGCAGTAGCAGATGTAATTGTGTGACAACATTAGACCACCTGTTGTCCTTCCTCTCTCACAACGTCTCTCTCTCTCTCTCTCTCTCTCTCTCTGTCTCTGTCCCTCCATCCTTCGTGCTTGTGGGAGCGAGCACATATGTGGCAAGAATTGGACTCTAAGAGAGGCTTTCTTCCCCTGGCGCAGTTCATTTACTTACACCCCCCTCCTCATTTCTCCTTCACTTTAAAGGCTTTCTCTTCGGTGGCTATGGAGAGGTTTTTTGTTTTTTTTTTGAAGGGGGGTGGTGTTGCCGTGGCAATTCTAGCAGCCTCACTCTCCTCTGGGAAGAAAGCAGGTTTTTCTGACATCAATGGGCCGGTGGGAGGGATGTGGAGGTGGTGTGGAATAGGAAAAGGCATGTAGAGCGCCAACATCTCCTTTGAATGACAGTATTCTGTTGTACGCCGCGGCGGCCTGGTGTCCTACTGCAGACCTACACCTGCACCCACAGCAGGCTTGACTCCCACATTTGTCACTTCTTGGTTGTCTTCTGCATGTTCTCCCATGCGTAGAAAGTCAAATGAATTGCCTTGCGCTTTGTTGGAGAGGTCAAAATGTGCAGGACATATGTTTGTGTTGAACAAGGGATTGCTGGTAGCCACAGTGGCTGTGAGTGAAACCCCTCCGCTGCCCCGTGTTTGTGACATGCCCCGAGAAGATTCCTTTCCACACATCTCAGCTGGTGTTTTCCTTCCTCATCCTTGGAACATTTCACAGCTGTTGGTTGGTTAAGATGGACAGTTGCAGATGTGCTGTTTACAAAGGGGCAAAAAAAGTGCAAGGACTTAAAAAGTACTCTGCAGCCTTGGTCCTAAAGGGTCATTTGTTCCACCCCACCAACCCAACTGATTCAAAATACATGAGTAATCTGGGGCTTGATAATGAGCTGATGAATTCAATCTCCTGTTAGTGCTGGACTGGGACTGGAAACTGTGCATCCTTTTGAAGCGTACTGTCTGATGAGTTCCCCATGGCCTTCTCCATCACTGAACTACAGCTCCCAAGGCCCCATGCTCCTGGCCAGTCAACCATGGCCGTATCCCATCAAGCCCTGCATCAAATCAAAACACTATAAAGTCTTTATGTGGAGATACAGTGGGGGGATGAGGGGAGGAATGTAAAAACAAAACACTGCTGCTTGTATAATTGGATTCTTGGGTCAGGGGGAGTGGTATCATGACCGGCTAATTCAAGATGGATCACCACAGGCAGTAAATAGCAGAGATGGAGGCAAAAATGTCAATAAGCCCCGTCCATAGGCTTACAAAGAGATGTTTTCAAGACATTTCCATTGGTGCAACATAACTCCTGTGTGTTTTTGCCTTCCTGCAGAGCTTAGATAGGGGATTACTGCAATAGGCAGATCAAGTGGCAGTGAGTAATCCATGACAATAACAACCTCTACCCCCACCACCACCACCCCTTTCCACTGAACCCCCCCAACCTCCCCCTCTCTGCTAAAACTTACACTGCACTGTGCCAGTTACATACCTGACGCATCCAGTGTCTGGGTTTATACCATTAGCCTTAGCATTTAATCCTATTAATGAACAACTCTCTCCCTCGCCGCACTGCCTGGCTGTTCAGATGCCTCCTGCAAACGTTCAGAACAGTTTTTTGATGTGTTCTGGTTTTTAGACAGTATTACTCATTCAGTCGGGTCTTACAGAGATACGCACGTGTGTCTTTGAGTGAGTGAGTGAGTGTGCCCATGTGTGTAAGCTTATTATCATTGTTGGTTGGAGGTTAGAGGACATTTTAGGGAACCAGGGCTATGATGCGTTTTTTTTTGCGGTAGCTAATGAGTTTAGCACTTGAAGAGAATATAATGAGCCTTCATTTTATGATTCCCTGTTATGAATAATGGAACAACTTATAAACGGGGGCACGGGAAACGTAGAACATGGTGACTTTATTCATCTTCGTTCACGAAAAAGATCTGACAGTTGCCCGGGATATAACCCCATCAGAGGACAACGTGTTAAACAATGGTGTTATGGTATGCATATTACAGCACTGGACTGATGTCTATACAATTAGAAGTGGAGGCTGTAACCTGTGGCAAATGACACAAACTAACTTTCCTTTGCTTTTAATTCGAATTATTCTATATTTGAATGTGTCAGAAAGGTAAAATAAGTTCAGATGGTGTGTGACAGAGGTCTGTAAATTGTCATTTGGGAGAAAGATTCTGGGAAATAAGAGTTATGTAATAGGTCTAAAACAAAAGTTAGAGAGACAGGAGTGGAACAAGCAGAAGAGGTGGGTGGGTGTTGGGTCTTATTTTTGTCCCAGACACCTGCTCCTGTTCTCCCCCAGAACAAAAGAGGAGCAGACGGGAAAGGGGAGATAGACAGAAATGGAAAGGGGTGGGTGGGGGGGGGCACTGTTTCAGAGGTTTTCATTGCCAGAAATCACACACCTGAGACCTGCCGTGCGTGCGTGTGTGTGTGTGTGTGTGTGTGTGTGTGTGAATGAGTGTAAAAACACATCCTTGTGCATGCGTGAGTGGTTTCAGCTAATGTGTGGTTTCCCACAGATAAAAGCAATGTCTGGCGTTGAGACGTCTGATCTTGTGGTCTCTATTATTTTCTTAATTCGGCATAATATGTTTTTCAGAGACTATTTTATCCTCTGATCCCTCGCCAATATTTTCCACAGAATGAGCTTGATATCGCGGGTTAGACTGTTTGCACGTAGTGTTTTTAGTGAGAAGTGAGACGAATGTAGCTTGTCCTCACATTCATTTGAGTGTGTCAGTATGTTTGTGTGTGCAAATCTGCATGCATTGTACACTTGAGTTTATCTTTGGGTGTTTGTGTACAAAAGAGGAAAGCGAGTGTGTGCATCTATATGCTTATGCATACTGATGTGTGTCTGTTAATCTGCTTCTTATCTGCCTTATCAACCCATCCGTCTGTATTTGTCTAATGAATCGAATGTTACGGCTCACCGTTTTTCGCTTGAACGGCGACGGCAAGTCTTTGCATGCACATCTATTTTTGTGTTCATATACCTTAATAAGAGAGGTAGAGCTAGGAAGCAGAGGGAGAGAGAGAGGGTGAGAGTGAGAAAGAAAGAGATGGAAACCAAATAAAAGAGCTGACAGGCAAGTAGACAAAGCAGGGGGAGAAAGAGTTAATTAAAAGAACAGCGTGTTTGCTGCCTGTTATTTGCTCTGGGAGCATGTCTAGTAAATTGAACAGAATGTGTGTTTTGTTGTCCACATGTGCTATCACAGACATACAAATGTGTGTAAGTTCATCCTGACTGGACTGATTAGGTCACATGGTTTGCCTGAGTGGATGTGATGGATGGAATGCTGTAATTCCCAGTCCAAGCTGGAATACACCTTCCCCCGCACTTCTGCAGTTTAACTGCAGTGGTCAAGAGGGATTGTGGGTTGGGTGGGGGGCGGATGGGGGGCTGCAAGTGCGGGATGATAGAGTGAAGGAGAGATAAAAGGAATAGGCAAGCATGAGCGAGCGAGCAAGGGAGGAATTAGATACCTGCCTGCCTCATTTGCGTACATATCATTATTCTTATTTTAGGATTTGTTAGGCAGCCAGACACTCCTGGAGCACAACAAGTGATATGTGAATCGTTCAGGCCTGAGTAGATTGAGAGTGCAGGGACTGTCAATAGATGCATGGCTCAGTCATCTTCTCAGGGAAGGGGGGGGGGAACAAACAAATGCATCTCATTATTGCAGCGGGCGCCTCTGCAGTGCTCGGGGTAACCCATCACAGTCCACACAGATTCAATTGCTTCTTTTAAATCAGTTTGAAGCTGAAGCCACATCTCATCTGTCTCAATAGCAGACAACAGGGGAAGGTGTACACAGCAACAGCTCCTCCTAGTGGCTAGGAGTTAATTTGACATGTTGAAGGTCTAACTGGTGTGTGTGGTTGCGAGTGTTACAGCTGTTTGACCACACATTAGCAGCGAATTCATCTACAAATTCAGCAGCTATTCATGCCCGTACTCTCCTCTGCAGCCAGTCTAACCCTCACTTTTCATTCCTTACATATCGCTGCTCTTTCCTTCCAGAGCCTTTTCATGTCTCACACATACACAGACGCCAACACACACACACACACACACACACACACACACACACACACACACACACACACACACACACACACATTTCCCTGTTCAGTATCTGAACTCAGGCACCCTTTTCACTTGATCTCTGATGAAAGAAATACAAACTTTACAGAAACAGGACTTTCAGATTCTAATGCCTCACTCGACCACTAAACGCTGGCACAATAATCAACCAGATTTCTGTCTGACACATGCGCATGCACGTGTGTGTGTGTGTATGTGTGTGTATGTATGTGTGTGATAACACTGATGGTAAAGACTGATCAGTAGAAATCTCTTTGATGATTCATTTGTGACAGTTTTGTCAATTTACTGCCAAACAATTTTCCGTCCCTTGTGTTAAAAGCTCAGTTTTTTTTTGTCTGGAATTACTATTTATGGTCAGATAAAAGGATAGAACAGTGGAGAAGAGAAGGCTGCTTTGATCAGTCCAGAAAGCACATATTTAGCTTGGGGGTGATCTGAGAGTAGTAGTGTTTGGTGTTTGCTATGAACGATTAGCATTGGAGTGGTTTCATCACTCTTTCATCCCTTGTATTCACTTCTCGTCCACAATTTTTACTCAACAGAGCATAAAACCTCTTGTAGTAAATCACTCAAAAGCTGACAGAGTGACATCCCAGACGTTTATAAATGTTACAAATGATTATCATCTCTCTTTTTATTGACCTCAGTAGCAATATGTGAGGATAGTTATTATTGAAGCCATCTGCTGTGCCAGAAGACTTTTCTGAGTCTGTAAAAGCAGCAGTGAGTGTGTGAAGTCTGAGGGGGTCGGTGTCTGTGTTTCAGAGTGACCCGTTGTTGCAGCTGTCCTTTTTTATTTCCATTGTTTTTATCCCACTTTTCTTTAGCAGAGTCTTACAAGAGGGCTGAGGAAAGTAAAACTGCTGAGGTTATTTAGTCATTCAGTGGATTCCACAAAAAAAAAAAAAAAAAAGCTTCTGAGCGGGTACAGTTCACATGAAAAATTTAGCCGTCTTGGTCAGGATTCCCATAGAAACTTGTCTTAACATGCTGCTCTCAGAACATTAAAAAAGAATAGCAAACATCGATAATAATGCCACTTTTTTTCTTAACCCAAACTTCCTGCTTGTACCTTCAGTTCCTCCATCCAAGCCGTACTTTGAGGTGGACCTGGCTACACCCTGGGTTGCAGGGAAGAAATACACTGTCATCTGTGTTGCCCCTGATGCCAAGCCAGAGGCAGAAATCACACTTTATAAAGGTACATCATCCTTTGAAATGCAGTAAATGTGTGGCTCAGGTTCTGATACTGAACGTTCATGGTCAAGACCAAGTATAGTTAAAAAAAAAAAAAAAAAACAACTTGAATAAGCTCAGTAAAGGTTATTTTTTATTATCATTTCATATTCTTTGATTCAAAGAATTGAAAAGTGCCGATTTTATGTGGGAGGAAATAGCCTGGACACTTGAATTTCCAATTTCTACTGACTTTACACCACATGTACAGTGAATGTATCACAAGTTTCCAGTTGTTTCCAAAAACGACTGCAATGTTCCCATTTTCTGGCTCTGTCCTTTTGCTTCAGTGCTACTGCAATGTCACACCTATTATTCTTGAGACTGAGAGAGATGTTGCTGTGTTCTCTGGTGGTGTAAGGTTGGGTTGTGTTGTGGCTTTGTGCCTATAATATCTATATCTATATATATATCTATATATATATCTATATATATATAGATATATATATATATCTATATATATCTATATATATATATATATCTATATATATCTATATATATATATATATATATATCTATATATTCCGCTTGTTCCTCTTAAGGGTCGCGGGGGGGCTGCAGCCTATCCCAGCAGCCTTCGGGTGAGAGGCGGGGTTCACCCTGGACAGGTCGCCAGTCCATCACAGGGCCAACATACAGAGACAGACAACCATTCACACTCACAGTCACACCTACGGTCAATTTAGAGTATCAATCAGCCTCGTCCCCTCTTGATGTCTTTGGACTGTGGGAGGAAGCTGGAGTACCAGAGAGAACCCACACAGGAACAGGGAGAACATGGAGACTCCACAGAAAGATCCTGTGCCCGAGCCAGGACTTGAAACCGGAACCTTCTTGCTGTGAGGCCACAATGCTGACCACCACGCCACCGTGCAGCCATATACAGTATATATATATATATATATATATATATATATATATATATATATATATATATATATATATATGTGTGTATGTGTGTGTGTGCGTGGATATGGATATATAGATAAAGATAAAGATATACTGCAATTCAAGCTGTGCAAGTCCAATGAATAGCTTGTAATGGGGCAAAGGCAAGCGCTGAACTGCCAGAAGTTTAAAAATAGGTAAGGTTACCCAAAACTGACAAATAACGTACATTTCCAAATGATACAAAAAGGTCTCTTTCAGAGAACAGGAAATTGGTTCACAATTTAAATCTGTTCTGCAGCAATGAACGTTGATCAAGCCTTGAAAGCTGGTGCTTCTAATTCCTACAGGTGTTCCAACTTTTCTTGATCGCTGACAACCCCCCCTGTCTGCATAAAAGCACTGTTGGATCACGCTGTGGTACCACACCCTTCTGAGCATCACTTGAACAGTATTGGTCTCCAGGAAATAATGTGTTGCTACAAAAATGGTGAGGAAAAGGCAATTAAAAATGGAAGAGAGACAGACCATCATAACACTAAAAATCTAAGTTTTTCCTACTTAGATTTTGCAAAGAAAGTCAAGGTGTCAGCGAGTACAGTTTTCTTCACCATCAAAAGGCACTGAAACTGGGGGAAACTGTGACAGGAAGAGGTCTGGCAGACCCTCGTCACAACTGAATCGGATGACGAGTTTGGGAGAGTTAACAGCTTGTGTGATAGGTGGCTCACACAACAACAGCTTCAAGCGCAAGTTAATAGTGACTGTTGTAAGAAAGCCTCCATTTAGCTGTGAAGAGACTTGGAGCTGCAGGTTTGACAAGATGAGTTGCAGCAGGAAAGCCATTGCTAAGACAAGTATGCTTGCCTGGGCCGTGAAACACCACCATTGGACTACTGAAGACTGGTAGTTGGTATTATGGACTGATGAATCAAAATTTGAAATCTTCAGTTCATCTCGCAGGATCTTTGTACGCCGTCGAGTAGGCGAAGGGTTGGTTCCACAGTGTGTAACATCAACTGTCAAACATGAAGGAGGAAGTGTGATGTCTGGGGCTGTTTTGCTGGATCCAGGGTCAGTGACTTGTACAGAGTGAGAGGCACCCTGAACCAAAATGGCTACCACAGCATTCTGCAGTGCCATGCAATACCCTCTGGTATGTGCCTAGTTGGTCAGGGGCTCATCCTACAGCAAGATAATGACCCAAAATGTAAATACAAGCCATGCCAGAACTACTTCAGGAAAAAAAAACAAGGTGGTAAACTTGATAACATGGAGTGGCCAGCACAGCCTCCAGACCTAAACCCCATCGTGCTGGTTTAAGGTGAACTGGACAGAGGAGTGAAAGCAAAGCAACCTACAAGTGGCACACATTTATGGGATGTCTGCAACAGACTTGGGAAGAACTTTCTGAAGAATATTTGATTTCTATTGTGGAAAGAATGCCATGAGTGTGTTCAGCTGTTATATCTGCCATAGGTGGTCAATTTGATGAGTGATGAATTGAATTGATTAAAATTGATTCCATGATTTCTTTTTAACTCCAATTGTTTATTTGTGCTATGCTTTCATTTTAGAGTGCAAAGAGTCATTAAGCTGAATAATTTACAGTAAAATAAAAAATGCAAAAATTTGGGTGCGCTAAAATCTTTGACCATTCGAACAAACCCACACATATATATATAATGAGAACATCTCCAAGTAAAGAGTAGTTTGACTTATGGTGACAATGCGCATCGACACTGAAGAGGACAGGCTTAAAGGTTTTACAGATCCTGTTAGTGAGCCACACATGCAAGCGCACAGCTAAAGATTCCAGCATTCACCAAACAAGGATCACACACTTATACACAGTGTTCTCTCTTTTGGCGCGTCTTCCACCCCCATTGTGTCTTTTCAGATGGAGTCGAGCTGACGGGTGCCGAGTCTTTCCCCATGTCTGGCTCAAAGGATAAGCTCCTGAACACGCATGCTGAAGTAACGTATGTGTTCATCCGCCTGCCAGACTCATTCTCCTCACCAACCTGCTCAATCTCTCCGAGTCTCTCTTTGTTTCCTGTTTCCCTTGTTTCCCCCTGAATTTCTGCTCACAGAAAACTCTTCCTTGGCACTGTGCAATTGAATTAGCTTCTGTTCAAAGGCACAAAATTACATTCCAGCAGAGAGACAGATCCGATCCTCACCGGTTCGCCAGGTGCCTATACATTAAACAGGGCCATAGATTACTTTAATCCTGCTTGTCTCCTCTGTGTCAGAGATAATAACCTCTTGTCATATCCTGAGATAACATTGGTCCTGTGGAGGTGCAACATTGTTCAGCTCTATTGCAGAACAGCCAAGGTCTTAAGCAATATTGATTCTCCTTCCTCATATTCACACTGAGCGCACACAGCACTGGGCCATGTGTGATTGTTACGGTTGGCATTGTACTGTAATTTGATATAGAAGACAAAAACTGGAAAAGAGAAGTAGACTCAGAGTATTGTTTCACACAGAGAGCCTCAACGCTCGTGATGATTTTTATCTTTATGTTGCTCCCATGTGCAGGGGCCTGGAGTAGAGTGGTTATGGAGAGGTTTTTGTTTATTCTGAAGCTGTGTGATAGAACTTGTTACCTCGATTTAGTTTCTTTGGTGAGTGTTTTTGAACAAGTTTTATCATGTGGCCATGAATTGATTAAATTGAGGGAACAAGATAAATACCTCAACGTAACCATAGAGATGAGTTCTATCCTGTTACCTCATAATGATTAAATTGTGGAAACAAGTTATGAGAATGAGTTGTCATGACCTCAAAATAACCAAATTGAGGGAATGAGTTATATCTAGTGGCCAAAAAACAAGGAAATTGTTGGAACAAGTGACATCTTTTGCATTATCTTTTTTTTCTCTTCAAGCACCAAAAAAAAAAAAAACATTCCATGGACACTCCAGGTTTCTATATTAATGACTCTTAAAGTGGAGATGCATGACATCATGTATAAAGTGATTTGTCATTTACTGTCGTCCATCTTTCTTCTTCCCATTACCACTGAAAGGGTCACCGCTCTGAGCTCGGACAATGGGAGGCAGCTGGCATGTCAGGCCAAGAACGCTGCCCATCCCCGGCCTGTGGAGACCATACTGACGCTGAATGTGTACTGTGAGTGTCTGGAGTTGTCCCATAGGCATGTATAAACACACCGCAGTGGTGTGTGTGTGTGTGTGTGTGTGTGTGTGTCAGGAACTTGACCTCAGGGAGGCCCACAGGTATCTGGCCTTGTGTACTCAGTCTGTGTTAGTGGTCCAAAGAGAAACATTCAACCTGAAGGCTCATCTTCTTCAAGACAGTGTGGACGTGACTGACCCCGCCTCACATGGCGGCCCCTGCTGAGCTGACCCAAACATGTTACTGCTGTCCCCTCAAAAATGTATATGGCATTGAATCAAGTCATCATCCATCCATCCATCCATTTTCTACCTCTTATCCTGTTAAGGGTCATGGGGGGGGCTGGAGCGTATCCCAGCAGCCTTTGGGCGAGAGACGGGGTTCACCCTAGACGGGTCGTGAATCAAGTCATATACTACCTTTATAATTGAATTCATATTAATGCAGTATTTATTAAGATTGGAATTATTTACTGGTCTCTCTCCAATCGTAACTGAAACATGTGAACCAATTATTAGATGGGTTAGCCAAGGCCTAGTCAAGGCTTCAACTTCTGAAATTTTTAAAATATTTAGGAAACTAAGGCCATCTGAGTTAATAATCCTACAAAACTAACCCAGCAACTTTCGTGCTCATCAGCTCAAATTAAATTTAGAATCCACTGAGGCGGGAAGAGACGCTGATCCCATTGCTTTCTCTTTCATGTTAATATCACAAATCCTGTGTGATTTTGTGATGGATTTTTTTTTTTCAACTGCAGCAAACAAAGACAGTTGACACACATGCCGTTTCTGTTTCTGCCGACACATTCTTGTTTCACTCATCAAGGCCGAACAAGCTGTAGTGGATTGCTTGTGTGACAATGCGGCTCCCATGTGTCAGGTTGTGGTGTGTTCTACTCTGCTGATCAGTTGAAGTAATTGATTGTTTAGGCCGGAGACTCTACCCACCTGCTTCTCCCAGGGCTAAATCATGTTGTTGATTAAAGTGGAGGCGAGCCGCTGACACCTTACACAGTGAGCGCGTCCTCCGGCTTGGCTGCCGTATTATCCACAGGCTGACTAGACACCCTAATGTTGTCTCTATCTAAACTCCTCCACATTAGATGCCACAGCCACTGTTTTAAGTGTCACCAATAACCCTGAGCATTACTCCCCACCTCTGCATCTCTCTGCTCAGTATTACAGCACAGGGCTCTTTGCTAATGTTGCAGAACTTAGGTCCGCGGCTGCAGTCTTACTCAGCATGCCAGCCCATCAAAGCCAGCACGGTGGCCATTTTCAGCCAGCCAGATTGTTAGCAAGGTGGCAATTTGTCATGATGGTCCAGGATGTGTAGCCGGCTCTCTGAAACTGATTGCAGCAATAACAAAAGCCCGTCCTCCTCTAATTTATTTTACTGCGTATATTTAATTCAAGGAGGCTGTAATTTATTCATATTTCACGTTGCCTTATTACTGTTTGAACATCTGTTATTTTGTTTTATGGACTGGATCAAGCTCACCGCTCTTTTAATATTTGATGCTCTCATCAGATGTGGACCTCTTATCCCACAGTCAAGTTGAATGTGCCCAATTTATTGTCCCTGTCTCAACAAATAGAGATGCTCCCTACTCAATTGCCAAGAGTGATCTCATCGCTGTGCAGTTTCTTTTTTATGTTACACTATTGATGGTCACTCCTTCCCCCTCTCTCTGTCTCTTTCTCCCCGTGTTACTACACCCTTCACCTTTTTCCTCCTCAGGTTTCTTTTTCACCTCTGTGTCATTTCCCCTTTGTCAACCACATTTACATTTTTGTCTTGTGTGTCCTGGCAGTTCCTCCACCGCCTCCAGTCATTGTAGGTCTGGAGAGAGAGGAAGTCAAAGCAGGGAGGATTCTTGTGTTGGAGTGTGTGTCTCATGGTGGAAACCCTCTAGCCTCTCTCCACTGGACCAAGGTAAAAGCATGTGCACCATCTGTTAAAGAGGCTTTATAGCACATTTTCACGCTGGCAAAATGAGCCATTTTAGTTTATGAACTTGCATTGTCAAGTATCACTACCTTCTGTACTATACTGTCTGCACCATCTGGGACCATAGTCAGCCTTATACAAGCACTGTTTTTGTGTTTTATATGTTGATGCACATGTCAGAATGGGAGAGTACTGTCCACAAAATGGGAGGAGGATGCTGCAGCCAAAAAGTCCAGTAGCATCCTGAACCTGAAGATCACCCCTGCAGACAACCAGGCAGTGCTGAGCTGTGAAAGCCTCAATCTGGTGTCCTTATCGCCTCTGTCTGTCAGCCGCAAAATCACTGTTCACTGTGAGTGAAAATAATGCTTAATATATTGCAGAGCGCTGAAACACACACGCACACACACATATACACACAAAGCCGCGGCAGAACTCGCAGCAATGGATTATTAAGGATATTGACATGAGGCAGAGGAATATAATGAGTCTTACCTCCAAAACCAATTCTTTTGCTGCCCCAGCATAAAATCTAATGCTAATATCATTAATGAAACTAATGATTATTATGACTGCAGACCCATATTTCCAATTGCCTCCAGATTAGTATCACTGCAAGCTCTTTCATAGCCGCTATGCTAATTTAGCTGAACCCCTTCGACGCACGCTCCTGAGGCAGGAAATGCCTACACCACAGCAACATCTATGGTTAATAGATTATACTTTTCTCTTTGAATATAAAATGTTTGTTTCAGCCACAATAAAACAAATACAGAATTAATATTCAACAGCTTTGGTGCATAGAGTCTAACAATAGCCTGATTTCCACTACAGAGCCAGAGAGTGCAAGTCAGAGCTTTAAATGCTGTTTTGCTTGATGCACCTATTTTATGTAAATGTACTTTGATTTGGTTGAGATTTCTGTGCATGCTATCATGCAAAAGTGGCGGAAGTTATTCCGGTACCCCCTCTTTCCTCATCACTTCCCCAAAAGGCCCTCCCAGTCATCCATTCAGGGATGTTGAAAATGAGCTGCTGACTGCGCTCTAGGCACTGGTAGAGGCTGGAGGGCACAAAATAAGTCTCGCTGGTGTAATGGGAAAATGCCTTTTTCACCTGCCTCTATTCAACAGGCTTTACGTATGGCATGCCAAAATGCATCACATTAGGGATCATGTGGGATAGACACAAATACACAGAAGATTCACATCCATGATCCAGCCAACTCAGTCCCCCGTCTTTGTTGCCCCCTGAAGGCTTCATGCAGGTGCACCTCTTTGCCTGCAGCAACCGTACCCTGTCTCCCCTCTGTGCTTGAAATTAAGCAGACTTTAGAAACCACATTGAAAAGCTCCTGAGAAAACAAGCTGCCTCTCAAAGTGATTTTCCTCCTCACCCCTGATACAGCTCTGTGTTTCACATCCAAAAATAGTCGTGCTGTAATCAGAATAGGTTGCTGCTGAATGTACTTCTATTCACAGGATGATGTTTTTACTGACTTGTCTCCATATGTGTACATCAGTCGAGCCTGCAGAGGTGATACTGCTGGGTTCCTCCACAGTCATAGAAGGGCAAGGCTTGAGTTTGAGCTGCTACGCTTCCTCCAGTAATCCCCCTGTGGAAATTCGCTGGTGGCTCGGTTACAAGGAGCTCAACGCCACAGATGTCACAGAGGAAGAGGTGAACACAGTTTTGATCTAGCTGAGATCTAAGATATCCAGGTGGGCAGACAAGAACAATGCTGAAAAGCCGTGGTGTACAGTGTGGTGCATAATTGGAGAGCATGCCGGCCAGTTTAAGGAGTATACTAACAAGGTTTGTGTTTTGTGAACATACGGCAAAATGAAATAAAATATCAAGTGCAAACCCTTCAGTCTAGCTTACCTTTGGGGGACCAACAAAAAAAACCAAACTATTAAGGGGCCTCCGATTGAATTAACAGAATCCTTAGTATGAAATTTGACTTCATGTGTTCCTGTGTAGATAAAAGAGAACGCTATGACCATGAGCAGTGTTTGAATAGGCCTGCCGCTGCCGCTTTGCAAATGAATCAGCTGCGGATTCCAAAAAGAGTATTCTACTGCCCTTCTCCTCTTTTGTGTATGTTAATAAGATCAAAGTGAATAAAAGCTGACACAGAAGATGAGCATTATTAAACAAGCTCTTTATTCATCTGGCAGCAGCGTTTTCATTTGATCTTACGCAAGGCACTCAGTGTACTGTGTGTGTGTGAGCTTTAATGCATCTGAAACAGTGTGAGGTTAATGAAGACTGATGCTCCTGTCCAGTATCTTTGTTAGTCTGTCTGACTATGGCTTTTACAGTAATCACCCCAATAATAGCTTTAATAACCAGATGTGCTGCATTGGCATGACCACCATCAGACAGGTGCACAATGATACTTTACTCAATTTATTACAGTGCAAAGAAGGAGAGTCAGTTGAATATTCTTATTTATCACAGGCCATGCACAACATCATTATCATAACAACTAATTTGCCATCTGTATTCACCAAGACAATCAAGCCAGGGTTGTTTTTCCCCCGTGATCCCCCCACCCCCCCCTCACCAAGAATGCCAGAGACCAAGGTTGTCTGTCCCCCGATTGAGCTGTCATGAATACTTTGTGTCTGCAGGGAGACAATGGTGGGATGACAACCATGTCCAATGTGACCCACCTCGTCTCTCGGGAGGAAGATGGACTGAAACTCACCTGTGAGGCTTTCAACAAGGGTACTCACATCTCCAAGACCCAGATCACCAGACTCAATGTCTTCTGTAAGGAGATTTAACTCTAATGGTAGTTTTAACAGACATAACCGTTAAACCATCAACATAAAAGAACATTCATAGCAGGGCTGAACTGTAATTAAATGCTACATAAATGGACTTCATTTATGAAAGTGCTATTGCAGTCAATCACCCACTCAAAGTGCATACAAGGCACAAACTTTTTGATAATTGAAGACAAAGGCATCAGGATCAATTAGGAGTTCAGTGTTTTGCTCAAGGACACTGGAGTTGCTGAGGATCGAACCAGTGACCTTCTGATTGGCCACCTGAGACAACTCTAATGAAAAACAAATATAAAGAAGAAACCTTGAATCCTCGACAGTTTTTCATGTCTGTATTGTTACATTCCAATAATGTTTTTTTGCTCAGATTTTTGAAATTAAAAGAACTTCTGTGACTTCTCTAGATAGTGCTTTGACTGAACATTAACATCGGATCTTGTGTGACATGTACAAAAACTACAGAAGCTGAAAAAGACCAAGAAGAACATGAGTTAGTTGTGTCATTATTGCAAGATAGCTTAACCCAATGTCACAATTTAAAGTGACCTGTTACTTTGGGATCATGTGATACATCTTTTCAATGACAGACCCCCCTGTGAAGGTTTGGCTGGATGGTCCTCCTGAAAATGTCCCTCTTCGTTCGGGTACCACGGTCCATCTCACCTGCTTCTCCATCGGAGGCAATCCCTCTGCAACCCTAACATTCTACAAGGTTGGTTCCTAATCTGCTTCTACCTGTATATGTATGTATTAACATGAGAGTGCGCACACACACATACACACACACACACTCTGTCGCTCTGTTTTAGGATAGACATGTGGTGACAAGTGCACAGAGGCAGACGTCCTTTGACCGGGGCGTGGCTCGAAAGCTGGTCCTGGTCTTGGGTCCAAGTGACAACATGGCCGTCTACCGTTGTGATGCCACAAATGAGGCAAAGAAGACCATCTCTGCCCACACTAAGCTCATGGTTCATTGTGAGTCACACTGATAGATGTTGACAAGCACATAAACAACATTTTATACCTTTGATCTCAATCTTACTTTTCTCTCTGGATCTTTCCATGGTGCAAAAGACATAGCGGTAAGTATGAAAATAACAACTCAACAGAAGCAACCACGTCGAGGTCAGATGCTAACCCTGGAGTGTCTGTCTGGAAGCAGTAATCCAAAGGCCGACATCTCCTGGAGTTTGGGGCCACTAAGGTAAAAGCAGCGGGTGGAACGTTCTGTCGCAGTTAGCGCCACGTTAATTAACCTTAAATGCACGTGAATGAATGACGTTTGTCCTGTTGACATATGCACAAAGGTTTTGTGAGCTTATTGATTGGATTTTCTGAATAGGATTTGTTTGCTAGGTTCCAGGGGGTGGAGCAGCCACCCACGAGGTCTGTGTACGGTGGCGTTTCAGTACGTAGTTTTCTATCCTTAAATCTGAGTTCGCACCATCACAACCAAAGGGCTGTTTGCCAGGCTTACAGTCCTGCTCTAGCTGAGAGGGCCAATACATTCTTCAAACTCCATGTGCTCTGTAAGTAGATATTTTAGCCCTGTCTTTTTTCTTGTTTGTTTCTTCTATTTTTCTTGGCATGTGACCAGGAGATGTGGTTTGCGTAAAACCCTTAACGATGCATAATGATGATCTATTATGTTCCTGCCTTAAGCTGCTTTGCTGGTGTACTTTCACACTTAGTATGTGTATGTGTGTGGGTTTTAGTTGTTGTTGTTGTTTTGTTTTGTTTACTGGAAACCTTTGTTGTGATTTGTTGGTCCGTGGAGCTCTGCTGCAGTGTGTCCTAATTGTGCATTTGCTTTGCTGCATGGCCATGTTTGTCTTTGATGCCATTTCACAGGCAGCAGCCAGCCACTGCTTCAAAGCTTGGTGCTGTGTATGAGCATGAAGGAATGTCACTGTGTGTTTGTGTGGAGCAGCAGTTGGACAACAGCACTGTCACTCGTCGTTTTAATGCCTGTCCCTCTCCCTCCCACGTCGTCTTACTCCCCCGTTGTCTAAGTGTGTGAAGTTGGTTAGATCAGGAATTATTGGTGGAATGTTATCTTTCCACTGGTTTGACTGTCATTACTTTTTTTTTCTCTGCTTTCATGCTCAACATGTTTTTTTGTATCTGTGTGTTCTTGTCTTGTCATTCTGTGGGCCTGAGTTTGTATCGGTGCCTCTGCTTCTGTATTTTTGGAGCCAGTCCAACACTGTGTGCTGTTTCTGTGTCAGACCCACCAGAGTTCAGCCCCAACCAGCCAACGCAGGTCCAGGTAGTTGAGGATGACATGGCAACCATCCCACTGCTGGTCGCAGCTAACCCAGAGGAGGTCTCTTGCACTTGGCGGCACCGTGGGGAAAAGCTGGTCAAAGGTGATCCTGGGTTGTTTGATGGCTCTGTAAACCAGGTCCTAGTTGAGCTGAGCCAGCAAGTAAGCACTCAGCTCTGCCATTTAAGGTCTGAATAAAACATGGCAGGTTAGCCAGCATGGGACCCTGCCAAATGTGATTCTCATTATGGCTCTAATGTATGCAGTCTAAATGAGGATTGCTGTCTCCCTGAATACAACACAACGGATCTAAACCTGGCTTCTACTCCAGGCCGGTGTCACTCTGCTGCACCCACTCTCTTTTAATTCTGTTAGCTCCATCAAAAGCAACTGCCATCATAAAATAACTGCAATCCCCGAATGTGGAAACCCACCCACAACTACGTTTAAAGTGTTTGGAGAAGAGAAGGTGTCTCTCTCACGCTGCCTATTGTTGGCTTGATGTAGGAATCCAGCCAGGCCAATCAATAATGCAGGATTAAATGTCACTTAGAGACCAGTGGCCAGAGGACATGCGGTTGATGAGCGTGTAATGAATACTTAATTTACAATTCGATGTCTGTGTGTGTCTGTGTGTGTGTGGTGTGTATGTGTGGGTGTATGTTTCCATGTTATTATAAAGCGAGAGCTCCACGCTTCTACTGGTCAGATGACTCCTCCCTGGAAATCAGGAATGTGACAAGGAAGGATGCTGGAGTTTATGCGGTTAAGTGTGAAAATGATGAGGGTGTCAACCAAACCTCCATCAAACTGGATGTCCAGTGTAAGACCCTACATGGATTAGCATGCTTTACCCACACGTGTTTTGATTTTGTGTACGGCTAAAGAGGTTTTGTGTTACATGTTGAAGGCGGTTTTGTAGGTTATTACAATAAACATTTCAACATGTCTCTATGATAGAAAATCTTTATATTCCAGTGTTTATATTACTATGCCTGCAAAAAAAGGTTTTCCATGTGTTCACATTTTACATTGTCACTGTATGTAATGAGAGGTTGTTTGAAAGTTCACAACTATTTCAAGGGATTGAGAAAGTATCATGAACACATACCAGAAGAAAATGGAGAAGGAGATGAGGGGAGAGAGAAATAGTGGAAAGTAAATAAAGCATATTATCCCTGATGTGTGGGGCTAAATCGTTCATCTCTCTGGTGTAGACTTTCTTCCTTGAAATACAGAAAAAATAAATTTCTGTTGGTTTTTTTTGCACTGGCTTCACATCTCCAGGCCAAAGGCAGCATGTTTTTGAACATTTCATTAGTCTCTGCCCCATTGGACTCACCCAAACAAGTACCCAGCAAACATTCCTCATTCATTAGGGCTCCATGCAAGACCATGCACCTCCACTGCTGCCCCAGGCCCAGCCTGCAGCTCTAGGCCCTCTGCCCCGATAGTGATGATTTAATAATGGAGGTGTTGAAAATGTAGGTCTGCCTGATTCACCAAAGCCCATGGTACAAGCCTAATGGATTCTGCCGTCCTTATCTGACTGGGCTTGACAGTTGTAGATATTCATTATGTATGGAAGATTGTAGTCGCTTTTATGGGTGGTGATGTAGCTCACTTAACAATGTCAGTCTTGGTTAGCAGGCTAACATGGGAGGATCCAACGAACCCAGAGGTTTGTGTCTCTCAAGTGTTTCTCACGGTTGTTCTTCAAGTGTGAACATAGGCTGAGACAAGTAGGCATTAATGGTCTTATTGTTGCAAGTACATGGCACTCATGGGAAGTATAAAGTGCTTGTGAGGTAGAGGGGAATAAAGACAAGAAGAGCAGCCATGCAGGATAAGATGGGGAATAATAAATAATTTGATTGAGAGATAGATAAAGAAGGGGAATCAAGGGAGGCAGAATGGACCGTTCTGACATATTCAGAATGTGGTCATGTGACTATTTCTCAGTGGAGCTGCAAAAGCATCAACATATAAAGAGGTTAATGGAATTATAACAGAAACACAGAGTCCAATTAGGAAAGGGTTATGAGCAAGTTCAAAGGCAAACGAGTGTAAGAGTAATTATAGCAATGCTGCATGCCTGTTTAATGGGTCGGCAAATGATGTGTCCCAGGTTGGCATGTTAACCTTTGGTCCTGATGAAGCCATGTCCCCTTGTCCTACCCTCAGATGCCCCTAGTGTTCAAGCGGAGAAAGACCCAGTGCTTGTGATCCTGGGGGAAACAGCAGATTTGATATGTGTGGCAGACGCCAACCCCATTATAGACAACATGTTCTCATGGACAAGGCTGGTGAGAGCCCCACAGAGAAAGTCTTCCCCTGAATTATTTCCTTTTTCTTTTATTTGGCTTCCTCTCTATTATTCTATCCATTCTTACCGTTTATCTCTGGCCTTTCTAAACGCACAGACGCACCATATTTCACTGGCTCTAACAATCCCTCCACCCCACCTCTTTCAGCTTCACACTCAGCCCAAATCCAGAAAAATAGCTTTCATTACTGCTCCGTGACTAAAGGCCACATTTGTCAATGTGGCGAGGTCCCTGTACCAATGCTTTCCCCGGTCTAACCCACCCCCTGGCAATGCTCTGTGTCCTGCATCCAACCTGCACAGCCCCCTCCTTTTCTTTTTTTTTTCCCTGTGGCTCTCCAACCCTTGGCATTATCCCTCTCAGTCCCCCCAGCTCGTTCCCCTCTCACCCCCTTCCTCAAGCCCTGATGGCTTCCTGCTCAGTTCCGCCTCACGGTCTACCTGTTTGCCCCCCACCCGACCCCACCTCTTACTCAGGAGGAGCGCATTGAGGGATAGCTGCTGTCTTCCATTTATTCCCCATCATTCTGTCTTCTATAGGGAGAAGAGGAGGTGGAGATGGGAGTAGAGACTCAGGAAGATGAATCAGGCTTACTCACCATCTATAATGTGACTCGGGCACATGCAGGACTTTACCAGTGCACAGCCAGGAATGGCATCACACCCCCTGCTAGTGCACATGTGAAGCTGGTGGTGATGTGTGAGTTCACGCTTCTCTAGGTCAAAGAGGAACAAAACATGGAGTTATTATTCACAATGTGCACATGTTTCCTACCTGTCATGAAGTACACATGTATGGTTATTCTTGTATTGTCTCTGCTTTCTTTGCCCATCTTGCCTAAGTCAAACCAGAGCTCCAGAAAGGAGCCCAGTGGAGGAAGGTGGCGAGTAGAGGGGACAGCACCGCCATAGCTGAGATTGTATGTCAGGCGGAGGGAATTCCTCGTGTTGACTTCTCTTGGGAAAAAAATGGCTGGTCCATGGACTTTGAAAACCCCAGGTCTTAAGAGAAGCATTCTTTATTTTGAATTATTTTCCCATACTTATATACCTTAGCGTTCTGTTAAATAGATGAATTCTAACAATTGCATTAGGTCATACCATGTAAAATATTCTTTTGCTATTTCTTACTATTTCACCACTAAATCCAGATTTACTGTATTTCATACTTTGCTTTTCACTATGCAAATACCTGTTTAATGCTTCTTTGATGTGTGAAATTGGGTGACTTAGAGCAATCTGCAGGACATCACAATCCCTGCTGTCTGCCTGCTTCAGATTTCTCTCCCTGTATGTGTGTGTGTGTGTGTGTGTGTGTGTGTGTGTGTGTGTGTGTGTGTGTGTGTGTGTGTGTGTGTGTGTGTGTAGGTATGAGGAGCAGACTGTGAGGGAGGGCTCCTTCCACATCAGCACAGTTCGAGTGGTGAACGTGAGTGCAGCTTGGGACTACGCCATCTTTACCTGCACAGCTCGCAACCAACTCGGGGAGGACAAGCTTGACATCCAGCTAGTCAGCACAAGTACAGTACCTGTTCATATATATGTGTGTATATATATATATATATATATATATATATATATATATATATATATATATATATATATATCTTTCACAAGCTAAAACGTGAAAAAAATAAGTTTGCACTTCTTATAATGTAATTTGCTGTTAAGACAGAGTAAATTTCTCATTCTTTAAAGAAACGTGATCTTTCAGTGACAGTTTCAAAATATCCCAAATTTGAAGATACAGTTTTTTCTCTGGATAGCAGAGATTACGTTTTTACAAAGCATCATTAATAAAAACTGTCCGAAAGTAGAAATCGTTGCTCCAGTGTATACCTCCACCAAGGATACAGAATAAGATGATAGTTTCATCAAAATAGCTCGCATCGCAAATGTGCATTGTGACAAATTTGTTAAATTTATCTCGACACCACTTTCCACCATTGCCATTAAGAGCAAATCATCTCTGTGGACATCCTATCATCATGATATTGACGGGGGGGGGGGGGGGGGCGTAACAACTCCACGTGACAGAGTGTGGTCGTCTGCTGTTCTCTGATGCCAAAAAATTACCATTATTTGCACTAATTTAATCAAAAATCTGTGCATTTAGACTTTACATTTAGATTTAGCTTTAATCATAAATTCATGTCAACTAAGAAGTGCTTGCTACCTCCTCAGCCGAATATGTAGAGTGGATCATTAACAGAGTCCAGCATCAGTCAGATCAAGATAAATGCTCTGTGTAAGCAGAATAAACCACAGCTTTAAGAGGACAGAATATTAGATTCCTGACCAGTCAGGTGATGGTTTGCTAAGTCAACTGAAAGCCTATTGAATTTGTGGCCTGTGGTCATGTTGTGTCGGAGTCTTTCTGCCCCCCGCTGGTCAAAAATCACCTAATGCTGCTTTAAAGAATGAGAAATGATCAAAGTCAGTTGTGAGGCCAAGCAACATGTAGGGATTATTCAAATCACGTACTTGGCAGCAAAGAACTTTTTTTTTTCTCCTTTGGTTCTAATTTGGCAGCATCTCAAAATAATTGTGTCTGTGCTGCAGCTTGTCCAGGGTTTATCAGCCTTCTCCAGCAACACTACAATAGTGTGCTGCTATTGAAGACGCACAAGTGTAAACTGAAGAGAGTTGCTTCTCCTGAGTGTCAGCCCTTTAAGGAACTTATTCTCCTGCTCCATCTCTACCTTATCATTTAGCCTACAGCACTACTTCTCTCCTCTTTCAGATAATGCCGCGCTGATATACTTAGCGCTCCCAGTGTGCTTCGTCTTCTCTGCCTTCAAGCTTCGAGCCTTCAGTGTACCCTTGCACCACTGCCATTATCAGCACTGTCGTGTTCTCAGCGAGGGCTCACAGCCACCATTGGACACGTTTAATGTTTACTATAAATACCATTAAGTACAATCCTACATTGGCCCTTTTTTTTTTTTTTCTCCAGTCATTTTCTTAGCACTGTGAATATTCATAATTAATCTCATGCAGTGATAATACATTTTAAATGCTTCCTTATCATTTGAGAGCCCAAAAGGAAGAGAGAGGGTGTTGAGTTTTGTTTTGTTTTTTTAATGTGGTGCTTTTAGGATTTCAAGGAGGCGAGATCCAAATAAGGCTGACCTCTTTGCTCCGGAAACTTATGAGTGGAGCTGATAGTGGGAATTATTTACTCTGCAAACTGGGCTGCTGCCTGGAGCCAGAGACAAGGAGAGCATCCCCCCCCCCCCCCCCCCCATTCCACTCCCTTCTGTTGCTGCTCAAACTATCTCTCCTCCTTCTCTCCTTGACTATCTCTCCCTCTGCCCCTATATCCACCCTTCGTTTTCCTCGCTCCAAATGCTAAATAATCCACTTCCCCCTCACTACCCTGACTGTAGCAGTGTCTGACAGAAGGCCTGGTTAGTCTCCTCTGATCTTTGTTAACAATACTGATAATAATCACGGATTCATCCCTCATTGCATGACTTTGCTGGGATAAATTGGACAAATTGTTCTGAGAGGGATCAGCTATAGCTCGGCCTCGCTTTTCCCGATCATTCATACAACAAAGCCCGGCCAAAAGAAAGAGTAAATGAGGAGTGACGCACTGTTAAAAAATGTAAAGCTGTTGCTGTCAAAAACACATTTTCTGAAAAGCCTTTGGAATAAACTGTGATTAAGAGGAGATAAAGAAAAAAAAGAGAGGCTTTGGGGCCTCACTGACAAGTTTTGACAATGAGGATGTTGATCTCTCTTTGCTTATTTCACTCTTGACCTTTGACCTCCAAAATTTTTACAGTTCATCCTTGAGTCCCAGCCAACAATCGGAGCCAAATTTGACCAACAACCCCAAATCTTAATGCCTCGGGTCTATGAAGGTATAATAAGTGTCCAACGGGAAAAGTGAAAATAACATCTTATAATTTTCTTGCCCTTTTATTCCTATCGCAGAGCTGCAGCACTTGTCTATATATAAAGGCACCAAAACAGAGATGGAGGCCACTTGGGAGGCACATTCCTATGGAGTGGAGATGTGTTATTTCAGGGACGGATGTTATTACTGGTCTATCTCAGGTCCATTTCCGAGCACCTTCAGCTTTTCAGAAAACTACCTCTTGGGTCAAGATGCTCCACTCACCGTCTACGCTTTCATAAAATCGAGAGCCATTTAGATTTCTTCTTTCTATTCCCCCACAGGTCACCCAGATCCTCCCACCTCGTTTCAGCTGGTCAATGTTACTCACGACTCTGTCACCCTGGAGTGGATCCCTGGCTTCAATGGTGGTTTGCGTCAAAGGTTCCGCATAAGGCGAGACATCAAAATATTTTAATAATGTTATCCTTTCATCATTAAAGAACCATGAGTGAAAGTGCCTTCTATCTTGACAGATACCGTTGGGTCCGGGCTGCTAGTTTCCTGTACGTGGACGTCTTCCCCCCCGGGGCAAACATCTTCACTGTCACTGACCTGCAGCCTGTCAGCATCTACAACTTCTCTGTCAATGCGCTCAATTCAATGGGAGAGAGTGACTATGCCGATAACAATGCAGTACTGACCATCACCACCAAGGGTCAGTTTGGAGTTACCCCTGCCTCACAGTTCACTGACTGTCTTACCATGTCCACAACACAATTATGTATCTGGGCTGTTTTGTTTTTTTCTTGACAGACAGGCCAAAACCTCCGGAACCCCCCCCAGATGATGACTTTAAAGGTATGCTTCTGATCACAACACCCTTTAAAAGCTCTTAAGGGCAGTTGGAAATTGCTATTTGCACAGCAGCTAACTTCATTTGGCTAAATCATGTTAATGTATGCACCTCCAAGGCTGTTAATGTTTGCTCTAGGAGAGTAGTGATTGTCATCATGGCGCTCACCCGGGCTTCTTCCCCGCTGCAAGTCTTTTATCAATAAAGACAAAACTGAGAGAGAGAAGGAGAGAATGGTTGCGTCTGGTTCTGTCAGTTAATATAATATCTTTCTCTGTATATATATACTTATACATGCTCTAAATTTCCTTATTGCCTCCTCTTTAACTTTTATCGTTATGCTCAGAGCTGATAGCTCATGTTTTGTGAAGCAGGTGGCCCAGCAGCTTATCTGACAGCAGTGCTTACAGTGGTTTTTGGAGTCCTTCTGGTGTTGTATTCACTGGGTTGTTTTCTTCGGCTAAGATGGAAAAACAGAAGAAGACAAACAGGTAATCACGATGATCTTTTCAACTTCAGATGCAAAAGTCTTTCCTCCATCACTTTACTGCCCTCATTTGCCAGCAGACATTACCGTGAATGAACCATGATGCAATTGTCAGCTCACTCTCCTCTCACCTCTCCGTGTCCCTCCTTCTGTCCTGTCTCCTCTCCTTCCGCTCATCCTCTGACATCATCCTCTACCTCCCACCACATTCATCCCTCAAAGCTGTCACTTCTGTGTTCCGTACGTATCTCTTATCTCATTTGCAAGCTTTATGTCCTTCCTCTATCTCGCCGTCTGTCTCTTTCTATTTGTTGCTCAGTCTAACTGTCAGGTTCAGCCCCCTCCTTTTATTTTTCTTTCCTCACCTTTCCCTGCCCTCCATTCTTACCCTTTTTTTCTCCACATAGATTTTTCTCATCTTTCATTCACTCTCACTGTCTGACCTTTTTATTGCTCTAATCAATTTCGCTGCTTATGAGATGATGCTGCTCTCTTCAAGTTCTAATTTCCGAACACTAAGCCTTTTCCCTCTTGTGTCTGTTCCCACCCTGCAGGAGGTAAAGAAGGCAGTGTGCTGGATGGGAAGAAGAATGAAGAGGAGGGGTAAGTGGCAGGAGAGGAAGCAAGAAACGCATCCAACTCACGAGAAGTGACCCAGGTTGACAAAACAACCAGGTTCAGTCAATATCCATTTACACCATAACATGTTCTTATTGCATATGCTGAAAAAGATGTGCATTTCATGTATGTGTGACAGTTATTTACTCATGTGAGAGCAGAATTAAAGCAGCAAAGGCAGACGACAGAATCTGATTTCTCCATGTAGAGCCAGTCAGTCAACTGACAGCCGCTCCAATGAGTATGAGAGCAGAGAAAAGATCAACGCCGCCGCCCAGCGCACACTCCTCATCGACTCTGGATCTGAAGCAGACAGCAATGTCTACGAGAACTGTGCAGCGGTGAGAACGGCCCGGGGGGGCGGAGGGTGGGGGATGATTCTAAAAAATATACAGCAATTCAACAAAGCTTGAGTAAACAGATGAGAGGAGGGGAAAAGGAGTGGCTGGAAGGGGTGAGGGGTTCCGGCAGAGGAGGTAGTGGATAATTCATCGTTAACAAGGAAAATGGATGAATAAACGAATGAAACCTTTAGCTGTTCGCAGAGATGGAACGTAAATCAATAGCGCACAATTAGCATTCAAAACACACATTGATCTGTGAGAAATGATCCTCGTGTACTTTCAAAAAAAGACAAAAGAAAGCCAACCAGGATTTGAACCTTGAAGAAATCTATGGAGTGAAAGAAAAGAGACAGACAGCACTGTGCCGTCAGGATGGGAAATAAGGGAACTTCAAGTGCTGATAGAGGCTGGTCTTATCTCACCTCTAACTTAAAACAACTAATGTAATCATATAAAGATGGTGTATATTTTATCACGATATCTCTCTGGATAGAAATTGATATTGACTTTGGTTTTATTTGAGCTTCTTGTGTCTCATCAGTGAAGACAAGCCTGAAAATGTTCATCGACTAACCCTTTTGCAGATTTTTCCAACTAAAATTGACAATGATCAGACTGACCAATGAGACTAAAACGTCTAGAGATTTTATCCACTAAAGTGGGATTTAAAATTAGCAATAATCAAATGAGGGCGGCACGGTGGTGCAGTGGTCTGCACTGTTGCCTCACAGCGAGAAGGTTCCAGGTTCAAGCCCCGGCTCCAGCACAGGATCTTTCTGTGTGGAGTCTCCATGTTCTCCCTGTTCCTGTGTGGGTTCTCTCTGGTACTCCAGCTTCCTCCCACAGTCCAAAGACATCAAGAGGGGACGAGGCTGATTGATACTCTAAATTGACTGTAGGTGTGACTGTGAGTGTGAATGGTTGTCTGTCTCTATGTGTTGGCCCTGTGATGAACTGGTGACCTGTCCAGGGTGAACCCCGCCTCTCACCTGAAGGCTGCTGGGATAGGCTCCAGCCCCCCGCGACCCTTAACAGGATAAGTGGAAGAGGATGGATGGATGGAATAATCAAATGAATTATGCATTTTAGTTAAAGAGTAAAAAAACAGAACATATCCCACGGTTTTTGTGATCAATGTCGGTCCGTAGTAGGAACATTAACCATTAGCGTGCGCGCGCACACACGCACACACACACACACACACACACACACACACACACACTCACATATTTTGGCACAGTTAAACTCTCTATTCTCTGGTCTCCTGATTGGTTTTCCAGAGTACAAGACACAGAGGTCACACTTGATGCAGAAATGGCAGCGTTGGCTTGCTCTGAGGCCTCTGTGAGTTTGCCGTAAATCTGATTAAATGTACTTTGTTTGATACGCTGATGTCTAAGAGGATAATAATAAAGCGGAAGAGATCTGCTACATCTACAAGTGGTAATAGACGGATCAGTTCAGCCTCTGTTCTGCTCTAGTCAGCCACACGGTGCTGAGAACTTTTTAAACTTCCAAAAGACATGGGGCTTAATTACTGATCACATAAACAGAGCAGGATAATAACGAACTCCCCTGCCGCTTCCCTGAAATCAGATGGGCATTTTTTTTTCTGTCTGACCATGTGGTATGTTTTTGTTCTAATTTAACGTCGGTTTTTTTTTGGATTGTTTTTTTTTGTTGTTGTTATTTTTTTTAATTTTGTGTTTGTCCCCATGTGTGTGACTGCGCATGGGATTATCGTCAGCGTGACCTCAAAAAGGTGAGGTGATTGTCCAGAGAACAGGACAAGGACAGCTAAACAAAATTTGACACAAGACTAAGACTAAATTACAAAACAACTGCTGAAATCTCAACCGTAAACCCAAATTTCGTGAATTCAACAACAGCAGCAGCAGCCGTACTCCCAGTACTCCCAGTACACCAATAATCCATAAATGACTGAAAACCAGTTCAGATTCAATCTTTTCCAAATCTTTTCATGTCCAGTGTTTGAGGAAGGCAGAGCTCCACCCCAGCATTTTATGAGCTGATTGTATTATGACTAGAATATAAATTAAACTTTTAATACCAAACTTTCAATACCAAATGTCACTGCTGGTGAGTAACTGCATCTTTGTTTGCCTGAGTTTAATTTTGGCTGTAACCTCCACCTGGAATTGTCATCCACCCAATGGTACATAAGGTCATTAAGTGTTTCTGATGTCATCTGCTTTTGTTTCGTTCATTTCAGGAAAGTTCCTATTATTATCCTACCGGTGACTACATGGCACCTCTTAGTCCACATCCTGAGGAAGCATGTAAGATCCAAGTACACCAGCCAATAGTAAACACCTCATACTCACAGAAAGCCATCATCTGAGTACACTTGTACTTCTATTACACATCAATAATCGTAGTTTAAAATATATGCATATTTTTTACTGCTCGTGCTTAAAGACGCCAGCCGCCCCCCCGTGGACCCTTGCAGCCACTTGTATGAAGATGTGAGAGACGTGGGTCCTTACCAGGATGTCCTTCCTTCTCCTGTGTCCTCGTTTGACCACAGGCCGTTTAATCCAAGAGGGACTGAGTGGCCACCACCAGCCTACCCTCAGGTCTTACAGCTCCTCTAAAAACATTTCCTCGCATTCCAATTTCACCTAAACATATTGCTTAGAAAGGTAGATCATAAACTGAATTATGGACTTATAACAGTTGCATCTTTGTCTCAGCAGGGTCTTGAAAGAAAGAAGGATTTCATGGATGCTCGACAAATACAGAGAGCTTCTGATCTTCCCTTTGAGCTTCAAGGCGAGTTGGTCTGAATTGAGATGGTCGGGGCATATTTGTGAAGCGTATCCTACCAGCCACCTCGAATACATCAGTCAAAAAAAGTAGAATGCAGCGTCTGTGCAAGATTTAAAATACCTTGATTCAATATTTCTCTTTCAGGTAATTTGAGTTTTTTTGTTTGAGTTTCATGTGACCATTGAACACTTCATTCAAAGGTCTGAGTTGAGAAACAGAATGTCGTGATTGTTTGGAAAAGAACTACTTGAAAACACTAACATCCTAGAATCCAGCATCTGAAGAGGTTTCACACTTTTCACAAACGGGTCTTTTTCTTCTTCCTCCTCCTCCTCCTCCTCTGTCCTTGTCCCACTCCCTTGATATTTTCACCCTCTCCACTTAACTCCTTTTTGATATCAGTGTTATCACCTTCAATAGGGACAAATATATTAGATACTATGTAAATATTGTAAGAATGCTTGAAGCTGTAAAGTCAGTAGCCTCCTTACCTTAGGGTGTACATTTTTTGAACGCCTATGTTGTCTAAGCTCTTTGATGACTATGGGACCTGTACTTTGCCCCATGATTTCCCTCAAAGCCTTCCTAAAATATTTCTTTTAGGTGAAGTGACTTTAGACCACCGCATCTTTTCTGTTCATCTTCAAGTTCCAGTGGATGTTTATGCCAAATTTGAAGAAATTCCCTGTTGGCATTCCTCAGATTTTGCATTAACAGAATCAGGACAGATATTGTGTATTTTTAGATGACCTTGACCTCTGACCACCAAAATAGTTTGAATTCCTCCATGAATCCCAATAAATGTTTGTTCCAACCCTGGAAAAATAAAAGGCCTCCTGTCGTTCCTCGTCTGCGTGGGTGCATAATCAGTCACTTTAGGAGCAACTAAAACAGCGAGCAGCTATCCTGTCCTGTCTCATTACCCAATGCCCTATGAGCCCATAGACGATCAGTTACACACAAACATGGACTGACGTAACCGTTGTTGGCGTGGTGCCACCCTGGCGGACATCCTCCTTCCATCCAACATCAACATTTTCGAATGCACTACAAAGAGTTCTGGACTCTACAGAGAGTCTGTAGGGATCCTTGCTCTGGGTTAGCACTGAGTGGCATTTAGTGAAGCCATTTATAGAACTTGACTATAATCCTGTTCTCTCAGCTCATAACATCAGTGAGAAAGAAAGACCATGAAGGGAATTTGTCTTATTGAGAGCGGGCGGTGTAAGCGAGATAGAGGAAGAGAAGTAGGGTGAAAGGTCTGAGCTGCAACTGTGATTACTGCCACAAAAGTAATCACAGTTCTTCAGTTTTCATTATTGTTCAAGTTATAGTCGAGAAGAAGTGCACTGTAGGCTTGTACTCTACAGCCAATAGAGCAGTGATATTTTATTTATAGAGCACTTTCCAAAGTTAACATCACTTCACATTTGGCATGAAAATAAGGACCAAGAATTAGAAAATCAAATATATTTTCTCAAACTGCCTGCAGCCTCCCAGGCTAAAGAATCACTCTTTGTCTCAGTCAAAACTGTTGTATGAGACAAAAACGATAAAGTTCCAGTTCCAGAATGGTGAGAGAGTTTAAGTTTGTCTGGATCTTCCTTTACCACCTGTTGTCTAGGCCCTCGCGTTATCAGAAGCAAGGGTTCTTGTATTACAGCAAGTGTCCGATCAGGCTGGGAGGCTTCAACTGAATGAGTTCAAACGTACACTCGCGCCACCGAATAAAAGAGCATTTTTAGCTCAAACCAAAGCTGATGCCGATTATTATGGATATTTTTGAGTGGTAATTTTGTATACAAGCTACAAATATGCGGCTACATTGTTGTCTGAATTCCCTCTTCAGCGAGAATTCACGCAAGGTGAAAAAATGCCACAAATTCAAGAGGAGTAACTGATAAATCAATCATTTTTGGATGAAGTATAACTTTTAAGAGGTCGGGCTGCTGGTTAAAGCAATGCACATGCCTGGTGCAGTGGCGATGATAAGGCATGTTTGCTCCTGAAAGGGTCCAATTTGAGCCAAGAAAAACGAGAGAAAAACACAATGTTTCTTTTCAATATGAACCACAAACAGAAAAAAGACTGGGCTTTTTCCCCCCTTTTCTTATCCTGATTTAAACAACAAAAACCAGTTTCTGGGAGTCTTTTTTTTTTATTTTGGTCGATGTACAGGGGTAAGTCATGTGTTTAAACATTACAGTGGCAAGGGCACCTTCCACGTTGATAGACTGAATACAACAACCATCATCTTTTCCACAGTCATTTGGTTTGACAAACCAGGAAAACGTAAGGAGAGAGCCCACTTTAAGGAGTCGAGGAGGTCAGACTTTTAATCGCTCGTCAGTCTGTTAACATACCAGCTTTTCTCCCTGCAGCAGAAAAGGGTAAAATATTTGAATAATCAAGCCAGCACACACTCATTGCATTTTCATTCATGCCAACTGTTGAATGGACAAACAGGCCAAGGTCATCAGGGTCCATGTCTGAAAGGAGTCCACCGCCATGAAATAGTATGGTTTTTAGCAAAAAGATGTCCGTGACTCATGCAGCCTGGTTTTTTTTTTAATTCCCTGTTTTTTTCCAGCATGCTATTCCAGAGCGTACATAGTTTTAGGCACTTCAGAATAAAAAGAAAAACTCTAAAGCAAGGATGCGTTATAATATAATAAATATGTGGAATATTTTAATTAACTACAGTGCAAAAAGTGAAGTCAAACTTCACCTTTTTAACTTCCCCAGTCACACTGTTTGGTGTTGAGATCCGTGTGGGTCATACGATGCTCTGCAGCACCTCGGCTCTCGTCAGTAACGATCGTTCGATATCGCTCATTATCATGCAGCAGAATGATTACCATTGATACGGTGTTTTGTTTCTGCACAGTTCTTCCTCTCCTCACTTGACTTTTCTCCATATTCAATTGTTTTTGTCAGAAAAAGTCAAAAGCCAGTCTGACCAGACCTCTATATACTGGTGCACCATGCTCCCACTGGTTTCTGCCACTTCTGAGTCAGTCGTCTGATTTCCGAGGGAAGTCAGCCTGATATGTTTCTTGTTTGCTTCTCTCAGTTTCCTTGGCAACCGCTGTCATTCCTCTCCTCAACCTTGCCTGTTGCTTTGTGCCTCTGTAGAGGCGCTGGGGGAGACATCTGGAAACACCTGTGTTCTACCACCTGAGCACCGGTTGCTGTACTCATTTATTTGCCAGATTGTACGATTTTTTTAGATAAAATATAAAAAAATAATATAACATTTTGAAAGTTATTCTTCACCTTGTAAGTCTGGCTTGCCCTCACCTCGTGTAATCCCCTTTATCCAGTTGTTTGCACAGCTCATTTGGATTCAACATGTCCTGGGGCAACAGTAGGCCTACAATTTGGTCTGGAAACTAGGCAGTTAAAGCGAGAGTCATTAACTAGCGTTACTGTACTTCAGGCAGATGCCTCAGCGTGAACCTTGACCTTGGACAACCAAAATCTTTTCAGTTTATCTTCAGGTTCAAGTTAAGGTTTGTGCCAAATTTGAAATATATCTTTAACAAGAATCCCAATATACTTTCCGTAATACCGTGCATAACGTACTGACAAATATCCTCAACATCTGTGTCTGAAAATACACACATAACACGTGCTAAAGTATTTGCTGTCTTCCTGGATGATATTAATAGCGTTGGTGTCGTCTGTGTATTTGTGTTACTTCAGCTTTTAGAAACATCCTCAAAGTTCTCCACTGCCTTGTACAGAACACAAATGCACATCAGGCTTTCACACCTCTGCACTGAGCCATTATGCCCATATGAGGCTATTTAGGAGTTCTGAATGAAAAATAATAGCGTTCATTCCTCTTTTCTTTGTGTCCTTACTGTAACACACACTTATTAAGGCTTAAATTCCAATCCAAACATGATTACTAGGAAAAAATATTTACTCGCTGTGTGTTTGTAGGTTGGTTATTTTCCCCACAACCTACAAAATTTGGTTTCCTCCATAGAGCCTAACTGTCTGGAGATGAAGCTCAGTCTTTCACTGAGCTGTGTTCCTTCAATTAGATCCCTCCATCACCAGCTGCCAAGGTATGTTTGTCTCATTACTGAACAATTGTTTAAGTTCCTGTCAAGCTGACTGCTGTGTTCACACCAAACTCTGTCCTTGATGCATCACTTTGGTTCAGGCAGGAACAGTAATCTGCTAAACTGAAGGTTTGACAGCTCAATACTGCAAGTCAACTTCTATTTTTCCCTCTCTGCCTCGTGCACGTCTTGAAGTCTTGTGTTCTGAAGAATCTCCAGGGAGCTTGAACATGAGCGCACAATTAAGTAGAAAGAGAAACAAATAAGACACTCAGCTTGGCTTCAGGACTGTTTTCACATCCTTCTTCCCCCCTTTCATGAATGGTATTTTGAAAAAACAAATATGAGATTGAGTAATAATCCTTTATCACTTTACCAGGCTGTGCTGCCGGTGGGGAGCTGACTCAAATTCCTGTAGCAATGTCCTCATCGTTCAGATTTTTCTATTAAAACTAAATATCAATCAAATTAAAACAAACCACAGGTTGTATACATGAGAGCAACCATTAACCAGCATTATGAGTCACTTTTGCTCTCCTATTGTTTGTATGGAGGATAGATAGGTAGTTTCCCCTCCAGCATTGATGAAAGTATACCGCTAGAAAAAAAAATGTTCCATGAAAGTAAGCTAACACAATGAATTATTAGTTCTGATAGGCAGATCTTACAGGAAAGTGAAGCTAAAAGAGCATTTAATTCTCTGTAATTGTGGCTGATTTTGTTATTTAGTGGGAGCTCTTTTGTGGTTCACATGGAAAGGCAGCCAAAGGGGGGGGGGGGGGGGGTCTACCAGCTGACAATGTTCAAAAGCCTCCAATCATCTCCCTTTCTCTCTGTGGTCCTGAACTCAATATGAATGAAATATAATGAAATGTAAATATAAGGCTGTGAGTGTGAATGGTTGTCTGTCTCTATGTGTTGGCCCTGTGATGGACAGGTGACCCATCCAAGGGTGAACCCCGCGTCTTGCCCGAAGGCTGCTTGGATAGGATCCAGCCCCCCCACCCCACCCCCGCGACCCTTAACAGGATAAGAGGTAGAAAATAGATGGATGCATGGATTAAAATGATTGTAACTCGCCCAGGTGCCCACTTTAATTTTAAAAACAATATTTTCCTTTTACATGCAAACTTTAATACAATCTTTAACACCAGATGTTTGATAAAGGGTGATTGAATACGTCTTTCACCATGGGAGAATTGCAACTATTTTGATATAACTTCTTGTACGTGGGGAGTTTTGATCCAGATTCTTAAATCACTGGTGAGATTCAATCACTGCTTTTAAATGACTTCAGTACCTGAGTTTCTGAAATGTTCATAATGAAGATACAATACTGAATGTAATCTTAGAAACAGAATGATTTAGAATTGGAGGGGAGGAGTACAAAAGTATTACAGAAGTGTTATATAAAATGGATAAACAGAGTGGTGGATGTCTTGGCAGAACAGAGAATAATAATCATGTGTACAAAGCTGCTGTGCAGGCACCCATGTTGTGATGGTGGAATCTGTTTATATTTAATGTCTTAAAATTGAATATTTTACCATAGAAGTCACAATGCAATATCAATAAAATATGCTTACTGCGAATTGCTAACAATGTCTTTGAAGCCACCAAAGACAATGTGACAGAGAATGAGCTGATCCATTAACATCAGGACAAAGACCGTCCTCTGCTATGCTAATGTGGGTGAACTGCAGGCTTTGTCTGCTCTAACAGACCAGGTTTGTGCATCTTGGTTGAGTAATGCTATTGAATCACACACACGCACACACACACACACACACACACACACACACACACACACACACACACAAACACAAATCAAGCAGTCTTGAAGCAAATATGTGTCTGCATAGCAATAATTTTCAGTTGCAAAAGCGGAGTGATGAATGTCAAAACACAAATACTCGGGGGATTATTACTGTTGTTATTTCCTGACTAACATGAAATAATGATGATAATAATAACAACAACAATTTCAATGGTAATGAAGATACATTTTATTTGTACGCACTTTTCAAGGCTCTCAAGGTCATCTCAAAATGCAGAGCACAAAACAAAGCAATATAAATTGTTGGTAAATCCAGTGTACAATGTGATACTAATTATCACTTGATGTTGTCTAGTATTACAGTTAAATATGACTGTGTCACCTGCATAGACATTTCTGTAAGCCGAAGCATTTCAAGGGGGAAGAGTAGCACCAAGGCCAGTAAAACATCTTTAGACAGCTAAATATAAGAAATGTAAATATAAGCCCTGATTTGAATTTTACACCCACAACTGGAAGTGGTTGGTATTTATTTTATTGAATTTTATTTTATTTTATTTTGTTTCATTCCATTTCATTTTATTTATTTTTAAGTTATTTGACAGCATACACTGACATTGAACATCAACATTTCCAAAGTGCCATGTTCTCCAGCTCTCATTAATTTCTCTGTTTACGTGTCAGAGAAACAAGGTCACTCATGTCAGACTGGACAGGAAAGGTTGTATAGACATGGGGGGAGAGAGGGAGAGAAAGAGAGAGAGAGAGAGAGAGAGAGAGAGAGAGAGAGAGAAAGAATGCCTAACAGGCCAACAGATAAAAAAACTAAAGACACGAGAGGCAAAAAGAGAATGTCATAAGAAAACGAGTGGCCACGCTTGGGAACAGCTGAACTGCAGACAAAGTTCCCATCAGAGTCAGAGTGAGAGACTGTACAACAAGAAGGAGGAGGCCATGTTGTGAGAAAGAGTGGGTGAGCAACAGACTGAAAGACTGCGACAGATTTCAGACCGTTGGATGAGGAAGTGGTGATGGTGAGCACATGGGTGTGGCTGGTTGGCTGTTACCTCATCAGCCTTTCAGAAGTGGCATACAGAGGGAAGCATTGTGGATGATGAGGCGACGCATCCATCTCTGGACCGGAGTACCACACAGCATGGATGCAAAGGTAAGTCATAGCCTGTGTAGATGACTAAATATAAGAGGGCTGTTTCCTGTGAAGCAGACTGTGAGAAGATTGATGGTGGATGACAGACAAACGGATGAACAGACAGATGGAGAGTGAGTGTGGGGGCTAGATGTGACAAACAGGCAGACAGGTCAGGCTTAGGGAAGGGAGGGAGAGAGAGAGAGACACGCCTGTACAGCCCAAGGGAAACGGGCCTCATCTTGACATATGCTCTGGAGTGAAATGAAGATTGGCATGACCTACTAATCTGAGCTGTCACAGCTCATGACGGCGGTGGACGCTCACCTGTCACACTGTTCCCAGCCTGGAGGACAAGCTGCCACCAGGATAGGTCAAAGATCGAGATTCCTTCTCTGTTTGGGGTGGATTCAAAACGTACCGCTGGCCTCATCTTCAATTGTTTACCTGGTATTTTTCTAAAGAATACAATACTGGAACTGGCTTTTTAGCCACCTCAGATTTTCTATAAGCAATTGTTCTTAATATTTTGTACAAGCAGGCAGCAATATGTTGCGTGGGGGAAGAAGAGGTGTCTTCCCACTGATTCGGGGACAGTTGCTCACTTATACAGAATTTCCATTATGTTAAGGAAGAATTGTGTTTTGGCATATTTTCCAATTTTAATTGGTGACAGTTGCAAACTTTAAAAAAAAATATGGTGAGTTTGATCAAAAGTGATGCAAAGTTCAAGTTGTGTGGGAGGACTGTAAATGTACAGCCTCAGTCACTCATTTCTGGCAAACAGAAAATCTATAGGTGGGCCACGTTGTGTGAGGAGCCTGCACGATGCCTGCCTTTAAGGAAGTAGTGTTGGTCACGTGGTATCAGCTGCAATGAGTTACTTCCTGTCTGGGAGCGCTGCACTGTACAGAAAGTTCTGGAGTGAGTGCTTTCTTGCTTTAGTCATACTTGTGTTTGCGAGGCTTTTGTATGTCTGCTGATTCCCTACAACCAATGCATCAGATTGGCTGCTTTTATATTCACCTGTTCTCCCTCAGGGACTTATCTCTATTGTCGGAGGCCTTCTGCTTTTTTTTGTTTTGTTTTGGTAGATCTCATCTTAGGAGGCTGAGGTCATCTTAATCCCAGGATGTTTTTTTCAAGTTGATACAAAAAAATGTAACCACTCTCTCAACATTATTGTGTCACATCCTCCTTTAACAATATATCACTTTATTTCAGATTCATTTGGCATGCTTGACCTTTCTCCTGTCTGTCATATTAAATGGTGAGTGCAAAAATACAACAACAACAACAACAACAACAAAAAAGTGAATCAACTTTCTGAGAAAAGTTGCACAAGTGTTGCATTTAAAGTTCGGCCACTGTGGTTACAAATTCTAACATAGCGGTCATGTACAGGGGTGTCATTGCACCTTCCAGCTCTGTACTACTGGTGGATTCTCACTTTGCACGCCACACGCACCTCAGTTCCCTCTTGTGCTACTCTTTGCGTTTGGTCCGGAAAATAAGGGGAGATCAGAAAATAAGGAAGCTTCATTTAAAAAAAAAGAAGAAAAAAAAAGAGCAAATATGTTTACAAGAAGATGGAATTAGAAATAAGACATGCCCCAATGCAGCTGAGGCAAAGGAAGGCCATTATTTGAGTAGGTAGAAGTATCTATCATCAAAATGGGATAAAAGTAGCACAGTTAAGCGAAAGTGAAAGGCCTTGAAAGTCATAGAAGCAGTTCCCTTAGTTAGCTGACAAGAAGGCTTTTTAAGTTACTGGTCATACAAACCGGAGACTGCAAGTAGCAAAAACCCTGGAGTGTAATTAACTGAGGGAGGTTTAGTGAATTAATAATCATATCTAAGAGGAATGATTATCAGTTCTTTGGAAGTTAGATTAAGTCACTTCAGCTGGTGTTTTGAAGAGGTACTCCAGCGAGCGTCACATCTGCGAAGCTGGTCAGATTCTGAGTGACGAGTATGAACTACAATACTTGGGGGAGTGGATTTCTTGTGTGTTAGTTCCCAGTAAGCCCTGAAAACTTTGTGCACATTTCTTAAGATGATGATGATGATGATGATGATGATGATGATGATGATGATGATGATGATGATGAGGGTTGACAATGTCACAACAAACACTGAAATATATACGATGAAGACACAATGCTTAGAATTTTTCTTTTGTTTGGATTTGTGACATCAACACAAAAGGTTCAACCCAAATAGAGTGTTTCATTTACACACACACACACACACACACACACACACACACACACACACACACACACACACACACACACACTCACACAAAAATACACTCACACAGACTGCACTGTATTAGACACTTAAATAATGAATAACTCTCCTGAGACAGGTCCCTTCTTACAGTGTAAGTTCATTAAAGTGGTATAAATCAGAGCATTAAGCCAAGAAAGCGGAGGTTTTGTCGAGCTTCAGCACTAATTGGAAGGTGCTGAGTGAGTAAACAGACAACGGCTTCACTGTCCCGTACTTGCACACAAACAATCCAGCTCTGTTGTAAGCGGGAGGTTTTGTAAGAGCTTTGTCTTTGTAGCTGCGCCACACTGCCCCACTCACAAGACCATTACTGTGGCGTATTCCCAGTGCATCTGCAGACCTCTCTAGCCCGCATGGTCAAGTTGGGCCAGTGCCTTGGAGCATTGTTTGAGAGAGTCACAGGGAGACACAACACCGGCCCTTGTTCTTTCTGTAAAGTTTACTGGTTTAAGGCCTCGGTGCAAGGCTCGGGGTTCAAATGTGTCTTTTCTCTGCAGGGTCAAGGGCTCTCACACCCCCACCCTTAGATCACATGGACCAGACAGCCACATCACCCAGGGCTCCCACTTCCACAGGTGTAATGACAAGAGGTATCTATGTATGTATGTATGTATGTATGTATGTATGTATGTATGTATGTATGTATCTATCCAGCTGGAGACCATTCAAATGTGGTCTGTAGTATTACAACACTGTATGTGCCAAATATTGCAATTTGCTTGAATGAAATTTAAAATCTGTTCTGAACAGCAAACAAATTGTTCAGAGATGCAAATTTATTGTTCGAGAACAAGAATAACTTTATTCCAAAAGGTGGAACAATCTTTGATTCATACTCCTGATGCTGTCTTGTGAACTGGAACAGAAACCAGAATGGAAGTCAGAGTAACAAGAGATGTTGGCTCCTCCCCTTCCTCCGCTGAGAAGGCTGTGAGCCAGGTGCTCAGCACCAGCAGCCCAGTGACAGACAACATCACCACAACAGGATACGTGACATCAAAAGGTAGGCTGGTGTGATGTTCATGCAGCAGGTCGCTTCTATCAGGGAGAGACATTGTGCTGTCAGGTTGTTCGCTAGCATGTTCACTGGGACTCAAAGATGAACTGAAAAGATTTTGGAGGTCAAAGGTCAAAGTGACAGGCACGCATTGTGGAGGAACCAAACCGCAGTGCTGTACTTCTGTTGAATAAATGAATCTGCTGGGATTTTCTCTCATGTTTCTGTTCCCTCAGCTTCAAGCGAAGACACAAGCAAACAACAAAAAACAACCACACCCACTCCAGGTAACAATCCCCCCAGCTGGTCTGATAGATGGCGAACCCATGTAAGACAGGCTGTGAAATAAGTCTTCCCATTAAGGATGCATAATGCTTGAAATCTAATTATGAGGTCATGAGAAAATGTTAACCCCCCCACTCCACCCGACCCACCCACCCTAATAAGGGAGTTATCCAGCAGCATCGGGAAATGAGCGAGATCTGGAGTGAGAGAGATGGAGGTTTAAAAATGAATTTGATCTTAAAACCGAGTCTAACAATGAGAACTAATTATGCATGAACTGAAAAGCTCAGTGTGTTCTTGACGAAGAAATGTTCCAAAAACTATTTCCACATTCTAAACCTGTGTATTATAAATACAACATTTCATAAATATTAAATGCAGAGAAGAGCGAGGAAATCAATGTTTTCACTGTCTGTGTTTTTCCACATCCACAGTGACAACCTCCCCATCCACAACCACCAAAAGTGGGACCCATCAAGATGTAGCCTCAGGTAACTTAAAAATTTTCCTACTCTACAGTCACCTTAAATGCCACAGGCGCCGTGATTTTATTGTTATCTCATGGCAGACTGACAGTCTCACAATTCCCAATCCTCCAAACCAAACCCATGGTGGAACGACAGAATAGAGCGCCTCACTTCTCCTCCTGCCAACAGATTAATGCTTGATTGTACCTTTTGCAAGAGGAGATAATATAAATGTGTGTCCTCGTGCTGTGCTGCCTTACCATAGATAGAGTTTTGATGAAGCATCAGCAGCATGTCAGTTGGGCCAGGATATCTGTCGCGCCCTCTCTGACTGTTTCTCCCCTCTGATTCTTGGAGTTTCTTTTTCTACCTGTGTTCAAACTTCATTCGGTACTTCTACTTCTACTTCTTATAGATCCAGAGTGGGACAAAGACTTCACCTATGGTAAGAAGCTCATCTTCACTGACTTTTTATGTCTCCGCACACCAGCAGCAAGGGCCCAGAGGCGTTATGTCCGTCCCTTGCTGATGCGATGTCCCAGATTTATTGTTCTTCAAATGTCCAGTTGGACATGAAAAGATTTGGTGGTCAAAATCCAGCTGGAATTCACCTCACATGAAATAGATATCTCAAGAATGCTGTCAGGGGAATATCTGAAAATGTGGAGGTGGTACAAAAAGCTAAAATTCTAAGTTATGAAGGAAATGTGTAGAAATGCTCTCTGGACCTCACAAGAGAATAAAGAAAGCGCTCTGGACCACCTTGCCTTTGAACCTCTGGTTTAGCCTTCTGTTAATTTGAGTGTTTGAATGAAATCTTACGGCTTTCCTGGACATTCCAAATGTTATTGGACCTCACGGAACAAATCATAATAGTTAATTAGTTGCATGATATATTTTTTATAAAGCTTTTTTTTTTTTTTACTTTTTCAACATTTCTTTCAAAATCAAAGTTTATTGGAAAAAGTCATCTTGGGCCGTCTTATCTACTTCAGGTAAACGTGATATTTCGGGGTCTACTGGAGGGAATTTTCCTCTTTTCCTATAAAAAATGTGCAATGGGAGTCAAGGATGCGCTTAAAAGATCCTCCAAAAGGGCAACGGTGACTGTGACCTCCCATCCACCCATTCTCATGAAAGCGATACTTCAGGAATGAGAGGAGGAAATTTCATCACATCTGCCACAAACATCCACAACACATGATTAGATAGACTTGTTAGGATGTTAAAAAAATCACAATATGGGCTAGTAAAGTACAAATCACAGAGGCATGCATGCCGTTCTTTTTTAGTCTTACCTATTGTGTCTTAGTGTTCTCACTTTAATTCTCCTTAATGTTACATGTTGGATTATATATATATATTTTAGGTGACATGGGTTCTCTACTCACATGCATAATCTCAGTAAAGGTTGCATGTTTTTGCTTTGTGAAAATGAACATTTTTCTGCAGATTATGAGTCCCTTCGCCACGCCGGGTTAGCAATTGCAGCAGTTCTCTTCGTGGTGGGCATCATGGTCATCAGCTGTAAGTCACTCACTTTTATCCTTTTTACCATCTTCTGGAAAACTGTGATTATATTCAGCATTTTTGAACTCTTTCCCTTCTTTCAGGTGGTAAAGTCTGTCGGGCTCCCAAGTGCCGCAAGAGGTCATCAAAGTAAGTACTTGTTTTAAAGCCATAAACCTGAATCGTTTTCATTCTGCGCAGTGTTTAAAAAGTGTTGGAGTAACTGCTGAACAAATTTAAGAGAATGAACGCTGACAGGCAAAAGTGCTTTTTGAGTGAGTTACAGTTAATTGTGCATGAAGGGTAGCTGTTCTTATATCACACTGCTGGAAACTGCAGTTGAATATTTTATATTAGGTTGCAGGATGATGTATGGCCAACAATCAGTCACCTCAGACATACAGCGGCTCACCAGAATGCTGACTAAACCATCTGCGATGATTCATAGATCAAAGATTCTGATTAAATCATTTGTTGGCTGAAACAGAAACAGACCTACTGCAACAATATTACAGTGTTTGTTTTCATTTTTGTGCTGCATGATGAGAATTGATTGCATTGATAGTGTTTGGGTTTGGTTTTTTTTTTTTTTAATCGATGATCTATGTTTATTTTCCAGGTCGTATCGAGTGGCCCAAGGATAAGGAGAGATAAAAAAAAAAAAAAAAAATCAGAGCTGAAGAAAACCAACAATACGTCCAACATGAGAACATTCAAGCAGCCCCTGGCAGCAGTGTGTGTATATGTTGATTGACTGCGTGTTGCTTAGTAACAGTGACAGAGGAAAAACTGTGAATAAACACTGAAAACATGAATCATACTGACAAGCGAAAAGTGGAGGCATCGCTTGCTTAATCTTTGTCAAATGTCATTTCTGCACTTAGTAATACTACGTTGAGAAGGAAGGGCTCAAGTAATAATCACAGGAATGACGAGGCGATGTTTCATATACCATCAGCCATGAAACATTCTTGCTTCTAATGATTTTCAGCAGAATTTCACCGCCAGGATTGTTAAAAATAACGAAAAATAACACCCCACCCCATTTTTGACAATCTTGCACAACACTTGAGTTCTACCAGGATGTTAAAAACACAGCAGGGCAACTTCATTCTTCCTGAACTCAACAAAAATTTGATGCTTAGTGAGGAATGTCTAAACCTCTTAGTGGCTCTATACTTGTGAGTAAAGCCTGAGATTAAACCCGAATCACTGGCGCGTCATCTTGGCATCCGCGAGGCATCAACAATGATGCCGAAAACAAACTGAGTGATAAATTGCTAATTTTAAAAATTGATTTAATGTCAAAAAAATCAACATAAACCACACAATATAAAGTAGCACTGTTGTTCAAATCAAGAACATCGCTGTGCAAACAATCTGCTGCACTGGAAATACACAATCATCTTCTTATACACTTTATATACGAGTGTATTTTATATGACAAAAGTAACATTGTAAATGTTGGCACAAATAAGACATTCAATTGATACATATATATTAAAAGTCCAATTAAAACATTTTAGGTTTTTTTTTTTTTACTACAATAAAAAAAAAATTACAAATATTTTAAATAAAAGATTTTTGGCAAATAACCAACACCCGCCATACATCTTTTATACTTGCAATTGAACAGTTGTAGAGACGACATCATCCCTTAAAATAAACAAGTATATAAAAATACATGGACACACTGCAAATGTTTAAGCAGTAAATACATACTTTATATATTAAAGCTACATAATTGAGTAAGTTCGGACAATGCCAGTGGTCAGCCAGTTACATATTGGTTGTGTGCTTTGTTTTTTGTTTGTTTGTTTGTTTTACATTTCCCAGTAGCACACTGTTGAAAGATAGTGCCAACAGCTTTACACTAGTAATGTCACAGCAGAAAGGCTACATACGGACAGACGGACAGAGTTTGGCCAGATGCCTGAGATGGGCTCAAACCAATACTGTATTTTTTTCTGCACAAGCTGTTTTGCTTTGGAAAAGAATTTGAAGACAAGATGCTGCATTCAAATATTGTTGCAATGGGATTTGAAACAGAAATAGGAGTAAATATGAAGAGATGGACTACAACTAGAAAATGTGAAATGTTCAGTATTGAAATTTTCTTTGGGCCAATTTGGTCTCCCTTTGAAATGCTGACACACATATACTTAAGGCTTATTGGTGGATGCTACACTTAAGGGAAATAACACGTTCTGCACACATACAGCGCTCAAATAAATGACGAGTAAAACAAATACACACACAATAATATCTTAAACCGTAACTTGTCTCTGCTGGAATAAACTGAGATGCATCATTTATTTCAGATATAGGTACCCCGATGAGGGTGTGTCTACTCAACAGTTTTTACTCTCCAGTCAGGCTGGATTGATGCCAGATCCTGCTCCCAGTGGTGAGATTAGCCGCTAGATTTAGTGGAAAAGCAAAGTGAGATCCTGCTTTGACGAGTCAAGTGTTTAACCCCATGTTGCTATTCCCACTGCTGCTGATTATAAGAGCTTCTCATTGAGCCACACAATTTAAAAAAGAAAACAAAGTTCCGAGTTGGAGCAAATATGGCAAATGTGCTTTGAGTTCTGAGAGGGAAAGTTTTCCTTCACAGGATACGATTGATTTCCACTTAAAGAAAAACAAAGAAGTGGTGCATATATTTGTCGTGTTTTCTCTCACCGCATCCTGAAGACTTATTTGAGTCTGCAGATTTTCCCACCCAGCCGCTCTCTATCACAGTGAGAGCCATTAACCAAACTCCACAGCAGTAAGACAGTTATTTACAATCTGTAACACAGTGGATGTTAAAGTGAAAGCCTTTCAAGTCAAAAAAGGAGAGGCTAGAAAACATCACCATTCACAGCGGTCGATTAATTTACTCAGGGTGCGCATTCGGGCCATTTCCAGTTGCTTTTTTTCTAAACTGTAGGTTGACAAAGGGGGGGGGGGGGGCGGCTTTTTATCTTCCTACTCCGCTCTTTCCTGTCAATCTTAATGGGTCATGAGCAGAAGTTGTCAAACAAGAAAACAGGAGAATGAAGTGAACACTTATTATCTGGCTTGGAGTGGATTTGCTTGGTTTGTCTCGCCTAGGGGGACCATTTCCCATCAATAGGTCTGTTCCTTGTGTACGGAGTGTCTGTATGTGGCTGGTTAGAATTACTTATTGTTTCAGGTAGTAAAGCAGATGTAGTTATGGCTGGGATCAATTAACACAAAGACGCATTAAGCCATATCTACTGCCTTTGATTTGATTCCTTGAATACAATTCAATTAGAGGCTCTGAATGTGCTCTAAATGTCCCAGTTGAAAGTGCATCTACCTGGGCCTGGAGAAATGTAGAAATACATTTAACAGCAGCAGAAAACTCAAGTAAAGGTACTGATATGATGTTATGTAGGTGCGATGAGCTGAACGGTGAGAAGCAGGCTGCTGTGGAGGAAAGTCGAGCCCAGAGTCATGGATCAGGAGATGATCTAGTCTGGTGCGATGCTTCTCTCTTTCCCTCTGTGTTAAAGAGTGTCTAATGTTGCCAGGAACTAGACCGCCCCTTTCTGGTTCTGCTCTGTAGGAACACCGTAAATCCTGAAGATGGAGGGGGTGGGTGAGTGTGGGGGTGGAGGACAGGAAGAAAATACAGACAAAAACAGATGAGGTGAGACAGCGTAAAAGTAAACACATGTCATCTTTGAGATATTTTTAGTTTCTTTCTCAATTTGTTAACAGAGAGACAAGAAACATCCCTGTGTGTCGGAATTCAGGAAACGCATGTCTGTCTCATACTACGGGGAACTGACAGGTGCACAGTGGCGGCATCACCTCCAAACACAGCTCATCCCCAGGTGGGACTTATAAACCTGGCAAGGCACTGTTGATCCACCAAGCCAGGGGTTGCTGTGTGATTAAGCGTCTTTTCAACAGAGCGATCAGTCAGTACCAAACACTGCAAGAGCTGACTGCAGCCCCGGGAGGCAGCAGGTAATCCTACAGAGGAATTTAACCCTTGCAGCTTGACTTGGGAGTCTGCTCCATAATACTCAAAAGATCTCTGGAGACTAATTTGAACTCTGTAACCCCACTCACAGAACCTGTGAATCATGTATTACTGCCCCTCAGAACAAGAGAAACTGACTGCTCTGCAGAAAGCCATCCATGAGCTACCTGCAGCTAAATAAGCAAAGTATGGGGGTGGGGGCAGAGTCTCTCTGTTAAACTGGTTTAGGCTGTTCTGCTCTCTGATCAGGGGTTGGCACATTGTCGTCATAGGGCTAGGATCATATTGACGGTGTTTGTTCCAGAGTAGCGTGGTGTACTCAGGTCTGTGAGGCAAGCTATGGGACAGGTTAGTTCTTGTCCTACTAGGTCATACAGCCCCAGTAGTCTTAAGGCTATTGTTTGATGGCTGAGATGGAAAAGGTAAGACATGGGGAGTGTTCAGTGGTGATGATGGAGGGCCTCAGGCTGCGATACTAAGTGCAGAACAAGTCTAGACGGGCTCAGATGGGTGGATGCTGGATGCATTTTGCCACCTGAGTGTTTTTCTCCAGTTTTGATGCTGCTGAGGTGGAATATGTGGGGCATACTGGCAATGTAGCAAAGAGACTGTTAGCCACCAGACTGGTTCTGTCTGCTGTGGGGCTGACTTAGCATAAAGCGGCGCGTATATTTGTAAAACACTGATCTAGCACGTATGCAAAAATGTGAGGGTTGAGTGTGACAAGAAAGGAGAAATATAATGAAACAAGAGCAAATCTCAACTTTGACAGTCAAATGTGACCTTACCCTTGCTGCCTGTTGTGCATGCGGCGCCGTACTAAAATTACAGCTGCAAGAGAGAGAAAAATGTCACAGCAACACTTTTAGTGATTTTTGCCAGCAGGGTTTTACAACAAAGTACATGTCAACTGTGGGGACACACACCTTTTCACAGACTGACGTGTCAACACACCAATTACTTACCAACTATAGCTCCGGCTAAAAGAGTCATCACAGTCACTCCGGTGATGATGATAATCAGCAATGAGTTACCTGAATGACAAAAAGCCGTACAATTGGCTTCTGAACAAGCAGTAGCAAGTGTGTTAAATTGAGAGCAATGTTACACAGGCACAGCTACAACATCTTTCATACATGCGACTTGTATTTTAATATATTTACTTGAATGTTTGGTATTCAAAAGTGTTGCCTCACCTGTCGATCCTTCTGAACCTTTTGCTTTATCCATCAACGAGTCAGTATCACTTTTGCGTCTGGTGTCTGGAATCAATAGAAAACAGTTGAACGTGTCAATCCTTCATTACATCAACGTTAAGACTCGAAATTGCAATTGCTCCAATGGCCAAAACACCTGTGTCAGAAGAACCTACAGTTTGACATTTTGGAAAAAAGTCAAAAAGAAAGATATGATTAAGATGTACTGTGCGTTCAGACCAACGGGAAAATGGAAAATTCATTCATCTTTGATGCAAAAAAAGTCTTAAGCGGTGGAAAATTATGATCCCAGTAGACAAAAAAAGAAGGGCATTCCTTAGGGTGTGGCTCCCATGTAACTTGTAAGTCGTGAATGGGGCAACCTATATGTATAGATCCACCAGAAAAAAATCAAGACAACCGACAAGATGGCGATGGCCAAATGCCATAAAACAATGGGTATGTGACGGTGGCTACGTCCATAGTCTGTATGTCAAGAGAACTTTCATTTTTACCAAGTCGACATGAGAGCGGCGTTGATCTGGTAAAACAGATCTCTTCATATTGTGCATTTCCTGAGTTGTCAGAATGACTGAGGTCATTTTTTTTCTTTTGCGTCCCTATTTATAAAGATGGATGAAATAAAAGAAAACCCTGCTCTTTGAACAGTTAGTGAAAGATTGAAGTGTCATCACAGAAATTGCAACTCTTTCCTGAGAGGCTGCTTCTCCAGGAACTCGCTGGCTGTAGCCGCCGTCTAAACAGATCTGTAATTCTATCAAACGTCTATCAAAGCCAAAATGAGGAGTGACGGCGAGAGAAGTGGAGAGAGAATGAGAATGCCAATGTTGATTAGCTGACCGGCAGGCAGGGTGGCAGAGATGTCGACGTGTTCATTGGCCTTTCGGCAGAACCCACAGGGCCCCTACATGGAGCTAATTGATTCCATTCAGGGCTTAATAGTCGGGAGGAGGGAAAGCCAACAGGGGCCAAAGCCCTTCACACATCTCATTGGACTAGAACACACTATACACAAAGCTCACTTACTGAGAATAATTGCAGAGGCCATGACCTTCATATACCCTCCCTTGGACAGCTGCCAATACATTGTTTGTGAGAGTGACACAGAAGAAACAAGAAAATCCTACTTTTCTTGTAACTTGGGAACGGAGGTAATCAACTCACCTGTTTTGTCATATAAATCCTCATCATCCATACCTGGGAATTAAGAGGAAAACTGATGATTTTAGAGATGGCACACAATATTCTCTGTAGATTTGGAATAATCCAGATAGAGGCATTTTAGCAGCAATACTGATGTAGTCACTTGTGGGCCAGTTTGATTGCAAAACAAACAAAACAATAAAAAAAAATCAAAAACAATATTGTAACACTAAAAATGAACATATGAGAAAGTAAATAAATCCTAAAATGAGGATGTAGAATAGTGGGACGTGTGAACTGGAAACCATCTCATGAAACATGATGCGCACTTGTTAAAAGAAAATAAAAATATGCAGAAGTAAACATTACTATTATTAACACTTGTCCAGCGTATTTTGAAGTTTTAAAATCTCTCTATCTGCGGGATTTTCACAAGTTCGTGTCAACAAACATGTCTTGTCTGTGTGACCCTTGACGTGTTGTAAATTACATGGCCTGAAGGACACACAAAGCTCCTTGTCAAAGCTAAAATATTAGAACTGACAACATCGAGATAAGGAGCATGTAGAAACATGAGAATGCAGGTACAGCTGATAATTCCGACCAGTATGGATTTGCTTTCTCTAACTAGGCATTTTTTAAACGATACTTCAAACCAGAACCTGCCAGAATTCACTCGTTGATGTATACATTTTCCTGCAAAATAACAAAAAAGCATGACATACCGTCAATAGCCGATCCTTCAGCCTCTTCTGAAAGAGCTGTAGAAATGGATAATTGCATAGATTAAAACATTCTTAAAAAGGCTTTTACTCCTCGTGATTTTGCTCCAAAAGAAACACAAACAACAGCAATCGGAGAGTGCTTACATTGAAAGTACTGCAGTAAAGCTGTGGACTACATTTCATTCTATGCATTTCCCGAAGTCTGTCTAATTTCATTTCCTGGAAGCTCGCTGGTAATTTCTCTGTGCATATGAGGCTTTAATGTTATTCTCTCCCTATAACATAGAACCTTTAATGTTGAGGCATAATTCAAAAGCACACGGGAACAGTCACAGCACATACGTAGGTAGTGAGAAAAACATGCCGGCACAGGGATTCATGGAAGATGATTAGATGTTTATCAGCTGAAAGAAGCACAGAGATGAGAACATACCAGTAGCAGCTGGCAGCAGCAGCAGCAGACACAGGAACAGCAATCGCATCATCTTCAAATGCTGCTGGGGGGAAAGAAACCCAGTTAAAAATATCTGCGATCACATTCAGTCATTGATGTGTGTGAAATCGTTGTATTTTGGTTTAGAGATAGAATGTGATGGAAAGCATCAGCCATATCTATTATTGGGTCTTGTCTGAGACTTTGAGTTTTAGCATCACGTGTAACCCGTCAGTGGAAAACAAAAACTTACGATCCCAACTTGTACGGTTTAAACTGGTCTCAAAATCTATGTGCAAATCTAGACTGCAACCTGAGGTGGGTGTAGGCAACAGGGTCAGCAAATGTTATTTCCCACACTGCTCAGCAGGAAAAAAAAACAAATCAGAGAATTCTGTCGCAGTCAGCTGGCAACAAGTGTTCATCCAACATTTTCATTTCCCTAAGCAAAGACATGGAGGCATGCAGAAGGTTGCACAGCTATAATGCGGTTTTAGGAGGGTTTTACTGGTAAAACAAAAAGGAATAATAAATCAATTTGGTTTAGGGTATTATATCTTGCTATGCTACACTCCTCATTGGGATCTGGGAAGAGAAGGTCACCTTCCACGACAACAATTAATTACCTGTCATCTACATCTTATCACAGACACAAGTGATCACCAGTGACTTTTTTTGTTTACTTTTCTCTTATGGACTAAAATTTAAAAAAAAAAAAGTATTCTCCATCCTCCCCAGAGCCGGACAAGATGATACACCCCTGTCTCTCCCCTGTGTGTGCATTAGAGAGACTGTTTGACTGCGAGTTAGCTTAGCACAATGAATGGTAGTGGACGGGTAGGTTAGCATACCTCTGTCAAGGGATATAAATTACCCTCTCTTCCTAACAGTCTTTGTCTGGATTAATATAACAGGTGTTGGGCAGAAAATTCTTTATGAAACAATTAAAAATTACAAGACAGTGTAATTTTAGAATTACACACACTGGGGAACTCCGTTTCTGTCACTACACCTCTTAAGCCTAACTGTAACGTTAGCAAGTTTTTTTGTTTGTTGTTTTTGCACATCTGTATTCCCCCTTTAAAGTCATCCATCCATCCATCCATCCATTTTCTATACTGCTTGTCTGTTAAGGGTAGCTGGGGGGGGGGGGGGGGGGGCTATCCCAGCTGACATTAGGTGAGAGGCTGGGTTCATCTCGGTCTTTTCATATCAACACATAAATATTAGCAACTGCCATCTGTGAATGCCATCTTTTTTGTTTTTTGCTTTTAGGTCACAGGTTATTAATTAGGTGAATATCACCCAGTACTGATACCCAGCCAATACACTTGTGCAACCCTGCTTTGTTTGAAATCCCACAACTTCCTCCCGGCACACTGCCCCTAACAAATCCTACCTTTGCCCAACATTGCCGCAACAAAGATGTGAAACACAGATGTTCATCACCAACCAAACAAAGCCCCAGCTGTATCCAACACAATACAACGGATGATATTCGTAAGTGGGGAATCATGGGAATGACCTCTTGTTCAGTGGAAGTCCCGGATGAAACCTCACTGGTGACACGTTGCCATTGAGGTTTGCATGGGATCAGGAACTAATACTCGCTCATGCAATGTTTGACACTGCACACAGAGGGAACTCTCCCCACTGACCTTTGTGCCAAATGTTGCACTGTAGGCAGCACTCGATTGTTAGCTATACCCATTGTGTCTTTGTTTCCACCATAGTTAATGAATATGTGGAAAGAACTGATGTGACCCACATTGTTAAGGTGGAGCAGATTATTAAATGGAGCTCCGAGGGACAGTGGCAAACCTCTAAACATTCGTCAAACATCCGACACAGCAGTTACCAATTCACAGTTCTCATTATTACAATTCAAGGAAGTGGCCTAAGCTCAGCATGAATCAGATTCCAGTTCCCATATTTGGTGAACGGAAGTGAAAAAGAACAAAGGATAGCAGACTCCTAAGTACACTCCTTCATTTTGAAAAATACCTGGACATCAGGAAAATCAGGGCGTACTGTACACTGTAATTTGATTCAACCATGGTCATCCACATCTCTCATGTGAGACGAATGTCCACCCTGTAGGGCCGCACAGCGACAGGCCAAATCCACAACAAGATTATCTTCACACCACATTAGCAGAACAGTCTCAAGAACTATTTTGGACAAAGATGTTAATCACACAACTGAAGCTGATTGGAGAGAGAGAGAGAGAGAGTGTGCAGTGTGCATGCATGTGTGTGTGCGTTTGTGTTGTGCTGTGGACTTTTGAATAGCTGCAGGAAGTCCCCACATGCAAACAGCCACAGAAGCTGCAAATAAAAACTCCTTCTGTGTCTAATTTGCTTTGCACTGTCGCTTCTGGTAAAATAATAAAATGATCCAATTTAGAAATATTTATCAACCCAGCCCACTGCCTCTGCACTAAGATGGCCCCTGATGACTGCATTGTTTTTCAATTCGGGTTAGATATACTTGTAGATACGAATGCCGATTGAATTTGCTCTTTAATACTAGACTGAAGTTATAACATATAGTAACCAGGGGTTTGCTTATAAAGTAGACGTGCCAGCTGCCCTAAGGACAGAGATGCAAAGATCATTCCAGCTAAATGTAAAAATCATAAAATTAGGATGCAAAGCTGCAAGAAATGCTGTTGTGTTCCTTCAGTGTGAATAATCTTAATTTATGCTCCGCAATGCAGTTGAATTAACCCTGCACCTGACACAGTACATTTCATTTGTGGATGGTTTTTCTGGTACTCAAAAACACTTTATATTTGGACTAAAAAACACAAAGAAAATACTTCATACACAGAAGAAATACACGGTCAACCCAGCCCTGAAACCACCTTTAAGCCTGGTTTAATATGAATGCTTTCCAGCTCACCTCACACAATCATCAATAAAATACACCCAACCAAGTGTTTAGTGTATCTAAATAAAAACACTGTCACATGCAAACACACACATCTCTCCCATCTTCTCACAATAACTGTCCTCAGCTCAAACCCTAAAGCGAGATTTTAGCAAAGAAACTTTGATGTGAAGATATGACCAGCAGAAGCTCACTCTGGCTCACTGAAGAGACAAAGTATTCTTAATACAATGTTTATTCAACTTTTGCCATTTCTGCTTATGCAGATTCCTTTCTTTCTATAGCTCTAAAATGAACATACTCCACGACGCCGCTGGACTGCAAACATGTATAAAAGTAAAGAGGAATTTCAAAAATAAAACACGATACCTCAGTTCATGCCACGCACATCAGTGAGCCATCCGTCATCGACACTCAATGAGTCTGATAAGCGGTGCGCCTGTGATTAATGGATGACTTGTTGGGAGACTAAGAGGATGAGTGTTCTTGACTGTGACAGATGTGCACCGTACATCCTGTATGACTCCCCCCTTCCTCCCCTCTGCATGTGTGGGATGGAACCAAACTTATGAACACACACACACACACACACACACACACACACACACACACACACACACACACACACACACTAAAATAAACAAATAGTTGTTGTATTTTCCCTGTGACCAAAACAGCAGATTCGGGACATGCAGGTCTCTGTGCACGTACACTTCAGGATTGCTTCTGCTTTATCAGATGGAGACAAAGCTGCTGTTCTCTGTTTTGTTAACAACAGTATCACAAGATCCCAGTCACATTGGGGTTTTTCAGGATTCAGTCTATCTGACATGCTGCCTCGTCATTCCTCTGAGAAAGAGGCGAAAAATAACAGTGAAAAACACTCTACAAAGGCCAGGTGTAACTGGTTAGATAAAGATTTAGTGCCCTAGCCTTACCTCTGACTCTGAGCGGCTGAGAAAACACGTTTTGGGGGTTTTGTTGTTGTTGTTGTTGATTGGAGACCAGTGTTTAAGTAAAATATGCACTTTTAAACGCAAATATAAAGCATGCACGCACACACAGGAAGTGAGAGTTATGTGGTGAGAGTAGTGTGACAAGTCAGGTTTTTTTTTTTGCCTCCGCTGAGCAACGGCACGTTTAAATTGAGAAGATCAAGCGATTAAAATCAGAAGAGCATATCATAAATTACAATGACGGTGCAGAACTCGGTGAGAGCAAAAAAAAAAAAAAAAGTCTAGAATGTACAACTGAGTCAACAAATGTCCCTCACTTTTAGATCAATTAACAATATCTACGTCACATCTACCAGTGGAGTCTCTCTCTGTCTCTGCGTCTGTCTCTGTCTCTGCATCTGTGCCGTTAAACTTGGTGTACTCACCACAGCTTCTCAGTAAGTTCACTCAGCCTCGGCAGCGAACACCGGTGTACAGGAATCTGCTGCTGCTGCCTGCAATAAGTTCTGGGCAACTTTGTGGTGACTTACTGGGGGATTCACAGCTGCCTCATTTTGCGCTCAGCTGCTCCCCACTGTTTACTTTAAAGTGATTTTTTTTCAAACTATTATGTTTGGCCGCAGCGGAAAACACCTCTCGGTGACAGCTCAGAAAGTCAGTCGCCGGCAATTTCCTGAGAAGTTAAACTTAGAAAAAACGATTTATAGCTGTGAATAACTCCGGTAAAGTTCAAGAATGGTAATGATTAACCGTTATGATCAATCGAGACGGTTTCTATACGAAATAAAGTAACGTTCTGTTGCTTCTGTGTGTGTGTGCTTCTGAACTTTTAGTTTATATTTGTATGTGTTGTTATTTTAATTTCAAATAATGGGTTATGTTGGAACAACACTGAATGAAAAAAAAAAGATACTTAAGCATTTGCAAATAATTTATGCTCCTCTAACACGAGCTGACTTGTTATCGTTTAGTCAGATGACGTCACAAGCTAATACCGTTATTAACCCCAGGTGCGTTAACTGGCCGTTTAACTCTTTCTGGCGCCAGGTTATTTTGCCGTTTGAAAGTTTAGTTGCTTCCCAGACATGGAATTGGTGTTAACTTGATCAAATATAGTTGTATGTCAGTTTCCCTGTCGTGGTGCAGAGATGCCGTTGGTACTGCTGCTCCATGTGTGCCTCCTGGGACTGGGTAAGTGGCGTTGGCTACAATTTTTTTGTTTGTAGGTTCTGTTCAAAGGTCATACGCACAGATATGCAAAACACATGACCTTTACCATGCTGAGTATTCTTTAATTTTTATGACAGTTCTTGAATTATTGAAAGTATTGTTCCTATCTGATGAATAACAAGACATTAATAATGAACATTTTTCATGCTGCATCATTGAATTAATTCCCATTCTCTTAAGACACAAGTCTCAACAATTCCGCCTCTGACCAGGATATTTGTCCTGTTATGAGTGATGAATTGGGAGTGCCTGTACAGTATGTGTCAGCCCTTGAAGCAACCCATATCTACACACTGGGTCTTACTGCCAGTGATTATTATCTCGAGAAATCTTAAATTATCTGCTCTCTGCCCAGGGATTTCATCTGAAGGCGTCACTGATTTAGATTAAAAAGGAACCAAATCTCAACTTTCTTGTCACAAAACATGAACTGTCATAATCTCCCTTTTGATTCATTTCAACTCTTAATATTAGCATTGACAGTTCGTACAGTACAAGTTGTGCGACAGATAATATCAATACAAGCTTCAAGCAGGTAACACCATATCCATGCAGAGTATTGGTAAAGAGTTGAACCTACGTTTAAATAAGCTGCAGTCAGGCTCGTCTGTGTGTGCTGCTGGTATGTTGTTGCTCCCACACCAGGATCCTTGTTATCATGGAAACAGCCAGAGTGTGTATGCACGTTAATACAGGTGAACTCAGTCAGGAACTAGGAGCGATGTTCTTCATTGGCTGCTGAGCTTGTTGAAACCCGACACCACAAGTCTTATCTCTGCTTCCCGAGTTGACTCACCACATACTGGGAAACCCATCCAACTGAGCTCATAGGAAAAACATGTAATCATTAAGTGTAAGTGAGTTGTTTGTTGCTGTGAAATCAACAAGTGTGTTCTTGAACTTGTTTAATGGTCTCTCCGCTCTTCCCATTTAGCAGTTTATTCAAATGTGGGTTGTATTAAAACTATATTTTCCTCCTCAGGTCTGTGTGAGGCGAATCCCGGTAGGAGGTTCCTCATGATGTTTCCCCCTCACAATGACCCAAGCGCAAATGCTAGCCGTCGAGTAACCATCACAGCCACTAATATGACTTCAGTCAGTGTGAAGGTTCTGGAAACTGACTTTATGCAACAGATCTTTATCCCCACTGACCATTCAAAGACTATTAACTTGCCCTCATCAGTAGAAATGGCAAGTGGTCAGTCCTCCCGACTCCTCAGTGTGACTTCTGCGTGGCCTGTTACAGTTCTTGCCTCATTTTGCACTCAGACTGGTTGTGAGCATAGCCTCCTTCATGATGTTACCACCTGGGGAACCCACTACTACCCTGTTAGTCCAAATTTCCCCAGGCAAACTGCTGTCAGCCAGATGGTGGTCACCAGTTCAGACCACGAGACATCAGTAGACATCTTTCTCTCTGGGGAAGTGGTCTTTAAAGGTGATACATACCCCATGGGAAGTATCCTTACATTGCATTTAGGAGTGCTGCAAAGTGTCTTTCTCCAGAGTAATTACAGCCTCTCTGGCTCAGAGTTAAACTCTCAAGAAGCTGTAGGTGTTGTAGTTGGGTTTACCTGTTCCCAAAACACAGCAGGAAACTGTCTATATGGATTTACTCAATTGAACCCAGTCTCTCACTGGAGTTTTGATTATATTATCCCTCCTTCAGTAAACACAGGAATGAGTCCCAGTTTCCTGTTGGCAATTGCTACAATCAGCTCTGATCTTGACGTAAACAGCAGCACTGCACGGAAGAATGTGTCTCTTGTTGGTGGTGTTATGAAGGTCATCCCAGTTGTGGTGTCAGATAAAATCCACATCACTAGTGACAGTCCTCTTCAGCTTATTTACTTCAGGTATGACAATGAGCAGCACTCTTCTACACTGACAGCACTGCTCTCTGTGGATGACATATGCCAGAGTGGACCCAAGTTTGATTCTGCCACTCTGAGGGAAAATCAAGTTAGCAATTTTAAAACAGGAGATTTTGAGTCTGGGGATCATATTTCCCTGCCTGATGACAGTACAGAGACCAACTCATCTTACACAGATGAGGGATATTATGTGAGCATCATGAAGAGTCGGTTGTATCCATCAGTATGTGAGGAAGGTGTGTATTGATTTTTCACACAAAAAGTTGGCGGTCTGAAACCCTTAATTGTAAACATGCACTTGCTTTCTGCCTCTCCAGATACAGCCTCCTGTGAAGAACTGCGCTGCAGTCACAAACAGACGTGCTCTATCAAAGATGCAAAACCATTCTGTTCTCCGAAAACTAAAATATGCTCTGCCTGGGGTGACTCTTATTATCGCACGTTTGATGGAAGGGATTTTGCTCTTCTGGGAAACTGTAACTACACTTTCGTTCAGACTACCTGTCCAGGCTCGAATGTAACTGTTCGCTTCCAGATTAATATAGCCAGAGCATATTTGAACAGTGCCACTGCCTCCACCATCCACACTGTGGAGATAAATATCCAAGGTTTTAATATCTCCATGGTGAAAGCTGAGAGAAACCATGTTAGGGTAAGAGCACTGAACATAATTAAACTCAAACACACTTTAGTGAGTTCATTGTCAATTTTTGCAATTTGATCTTGTAGATTAATCAAAAGAAGAGAAATTTGCCCTACACCTTTTGGGAGAGGGTCCTTGAAACTTTACCAAAGTGGTGCCACTGTTGTCTTGGATACTGTGTTTGGCCTGGCACTCCAGTATGACTGGGTTCACCATCTCCAGGTGGAAGTGGGCCCGGAGCTGTATGGAGGTCTATGTGGCCTGTGTGGAAATGCTAATCGCAGCTTCTCGGATGGCATCCATGGCCTGGCTGAGACCCAGGCTGTGGATTTTACCCTCCCATGGGTGCTGAGTAGACACACAGGCTTCTGCAATGAGGAGTGTGCTGGTGTCTCATGTCCAGTGTGCACTCAAAGCCAAACCAAAATGTACCCTGGCAGTAAAGGTGACCTGTCTGGGGATATTTGCAATCTACTGAAGAAGAGTAATGGACCTTTTGCAGACTGTCATCCATTCATCAATCCTGAGCCCTTTGTTCGTAGTTGTATGAACAACCTGTGCATCAGTAGAGCTGCCTCCTCCATGTGTAAGCCCTTGATGGCCTATGCCAACATCTGCCAAAGACTTGGAGCCAGAATCTATAACTGGAGAACCATCGCCAATTGTCGTGAGTTTCAAAACTTTTAATAACTTTTTTTTTTTCTTCTGGAATAAAAAGGAGCTAAATATGTCTTCCTTTGCAGCTATGACATGCCCCATAAACAGCCACTATGAGATCTGTGGTTCTGCCTGCCCTGTTACCTGTGGTAACCTTGAGGCCAAGCATAACTGCTCCCTACCCTGTGTGGAGTCGTGTCAGTGCAACAAGGGATATCTGCTGAGTGGCGGGAAGTGTGTAGTACCTAGCAAGTGTGGTTGTGTTCTCAATGGGTCCTATTATCTCCCAAAGGAGAACTTCTGGACAGACCACTGTCAGGAGAAATGTGTTTGCCAGCCAAGCTCCAAGAAGGTTATGTGTACTCAGTCTCATTGCCAGGATGGAGAAGTGTGCGGGGTATCAAATGGTGTCATGAACTGCCATAAAGATGGGCCTGGAATTTGTGTGGCCAAAGGAGACCCTCATTATACCACCTTCGATGGGCGTAACTTTGATGTCCATGGAAACTGCAGTTACCTTCTAACATCCCACTGTCCCTCCTGGGGAGACCTGAATGACTTCAGCGTAGAGGTTCAGCACCAGATGAAGGAAGCCACCAATGTTTCCTTACAGCGTGTTAAAATGGTGGTCTCTGGTTACTCTATTGAGATGTCACACGAGTTGGGAAGCAGGGTTATGGTAAGGCTTGTTTTGTTTTTCATTTTAATACATTATCAACCAGTGACTGCTCACCGTGCTGAGTGTAATCATTACTGTTTCAGGTAAATGGTCTGCTTTTAAATCTTCCGTCTGTTTTGAGCCAAGGCAAAGTAAAGCTGTATATGACTGGATGCTTCAAATGCATAGAAACTGGCTTTGGTGTTGTTGTGACATATAGCTCTGACATCCTGACTGTCCAAATGCCAAGGATCTACTCTGGTAACTTGTGTGGCTTATGTGGGAACTTCAACGCGAATCCAGAAGATGATCTAATGCTGGAGGAAAACTCTGATCTACCTCAGGTTGTCAAACAGTGGCAGACCAGCAGTGAAGATGAATGCGTTGACGTGACCATGGACACCTCAGGCTGCAGCCACCAACAGCTGGCTCTTTATCAGGAAAAGGATTTCTGTGGAAAGTTACTGGATACTGAAGGAGTGTTCCAGAGCTGCCACAAAACAGTTGAGCCACAAGATTTCTATAATAATTGTGTTTATGACCTGTGCAGTGGCAACCACACAACCCTGTGTCAGATTCTGTCCAGCTATGTTGCTGTATGTCAAGAAATGGGAGCTATTGTAGATGAATGGAGACATTCCAACTTTTGTTGTAAGTATGTATGAAATACGACCTTTTGTCATGTTCGATATGTAGTTGAATATTTTGAATGATTAAATTTTCTCTGCTCTATCCTCAGCTCTCTCCTGCCCATCTAACAGTGAATATCACCTGTGTTCCAGACACAGGTTTGACTGTGTAGAAAACCCAAGTCCTCTATCACAGAGATGCAGAGAAGGCTGTTTTTGCAAACCCGGGTTTTTCCACAGTGGTGGCGATTGTATACCAAACTCTGAGTGTGGCTGTAGTTATGATGGTGTTTACCATGAAATACATGAGAACTTCCACCCTGATGAGAAATGTCGGCTACACTGCATCTGCAAGGGCCACAATCAAGTGCGATGTACTAATCACACATGTCCAACTGGAACAAAATGTGTCATTCAAAATGGCCACCGTGCATGCCATGAATTACAACCAGCTAAATGCACAATCATGGGTGGAAGACACCTACAGACTTATGATGGATGTAGCTTTGACTTTAACATGGGAAGTTGTCGTTATATAGTGTCTAAGTTTTGTGATGAGTCTGAACCTACTGCTGTTTTCGATCAAGGTCGGCTTGACATCGGGGTCTATGGAGTGAACATATCATTGGAAATGAAGTATTCGGGAAAAGTAAAGGTAAGAAGTTAAAGGATTAAACTTTTTTTTTAACTTGCTTTGATTGTAATTTAAATATTTCACATTTTCAGATTGATGGTGTCCTGAGGGGTCTTCCTGTTCAGCTGGATCACGTAGCAGTGCTATATTCTGGGTCACTGACTCGAGTTGTCACTGACTATGGAGTTATTACTTATGGAGGGCCTGATTTGATACACATTGTGATTCCTGCACAACTAGTGGTTCCTAGCTCCCGTAGAAAAATGTGTGGTTTGTGTGGGAATGTCACCGCCATTGCCACAGATGACAGACAAAGCCTGAATGGTAGCCTGTCTAAGGATGCCATATTTGCATCTTCCTGGTCACTTTCACCGCCTGCAACAAACTGTTCTGAAGACTGTGAACACTGCCCTGTATGCAATTCTACCATGGCAGCCGAATTTGCCTCTGATAGCCTCTGTGGCATACTACTTGCAGTCGCAGGACCATTTAGTATTTGCCACGCCACTGTGGACCCACAGCCTTTTTTCCAGAACTGTGTCAATGACTTGTGTAGGTCTTACAATGAAGAATTGTTTTGCAGTATCTTGAGACAGTATACATTTGCATGCCAGGAAGCAGGAGCTGAGGTCAAGCCATGGAGGGGGGGCAGGTGTGGTGAGTTTGTCACCCTACTTAAACATGGTTTCATTTGTCATTTATGTTGCCAGTGTGTAAATAAAACAGGCCCAGACACATACCTGAATGGCAAGCTCAACATAGTAAAGTTGCCACAATGATTCAAGGCTACTGGGCCTCCTATACAGTATATTAACCCTTGTCTCTCTCCCACAGCACTCTCATGCCCTGAATACTCCCATTATAATGTATGCATTAGTGCATGCTCTGAGTCCTGTGCCATTTTATCTGATATCCCCTGCCCCTGGCCCTGCCATGAAGGATGTCAGTGTGACTCTGGATACATGCAGAGTGGAAATGGCTGTGTCACAGCTGAGCGGTGCGGCTGTTTTTTCCGTGGGCACTACTATGAGGTGAGTTACTATGTTTTCCATTGTTAACAGAAATTCTTGATCCCTTTTTAAAAAAATGTAACCTGGAAAAACATTTTCCATTTACCTCTGAGCCAGATCAGTGAAGGCACATGGTATTGAGAAGCTTATAGGTCACTCCCAATGTCATTGAAGTTTTAAGCAACATCTAAATACCTTTTTGTTGTTCCAATCATTGGGGAAAACATGATTCATTAATAACATGACTGAACCTGCATATGACCACAGCATAACTAATCAGAAAAATCCACAACCTCTCGTGAGTTACAGTATCCAACTGTAGACACCAAGCAAACACACAGGATAGGTGACTCACTGTCTTCTGCAGGTTGGAGAGATATCATGGGCTGAAGGATGCTCTGAGATGTGTAACTGCACTGCCAATGCCACCATGTGCTGTGAACCAGCCTCTTGCCCTGAGGGAGAGAGCTGCACCCTAAATGATACCTGGGGCTGTACAGGGAAGGGTAAGCCCAACTTGTCCCGCTGGGTCAGGTGATTTCCTCTCAGTCTTATGGTGTTTCAGTCGGCTGCATCATACAACACACTTGCACAACACAATGCTGCTTTACCAGATTGTGGACTGTCACTGTTTGTGGAAAAACAAAAATTCAAGGGTTGCAAAACAGCTCCAGGGAGTGTCCTGATTTGACTGAAATCCGTTTGAACCCTCACCCTTTGTTGAATAGTTTAGTTACTAAAAAGGTGCAGCCATGATTCTGTCACACATGGCGTGGCATGTTAAATGTGCTATATTCAGAATAAATCCTGTTTTTGTTTTTGTTTTTTAACATCCAGACATCTGCATCTCTGTAAAAAATTATGCAATCTGTCAGGAAATATGAAAACTGCTTTTTCCCAGCATATTGTTTATTCTTCTCCGTCAGCCGTATCCTGCCCGTTGAATAGCCATTATGAGACCTGTGGCACAGCCTGCCCTGCCACCTGTGAGGCTCCCGTCAGCTCAAGACCCTGCACCCTGGCATGTGTTGCGGGATGCCAGTGCGACCCAAGTTTTGTCCTGCATGGTGACAACTGTGTTTCCTTATCACAGTGTGGCTGCACTTACAATGGCCACCACTACCACAGTAACCAAACCTTCTGGGCTGATGAGTCATGCACTGAACAGTGTGTTTGTGACTTGTACACCAACCAGACAGTGTGTCATTTGGCGTCTTGTGGTCCTGACGAATACTGCAGTCTTCAGGATGGAGTCAGAAGCTGTGTCCTGCATCCCAAGCAGATGTGCACATACAGCGGTCATCACATATTCACCTTTGATCAGCGTGACTATGATTTGCATGGCACCTGTCAGTACCAGTTACTGGGCATGTGTGAACAGAGGCAAGGCTTTGATGTCATTGAGGTTCATGTGCAGACGGATGGACACCTTGAGTCAGCTCTTTACGTTCTGGTCCGTATGAGTGGCGCGCTTGTGGAGCTGAACAGCAAACATATGGAGGACATACAGGTGAGTGTTCTTTTCGTGCTTTATATTTCTTGCCTACTAAATTCATTCTAATGATTAAAATCTTAAAATATGTTGCCACTATGTTGACTTTTAAATGCAGCTTTGGCACCCCTTACAGGTTGATGGTGTTAAGAAGAACCTGCCGTACCACCTCAATCCTAATGCTTTGGCTTTATCTCTGGGGTTGCATTTATATATCTACACAGATGTGGGATTTGTATTGAGTCTAAGCATAGAAGGGATTGTAAGCATTCATCTGTCTACTAAATATGCAAATGCTACTTGTGGCCTATGTGGGAACTTCAACTCTGATCCTGCCGATGACCTAACAGTAAATGGCACGGAGCTTCTCAGTACAGAGCATTTTGGAAAAGCTTGGCGAAGTGGGCAGAATCCTTGGTGTGTTGAGGGCTGTCTAGGCGGAAGTTGTCCAAAATGTTCATCTGACCATTTGGCACGTTACTCTGACTCAGAGGCTTGTGGCAAGATGCTGGAAGCTAATGGACCATTCAGACTCTGTCATAACAAAGTGGAACCCACCAGCTTTTACAAGCACTGCATCAGTGACCTGTGTCTCTATGGAGATCTCCAGCCTGCAATATGTCGCTCCTTGGCCGAATATACTGCTGCATGCCTCTCCCACAATGCTACAGTTTATGCCTGGAGAAGCCCTGCATTTTGCCGTGAGTGTTTGTGCTTCATCTCAGGTGTATTAAATTGATATTCGGTAACTATGCTGTTTGGAGTGCAGCACCATTTCTGGCAGGTGGATATGGAGTTTGCAGAGGGCTGTGCAAGCATGTAATATCATGTTGTGGAATAGATATGGATCACACAACAGGAGGAAAATTGAGTTTGTTTGTTTTTTTTAACTAACTGATATCTGCCGTAAAATACACAAAGATAAGTACCTATTGGCAAACTGAAGACGTAATTCCTGAGTGCTGTGACTCCTGTTGGTATGAGGCCACAACCTCTAGTCTGCTGTGGACCACTAGATGGTACTAATGCATCACTGGTCAACCTAAACCTTTACAACCTCTGTCTGTTACTCTACAGATGAGCCCTGTCCCTCCAGCCCCAGCTACAACAGCAGTTCTGTCCCTGTTCACTTCTGCCTTGGCTGGAAGAGTAACACAGTACAGATGCCTCTGAACATTGGAGAGAACTGCCTCTGTGAAGCAGGTTTAGTTCACAGTGGCAGCACCTGTGTCAATCCAGAAAACTGCGGCTGCTTTTACCACAAAGAATACCTCAGGGCAGGACAGGAGGTGTCTACATGCGAACAAAGCTGTTTATGTCATTCGGGTGGACATATGACTTGTCATAATATCTCATGTGGGGAAAATAAGGAGTGTAAGCGTATTGGGGGCGTTCAAGGTTGCCATCCCAAAGCCAAAGTAGCGCACTGCTCTGTTGACGGAACCCAGTTTAACACGTTTGACGGACAGGCGTTTGAATTTCATGGTTCCTGTAACTACACTCTGGTTCAGACATGCTCTCTCAAGATGGATGTGGACCCCGTTTTGATCACTGCACAGGGCAACCACAGTGAGGGTCGACAGATCCATCTGCATGTCAGTAACATGTCTTTAAAGATGTCGAGAGATTTTCCTGGGAAAGTTCAGGTAACCCTTTCACCTTTAACATAAATGTAAATTTGCCCTGCAAAGCAGTTTTTCAAAGCATTCTCAACTCTATGGTACTGTTACTTAAATATATATTAAAATGATTCCTCCCTCCAGGTAAATGGAGTCTTAGAGAACCTTCCATTCTCACTGAACAATGTAAGTGTGAGTCAGACATTTGACTGGAGAAGCATCAAGACCCCTCAGGTGGAGATTATTTCTGACCTACGCAACCATATAAAGATCAACATTCCAGACAATTACCACCAAACTACCTGTGGCCTCTGTGGGAACTACAATGATGAACCCTCAGATGACATGCAGCTGCCCAATAGCACCATTGTCTCTGATCCTGACATCTTGGTGCCATCATGGAAGTTACCTAATAATTCATCCTGCAGTGACACGTGTGATGGCACCTGCCAGCTGTGTCAGTCCGCTGTGCCAGAGTTTACTGCCAATTTATACTGTGGCCTACTTACCCATCCCGGAGGACCGTTCTCCTCTTGTGGAAGTTTGGTTTTCCCACAGAAATACTACTCACTCTGCATGAAAAACCTTTGTATTGCAGAAGGACAAAAGTGGAGCCTGTGTGATTCACTGCAGGCCTACCAGGCAGCATGCAAGGAAGCAGGAGTGAAAGTTGACCACTGGAGGAACACCACAGGCTGTAGTAAGTCCAACAGGCATAGTTCAAAAATGAGATTAAGTGAAAAGCAGTATCTCAACTGATAAATTTGTTTTTATGTAGCTCGATGTCCTCAATTCAGCCACTTCAGCCAGTGTGCCAATATTTGCTCCTCACTGTGCCCTGAGATTGGCCAGGCAGTGCAGTGTCCCAAAGACTGTGAGGAGGGCTGCCAGTGCGATCCACAGCACCTGTATGATGGCCACGCTTGTGTACCGGAAAAGCAGTGTGGCTGTGTGAAGGATGGGAGGAGGTTTAAGGTCAGTTTGAAGATGTTTTGTATGCAGTCTGATTTTAAAAGAATATAATTCTATTAGTCCTTCATCTGTGTTCACTGTTTTGTTTTGTTTTTTAATTAAGAATTCTACTCTAATAGTTTACCTCCTTAGTAAATATCCACCTTTTTTAAATGTGTGTTTTTCTATTTCTAGGTCTCTGAAAGTAAACTTCTGCAAAACTGTACTGTTAACTGTACCTGTGGGCCTCCACTTGTCTGTGAGCCATACTCATGTCCCCTGCTGCATAGCTGTGTAGTTTCAGATGGAATTGTTGGCTGCCGCAAGGGTGGTGAGCAGATTTAGTTGAAGAAAAGCATGTTTATAACAAAGTAGCTCACTGAATTTGTCTGGATATAAAACTAAAGTTCCTTTTACTTTTCTTTGTGCAGAGCAAACCCTAGATCCATGTCAGGGAGCATGTGATGAATCAGAGAAATGCTACCTGAGCAATGGTGTGCCTGTCTGTGAGGGCCGTCGGGGTCGGTGCTGGACCTGGGGAAGTCAGCACTACCACACCTTTGATGGACTCTACTACAACTTTGATGGTACCTGCACCTATCTGCTCGCAGGCAGCAGAGGGGCAGCATGTGGTTTAACCCCTTTCAGTGTGTCTAAAAAGAATGACTGCACACAAGCTTCGCAGGTGGTGACTGTGAATGTTTATGGGTTCATCATCAAGCTTGGTGCCAAAGGCAGCGTACATGTAAGTTCAGTTTAGAAAAGACTTAAGCTCAGATTCTGTTTGTTACTAACAGCTTGTCCTTATTTCCAGGTTAATGGTCAAGTGAACTACATTCCTATTAATCTATTGCGAAGTAAGATCCAGATCTCTGACAAAGAAGGCAAAGCTCTGCTGAAGACAGACTTTGGGATGCAGGTCATCTTTGACTGGAACACAACTGTTCTTGTGATACTGCACCCGCACTATAAGGGCAAAGTCTATGGGCTGTGTGGGAATTTTAATGGCAATTCTCAAGATGAGTATGCTATAAATGCACCTGGTTTCCTGGTTCATCCCGTTAAGACAAGTTTGGAGTTGGCTCTGGCTTATAGACTCTTTGATGGGGACTGGACCTGCTGTAGTGGTTGTAAGCAGAAATCTGATGAAATGACCTTGAATGATACATTTTTTTCATCTAGTCACATAGGACAATGTGCAGTGATCATTGATCCCAATGGTCCATACTCAAGCTGTCATAGTCGAGTCAATCCAGACTCCTTCTACCAAAGCTGCATAGTGGACCTCATGCATGGCAGAGGCTCAGTAGCTGCTCTCAAACAGGCTGTGAATTCATATTCTACAGTTTGTGAAGAACCAAATGAGGACAACCACAAGGAATTGATTGTCAGTAAGTAGTTATGTTGAAGTTCAGTGTGTATCACAAATGTCATGACCATTGTAATATTGCGTCAATTCATTTCAGATGTTAAATGTCCACCAAATAGCCACTTCAAGGCCTGTGGATCAGACTGTCCACCAACCTGTTCATTCACTCCCACAATCTGTAATCTGAAGTGTGTGCAAGGCTGCTTCTGTAAGCCTGGTTTCCTCCGTAGTCCAGAGGGCTGTGTGTTTCCACAGCAGTGTGGCTGCACAGATTCTGGAGGTAAATACCACAGCCTAAACACAACTTTCTGGACTCCAGAAGACTGTGGTCAAACCTGCGTTTGTGGGCCGGCTACAGGAGAGGTTACTTGCAGCCCATCGCAGTGTCCCAGAGGAATGGTCTGCAAGAAACGTCATCACAAGAGGATGTGTGAGACTGAGAGCCCCATGAACTGTACAGTCGTCACAGGACTACATTTTACAACCTTTGATGGACATCATTTTGACTTCAGGGATAGTTGTGCATATTCATTAGTACAAACCAACTACAACGTAACTAGCTTAACACCATTCAACATCACATTCTCTGATGCAAGTTGCCACAAAAGATTTTTTCATAGCTTTACTTTAACACTCTCAGTCTATGGTTTGGAGGTAACACTGACCAAAACTGACCCAGGAAGGGTTATGGTAAGTATTTTGAGTTTGACAGCTTCAGAAGACCTATAAACAATTCTAATGTTGTTTTTGTGTTTTCATTCAGGTTAACGGGCTGCATAAACCATTGCCTTTCTCTCACGACAAAGGCCATGTCACTGCATATCAAACACCATCATCACTCGTCATTCAAGCTGATATGGGTTTACAGCTGCTCATCTATAAGACTGGCACCATGATGGTCATCCTCCCCAGCAGTTATAGATCTTCTGTCTCCGGTCTTTGTGGGAATGCCAACACTGACCGTCATGATGACCAAAGGATGCCCAATGAACAGGAAGCCCAAAACACACTGGAGTTCGCCCACAGCTGGAGGTTGGGGGGATCTCAGGCCTGCAGGTCCAGCTGTACTCCCAGGATGAAGCACTGTCCTGCAGAGGCACAGAAGCTTTTTGAAGGCAGTGATTTTTGTGAGGTGTTGTTGAATGAGCTAGGGCCATTTGCAGACTGTGCTTCCGGGTTGAGTCCCAAACAATACTTCCGCAGCTGTGTAGCAGATACCTGTTTTTACGGAGGACACTACTCAGCACTCTGCAGTGCCATCACTGCTTATGCTGCTGCCTGCCAAGCAGCTCAACTACCAGTGAGGCGTTGGAGGAGTGACACTTTCTGTAGTGAGTAAATGGCTCTTTATAAATTCATTTTGTAAATTGTTACCAAAGCTGCTAATTATGGTCCAATTCAATGGACAATACTGATATGTCTGTCAAGGTTCAGGGATGTAACACTGCAAAATGAAGTAAGGGCCGTCAGCTGTCATTGACTCAAAGGCGTTTGAACATTTCATACCAAAGAATACTCATGCAAACTTTCATGAGTTATGCATAACTGAACATTTCCCTTTCTGTAATTAAGGATATGAGTAGCCACCACATATGAAAAGAAGTGTGTGTGTGTGTGTGTAGTTCATTCCTCATTAACTCTTAAGTCCTGTGCTCACATTCACAATGTTGCACCACTTCAACTCAGATTCAATACACTTATAGTACAATATGTGAGAAATTTAGGGTGACCTTGTGCATGAAGAAAAAATTCTCAATGTAAGTTTTTTAATTTTGGGTTATAAAACTTCTTTGAGAATATATCATTTTATAATTGTTCATTCTCTCTCCCCATAGACATGTTGTGCCCCAAGAATAGCCACTATGAGCTGTGTGGGCCTCGATGTCCTGTTACATGTGATGGGCTTTCGTCTCCAGCAAATTGTAGTGGAGGTTGTGAGGAGGGTTGCCAGTGTGATCCTGGTTACATCCTGAGTGATGGCCAGTGTGTGCTGATATCTGACTGTGGCTGCATGCATGAGGGCCAATATTACCCTGCTGGTGTCTACTACTCTGGGAAAAGCTGCCAGAAATGTATCTGCAATAAAGGAAAACTGACTTGCAGTCCCTCACCCTGCAGGCCCACTGTGACATACCCACTAAATAATGCCCTTGTCCAGTATAGGCCTCTCAACTTTGGGGCATGTGAAGTGATTGCTGGCTTCAGCTACATTACATTTGATGGCTTGGTTCTACCTCACCATGGAGCACACACCTATATCGTGTCAAGCGTCATGGATTGCTATTCTGTGCTAGTTACATTTAAGGAGGACAGAAATGGCTCCATTTTTACAATTGACAAGCTGCAGCTACTTACATCCATGCCAGTGGAGGTTTCAATTGATCCAGAGACTCCATGGAAAATAAAAGTAAGTTCTACAGTCTGCTCATAATGTCTTATTACTGTATAACTAAGAGATTCTCATTGGCCTTTCATTTCAGGTAAATGGAGAGCACCACACTTTACCTTTTGGCAGTGGTAAAATTAAAGCATTTCAAGATGGTGACAGGTTGACTGTCACCACTGAAGAGGGGCTGAAACTTGAGCTGTTCACCACTCTCTACATGAGGATCACCATACCACAGGAGTATGACACCCTAGCTTCAGGCCTCTGTGGGAATTTCAATGGGGACAAGTCTGATGAATTGGAGCTGAGGAATGGTCATCTCGCCAAAAGCATCACAGAGTTTTTGCACAGCTGGGCAGCTACTCCTGGACAGAGAGTCAGTGAAACTTGTGGGAGCAAATGTGATCAGTGTAGCTTGTCTCCACAGGCCACAGTCGCATGCGATATCCTGGTGGCTCCAAGTATTGAGTTCAGCAGTTGCTGGAACAATGGTGTGGAGCCACATATTTACAAAGATGTGTGCATCAGAGCAGTTTGTGCTGGAGCAGGTCACATAGAGGCTGTGTGTCTAGCACTGGAAGCATATGCTGCAACCTGCCAGGCTAAAGGAGTAACTGTAGGCTCCTGGAGAGTGAATACTCCTTGCTGTAAGTGAATAATTTTGATCGGTTAAAATGAGTATGTGGCCCACTCAAATATTTTTGCTTGTACCACCAGCTCTCCAGTGTCCTGATCGCAGCAGCCCCAGTCAGTGTGTTGGTTCTGGCTCCAATGTGTGTCCCGCCTTGCTGCAGCCTGGTTCCCCAGCTGCTGGCTGTTCAAGTGGCTGCCAGTGCCTGAATGGAAACGTGTTTGATGGGGGCGAGTGTGTACCATACAGCCAGTGTGGGTGTGTTCTTCAGGGTCGATATATCAAGGTAAGTATAAAGGCTTCATGCAGGTAGGAATGCTATGCAGTCTCAAGAGAATAACATTCATATTCAAAGGTACAGTAGTACTCGGCATTTAAAGCAATGACAGAATTCTCTCTTCTCAGATGGATGAGGAACTGTACAGTGAGGACTGCTCAGAGAGATGTTGGTGCCACCCTCTGGGGGGGGCACTATGTGAAACAACAGCTTGCAGCCCTGAGCAGTGGTGTGTTCTCAGGAATGGTTCCTGGGGATGTCATGACAGACAGGAAGTCTGTGAACTCAAAGACAGCCTCCAGGTTTCCACACTCAGTAGGCAGCAGCTGAAATTGGAACCCAAGTTATCCTACAGTCTGATGTCCCTCTGTGATGAGGCCAGTGAGAAGTGGTTCAGTCTGATCTCTTACTATGGACCCTGTGATAAGAACACCACCAGGCTTGCTACTGTGTTTCATATCCTTCTGCAGGGATCATCAGTTTCTATCCAGGATGGCATCGTGATGGTGCAGTTCCATTTAGAATTCTGATCAGCAAAAACCGCAACCTGTTTTCTAATGATTTGTGTTAAATCTGGGTCAACTGTCCTCCCTCACAGGTGGATGGCCTTTTTGTGTCCCTCCCCCATAGTTTGCCATCAGGGGTGTCCTTGTCCTCTGGTGTGACTCAGGACAAGTTGGAGGTCACTGTAATTGTGAGGAGAGATGAAGGGATGGAGTCAGAGTTTGAGATGGAGATTGGCGTAGCCATGGTCACAATCAAGGTCACTCCCTGGTACGCTGGGAAACTGTGCGGTCTCTGTGGAAACATACATGAGCCGCACTCACATGGGTCAGTCAAGTCATGGGTTCTACCAGACTGTCTCGGCTGGTAAGTGAAACTCCTCCCCATTTTTATGTACCCTCATTAAATGGAATGTTTTCATTCTGTCAATAATGTATCTTCCCTTTTTACAGTGGGCCTCACTGAATTGTGAATGACCGCAATGTCTTGAATAATGTATGTGGAATAATTTTCTAATAAAACAAAAAAAACAAAACATCCATCCATTTTCTTCCACTTATCCTGTTAAGGGTCGCAGGGGGGCTGGAGCGTATCCCAGCAGTCTCCTGGGGAGAGGTGGGGTTCACCCTGGACGGGTCACCAATCCATCGCAGGGCTCAAAAAACCCTAAAAGTAGAAATTTATGGTCAGTTAAGTGTCTTTGGATGGCCCCTGTCATAACGTTTTACATAACTCTGGCAGCGTTCTTATCAGTTGTGCCCACACCCTTATTCATACTAAGGTGTTCATGTAGGTATTTGTTTGGTTCAAAACCGAATCGATGACTGTTGATTTCAAAGATGGGACACACCTTTTTATCCAAGTCTACAATACACCAAATAAGACTCGCAGTCTGACAAAGGTATACTAAATATTTGACATTGGTTTTGTTAAAAGAAAAACCCACTATGTAACTTTGGGGTGCCAAGTTATATTTACTTTCTGTAGTGAGTGATGCATCTAACTTTGTTTTGAAATCATGGCTGAGACACAAAACCAACAAAGCTCTTGTTTTTCTAATGCTGCCATTTCACAGAAACAGTCATTTAATTCATGTTTATTTGAAGAGCTCTGTTACAAAGCTTACAGGGGCATCAATGCTTACAAGGGTAACCTTGCTTAAAGGTCAGAAACTTTAGCATGTACAAATATCAATTTATGCCAATGTAATGCACATCAGAGTAAAACTGAGGATGTTTCCAACTAATTAAAACATAACCCAATTTTCATTATTACTATTTTTAAAGTAAAACAAAATCCGAAGGTCTAGTAGTCTAGTAATGTAGTTAATTAGATAGAAGTTATATTTATCCCTTTTTTCACAGTGAATATTTTTTTTATTCCTCCAAACCCAGCCCTATTCTCAAACAGAGTGAAGGATGGATCAGAGTTCCATGGGTAACTTCTTAGATAAGTTGTCATTTTGGTCTTATCACATTCTTGCCTTGCCCTCTAAACTGGATAATTTTGTTTGGTTACGCCAGAATATACAGCTGAATGTGGGCAAATCATTACATTGACCTCAATTTCAAGAAGCCAGCATATCCAGAGGTAAGGTAAGGTCTTCAGTTCATCGAAAATTTAGGAACCAGGTTCCTCTGGAAATGTATCGCGTGTTGCATGATCCATTCAAGCATCGGCTCTACAGAAGAGTTTGTGACAGGTTCCAAGAAATGACTGCCAAGATGTTCATATGACTGGGTGTGTTCGTATAAGCAAAAGATCAATGATGCATATGAAGTTGGTATTGGACCTCACGCCAATGTCAACACACAGCAGGACCTGTAACTGTGCCAAGTTCTGCCTTAATTTGTTTTAGATTGGTTGTTTTTGTTTGTGGGAGGACATATATAAGGATGGAAGTGTAAATCCTCTTACACATGCCACTTGGCAGGTAAGTGCAAGTCATTTTAAGATTGTAGATCAACTGTCTGGTCAAATTACTAAATTGAAATTGCACATTTCTGTCTTTCAGCAATGGGAACCATTTTGTTGCTTTTTGCAGTGGGGGCTTTACTCAGCTGTAAGTATATTGAATTGATAAGAAATGTTTCATGTATTTATTTTAAAAAGTAAAATGCATGGTATTGTCATTTCAACCCTGTGTGGGGTTTTGAATTTTTTTCTTTTCAAGTTCATTAATACCTAACAAAAAAATTGCCCACCTTTTAACAACGATCAAACCTGACTAAATGTGGCTCGCCTAAATTGATCACAGTAGGATTCCCCCTCAAACCTCCAAATTCCCCAGCAGGACACTTGGCCAGGTAATCTGTCCATCTGAGAAATTCATCCAGGTTGTCACCCCCATCTGTGGAAAGCATTTCTGTGCGCTCACACCAGGTGCTTGAGTGAATAAAGCAGAATGTTTAACGTGAAGAACTTGTGAGTGCTACGCACAAAGGATAGCCATCTAAATTGAAATTTGCTTTTGTTGGGAATAGCATTTACCTTCAAGTGCTATTGAGTTGGAAATATTATACTGAATGGATGAAACAGGAGTGTAATCTAAATCCCCCAGGCCTTGACTGAGCCCAGAAAAATCTTATTTCCACAGCAAAGGCAGAGATATTGATAATATTTCCATTATGCAATTATATTGTCTGCACAAGTGACTTATTGAGTGCCGGTGAAAAGCAGTCAAGTGACTATTGCTCAGTCTAAATCTCTGACAGTGGTTATAGAGGGGGAAAAGCAATCCATCCATTATATACCAGCATTCATCCCAGCTTTTTAACTTTGAAATGAAGGTGTTTTTTTTTTAGTCAGTATCTCTTTGGTGTCATATTGTTTCTTTATTCTGTGTTTGCAATCCTAAAGTCTCAAGCCAGGTTTTGTCTTGCCAGTCTGTGAATTCTTTGATTGCTTTGGCACCAACAGTCTCATTCATTTCCCAAGGCTTTTTTGACATATTTTTCTCTTTTAAAGTAGTTTTGAAGCTCTGCTTTGTACCTGACTACTTAATTTTAGGTAGCCTGAAAACATAATTGTGTCTTCTGATGTCTTTTGACATGTTATTTTCTCCGATCTGCCAGGTCCATCTCGCGCTCGGTGGGCAGGGAGAGATTTTGCCCTTTCTTTCATGCAGAATTATGTTCCACACTACGATAGTCCTCGCTTCCAGCTTTACATCAGCGCTGTTCAGCCCAATGCTAAAGTGACTGTGCAAATCCCTCCATTAAATTTCAAACAAGAGAGAACTCTACAGGCTGGAGAGGGGGTCACCATAAGTCTCCCCACTGCTGTTGAGATGTATGGCTGCCAGAAATCTCCAAACACGGTTCGCATCAAAGCTTCTGCAGATGTGGCAGTAAAATCCTTCAGCTACAAGCTGTACACAGCAGACACCTCAGTGGTGTATCCCACCACTGAGTGGGGTACAGAGTACTTCATCTTTACTCCTTCACCATCTCCATATAGGACCTTTAAAGAGTTCTCTGTGACAAATGGAAACAAAAGGAACAAAGTGGAGGTTTTTCCAAAAGGCTCAATCAAGTTCCAGGGTCGTTTTTATAAGTATGGCAGCAGAATGGAACTGGATCTCCAACCCTATGAGAGTGTTCAGCTCCAGAGCGTGTATGAGCTTTCCGGGACCAGAGTTGCCTCCCAGTTCCCTGTTGCTGTTTTCGCTGGTCACTCTTGCACCTGGCATTTCTCTAAATGCAACCATGTATATGAGCAGCTACAGCCAGTCAGTAGCTGGGGATCAAGCTTTATTGTACCTCCTCTGAGCTGGCAGAAGAAATTTGACAGTGTCTACATCCAGGCTTCCCAGCTAACCCAGATCACTGTCCATGATGGCAAACATAAAGATGTTTTCAGCTTGAGCAGGGGGGAGATGAAAGAGATCCGCTACCATGACCCCGAAACACTATCCATTCAAGCTGATCATGGTATCCAGGTCCTCCTCCTGTTCAACGGTGTCACATATCTCTTGTACCATTACTTTGACCCATTCTTGATGACCATCCTGCCAACTGACCGCTTCTGCTCCTCTTACTCTCTGGAGGCTCTGGGGGGCTTTGAAAATAAAGCCCTGATTGTGGCAAAAACCAGTGCAATGGCAGAGCTGCGCATGGATGGTGTGAACCTGCCACGTAGTGTCAAGTGGAATAAGGTCGCCGAAACAGACTTCTCTTGGGCAGAGATATCCTATAAACAAACCAGAGATGGCACTAGACACTCTTTTTCCAGTTCTGGTTCCCCCTTTGCTCTCTACAGTATTGGAGTCAGCCAAATGAATGGCTATGGTGCCCCAGCACAGTGTTTACAGTCAGGTGAGGAGCAGATAATAGTGTTTAAAAATGTCATGTCAAGAACAAAAGTAACTGTGATCAGAAATCAAAACATTTAATGTTATACAAAGTGGAAGTTTCAATCAACTGTATGGTATTTTTTCTTCTTTCAGAAACTGGTTCATTGTCCTGTAGTACTATCACCTGCAGTGCCAATGAAGTATGTGAGATGAACGGCGGATATCCTTCTTGTGTTCCCAAGCCAGTGGAACGCAAACCTGGCGTCTGCTGGGCCATGGGAGACCCCCACTACCACACATTTGATGGGAGATACTATAACTTTATGGGTACCTGCACGTATGTCATGGCTAAAAACTGTGGAAAGAATGATAACCTTCCACCCTTTGAGGTCCTCGCCCAAAATGAAAACAGGGGAAGTCTCAGGGTGTCATATGTTGCCCTGGTTATTGTCAAGGTGTATGATGTCACCATCACTGTAGCTCGTTCTGAGACAGGTTTTGTAAGGGTAAGGATCTTTACCAATGTTACCTTGTTTACCCTTACTGTTAAATCATCATTATTTTATGATGATGATTCAACACTTTATATATTGCCTGTATGAAATATTATAATTTTTTAAATTTCTACAACTAACTGCCTAATGTTTCTTCCTTTGATTTTTTTTTTTGTGCAGATTGAAAACAACCTGTGGGGTTTGCCAATTGTTTTAAACGATGATAAACTGATCGTGTTTCAGAGCGGACGCTCTGTGGTTATTGAAACCCAGTTTGGACTCTCTATCCGTTATGACTGGGAACACTATCTTGAGGTTGCCCTGTCAGGGAGTTACGCCGGTAAAACCTGTGGTCTCTGTGGCAACTTTAATGGCAACCCCAATGATGATTTCACCACACCCTCAGGCAGCCTTGCAGATGGGGCTGTGGCTTTTGGAAGCAGCTGGAGGGTGCCAGGGTTGGTGAAAGATGCTCTGTGTAGAGATGACTGTGTGGGTGGCTGTGAGCGCTGTGAACACAGCCAAATGAAAATGTGGGAAGGTGACTCTTTTTGCGGGCTCATCACACTTATAATAAGTGGCCCATTCAAGAAATGTCATGCAATCATTGACCCACAAGCATACCTGGAGAACTGTAAATATGATGTATGCATGGGAGGGGGCCTCAGACACTTCCTCTGCAGAGCATTGGAGGCTTATACTGAAGCCTGCCAGAATGCTGGGATTCAAGTGTATGATTGGAGGAAGATGGCACGATGTTGTGAGTAATTCTTGCATAAAAAATTACTAAACTGTCATTTTCTGTTTTTATATCACATTATATCACAAATCCTCTTTCTTCTCCCCAAAAGCTGCTAAATGTCCAGCAAACAGCCACTATGAACTCTGTGGTAATGCCTGTCCAGCCACTTGCTCAGACCCTAATTCCCCATCCAAATGCAAGCGTCCCTGTGTAGAGACCTGTACCTGTGATGCTGGATTTGTTTTGAGTGGGGGTCAGTGCGTGTCTGCCTCTCAGTGTGGCTGTACATATGAGGGTCGATACATCCCAGCAGGAGACTCATTCTGGGCTGAAGAGGGTTGTCGGCGAAGATGCAAATGTCTCGCCGGAAGCAGACGTGTGGAGTGCCAGGATAAAGGCTGTGGGGCAGGCAAAGAGTGCCGGGTGGTTGATGGCATAAGAAAGTGCCAAGCAAACTCCTACAGCACGTGTCAGGCTACAGGTGACCCTCACTATCTGACCTTTGACAAGAGGAAATTTGACTTCCAGGGCACATGTGTGTACCAGCTGGTTGCACTCTGCTCCGAGGACCCTGAGTTGGAACCCTTTGAGGTGCTGGTTCAAAATGATCACAGAGGCAGCAAAGTGGTTTCCTACACCAAGTTAGTGGAAATCAAAGTGTTCTCCCTCAACATTGTCATTACGAGAACACACAAAGGACTGATCATGGTACAGCCTGCACAATGTTTGAACGAAGTAGTCTTTCTCTTGAGTCTCTATGGCATTTTAAATAATTGCCAAGTGCATAAATGTTTTCATCTTCTCTAGGTGAATAATGAGCTGGTAAACCTGCCAATCACCCTTGACGGAGGAAAGGTGTCAGTATATAAGAGTGGCTGGTACGCTGTCGTCACCACAACTTTTGGCCTCGAAGTTTTCTTCAACTGGGAAAGTGCAGTGTTTGTAACACTGCACAGTAACTACATGGGAGCTGTCTGTGGCCTCTGTGGCAACTACAACGGCAAACCCCAGGATGATTTGGTTCCAAAGAATGGTCTCAAACCTGTGTCACCAGCAGATTTTGGCTCCAGCTGGAGAGTGGCTGAGATCCCAGGCTGTGTTGATGGCTGTAAAGGGGTGTGTCCTGACTGTGACATAACCCAGAAGATTCAATATGAAAAAGGAGATTTCTGTGGGATGTTAAAAGATCCCAATGGGCCGTTCCGTGATTGCCATGCTAAGGTGGACCCAGCTGGCTTCTTTGATGACTGTGTTTATGATGTATGCCTGTATAAAGGCAGGAAGGATGTGTTGTGCCAGTCTATTTCTACATACACATCTGCCTGTCAGAATGCAGGGGCCAAGGTGTACAGCTGGAGGACCAGTCAGTTCTGTGGTGAGAAATTGATGGATTTTTATTATCTCTTAATCGTACAGCGATCTAATTTTTCTGTCTGTGCATTCATTTTAAATCAGTGCTCCAAAACTAAAATATCCCTGGTGGATAAACCAGACATTCATATCATAACCCTTGTCTACTTATCTACAGCGGTAAAATGTCCGGTCCATAGCCACTTTGAACTTTGTGCCACCGCCTGTCCAGCCACCTGTCACAGTCTGGCCCCTCCTAAAAATTGTCACGCTGGGTGTAAGGAGGGCTGTTCCTGTGATGAGGGGTATATCCTCAGCGGAGATCACTGTGTTCCCTTCTCGCAGTGCGGCTGCGTCTATGAAGACCGCTATTACCGGGTCGGCCAAGTCTTTTATCCAAATGGAAAGTGTGAAGAGGAGTGCAAGTGTCTACAGGATGGACAGGTAGTGGATACAAGAATACAAAAAAAATTTGCTGTCAGTAATCAAAATGAACTTTTTTCTCAAATGTTTTTCTTCAGGTTGATTGCAAGGAGTTTAAGTGTGGCCCCAATGAGAAGTGTAAAGTGGAGAATGGCATCCAAAAATGTCACCCTGTTGGTAAAGGCTTGTGTGACGCCCTTGGTGACCCACATTATCGCTCTTTTGATGGGCGAATATTTGATTTCCAAGGTACCTGTACTTACACACTCTCCAAGAGCTGTGGGATCGAGGGCACCCACCTGGTGCCCTTCTCTGTTCAGGTGGAGAATGTGAAGTGGGATGGGCTGCCAACCAACAAAGTGGTTTCTGTCACCAAGCTGGTTGCCGTAGAGGTTTACGGATTCACTCTAATAATGAGAAACAACATGTTTGGAGTCTTGGTGAGAAAAGACAAATGCTTCACTTTCGGCATACAGTGAAGTCTGCTCTGTAATTGAATAGCAGTTGTTTGACAAATTGAATCATTCTTATTAACGGCTATTTTCTTGTTTTCTTTTAGGTAAATGGAATTTTTTGCAACCTTCCCCTGAATCTTAATGATGGAGAAGTGCTGATCTATCAAGAGAGCATCCATTATGTCATTGAGACAAATTTTGGACTGCTGGTCACTTATGACCTGGTCTATCATGCTACAGTCACTGTACCTGGTAATTACCGTGGTATGGTCTGTGGTCTGTGCGGCAACTTCAATGGTAATAAAAATGATGACTTCCAGATGCCTAACCATCAACTCACCAATAATGTGAACGATTTTGGAAAATCATGGAAAATCACCATCCCCAATGTAGTCTGTGCTAATGGCTGTGAAGGGAATTTCTGCCCTAAATGTGACGCAGTTCGAACGGCTCTGTTCTCCAAGTCCACCTATTGTGGTCTTGTCTTGGAACCCAAGGGCCCTTTTGCAGACTGCCACACAAAACTGAAACCAGAGCCTTATTTTGATGACTGTGTGTTTGATGTGTGCGCATCCAATGGTGATGGAAAGGTGTTGTGTGACAGCATAGCAGCTTACGCCTTCAACTGTCATATGGCAGGAGTAGATGTCAAAAACTGGAGGACGGCTTCATTCTGTCGTAAGTGACAAAAAGAAATCCTCCAAATCCACCTCCTACGTCTCGTCTGTCATATTAATGCTGTTTTGCATGTAAGCACAGGCTTCTCTTTGATACACTCTAACATGTGATAATTGATTTCAGCCATGAAATGCCCTGCCAACAGCCACTATGAAGTATGCGCAGATGCCTGCTCTGTATCCTGCCCAGGCCTTACAGAGATAGTCAAATGCTCTGACAGCTGCATAGAAGGCTGTGAATGTGATGCTGGCTTTTTATTCAATGGACAGACATGTATTAAGGAGACTGAGTGCAGCTGCTATGACAATGGAAAAACCTACAGGGTAAAACAATCCATGATTTATACAACCATTTATATGTTGTCTTTTTTTTTATCCTGATTGCTTCGTGGGTTAAGCAAATAGTAAAATTAAATTAGCTGCTTTTTGTCCACTCCACATTAATAGTGGAGTACTGTTTGATCTTAGATATGTACAGATTTCCTCAGAATAAGGTCCCTAAAGTTTCGTTTCTTTTTCAAGGGAAATGAGCATAAAATTACATGACACCCTCTTTACGCTGTTTTCTTCTTCTCTGTCCCAAGCCTGGTGAAGTGGTATATGAGGATGACTGTAACACCAAATGCACATGTAATGCAGCGACAGGTCTCACCTGTGAAAAGTACTCCTGCCCCCAAAACACCAAGTGCATGGTCAGAAAAAAAAAGAGAGCTTGCTACAACACAGGCAAATCCTTTATATCTGTGAGCTTTCCTTTAATGTGTGAAATACTAAATTGCCAATGAAAGTTAAAAGTTACACTTTGTCTTCTGCAGATCTCTGTAAAGATGTCAGGTGTCGGGTCAAGGAGAAGTGTCGTGTTGAGTATGGTGAAGCCGTGTGTGTCCCTGACTACACAAGCACCTGCTGGGCCTGGGGAGACCCCCACTATCACACATTTGATGGGTACAATTATGACTTCCAGGGTACCTGCAAGTATGTAATCTCAAAGACCTGTGGTAACCTGGATGGTCTAGTTCCGTTCTCCATCACTGAGAGAAACGATAATCGGGGAAACAACCGTGTTTCCTACGTCAGAGAGGTAGAAGTGTCAGTTTATGGGTCAAACATCACCATCCGCAAAAACCAAGTTGGTAGAGTCCAGGTAAATGCTTTTCTTTTTTGTCTAGTGTGTTCAGTTTTTCAGTTCTTTATGCTATATACATTGCTCTTGTTCAATAGGTGAATGGGGAGCTGCTGAACCTGCCACTAAGACTGGATGGAGGGCAGGTGGTAGTGTACCAATATGGTCACAGTGCAGTGGTGGACACAAATATTGGCCTGATTGTTTCCTACGACTGGAATTGGAAACTGGTCATCAAACTGTCCAGCAGCTACTACAGCAGTGTCTGTGGTCTGTGTGGCAACTTCAATGGCAAAAGGGATGATGAGCTCCAGAATCCAGCTGGCAAAGCTGTTCCATCAGTGATAGAGTGGGGCGAGAGCTGGCAAACGCCTGAGCACGACAAGGACGGTCCTTGCTGGGGCTCATGCAAGGATAAGTGCCCTGCCTGTGAGAGTGACCAGTTGAAGCTCTATGAGACTGAGGTCTACTGTGGAGCCTTAACAGCCAAGACCAATAATGTGTTCAAGAGATGTCATGACAAAGTTGACCCTCAGGCCTTCTTTACCAACTGTGTATACGATGTGTGTATGTACAAGGGAGACAAGAAGATGTTGTGTCAGGCACTGGCTTCTTACAGTGAGCAGTGTCGTGAGGAAGGAATCATCATCAAGGACTGGAGGAAAATTTTGGGCTGCCGTAAGTATTTAGGAGGTTTCTGTTTAATAAATATTTCAAACAGATATTGACTTTGTTTTATTTTATTTTCCAGCAATGGCCTGTCAGCGTCATAGCCACTATGAAGAATGTGCCTATCCATGCCAACCATCCTGCCCATACCCTGAAAAAAAGCAAACCTGCAGTGGTGCCTGTGTTGAGACCTGTGTGTGTGATGAGGGTTATGTCCTCAGCGCTGGTGTGTGTGTGCCTGCTAAAGAATGTGGTTGCTCCTATCAGGGCCGCTATTACAAGCCAGGCCAGCGCTTCTGGGCTGATGAAGCTTGTGGTCGCCTCTGTGAGTGTGATACGACCCTTGGCATGGTGACATGCAGCAAGGCTTCCTGCTCCTCCGAGGAGAGATGCATGTTAGTGGATGGAGAGCGTGCTTGCCGACCCATAAGTCACGCAACATGCACGGCTTCAGGTGACCCACATTATCAGACGTTTGATGGGCACAGGTTTAACTTCCAGGGCACGTGTGTATATCAGCTGGTTGGACTTTGCTCTCAGAATCCTGGGCTGGTGCCATTCAAGGTCACCGTTCAGAATGACCACCGGGGAAGCAAAACAGTGTCCTACACAAAGACTGTCACATTCTCCATATATGGCATCACCCTCACCATCAACAGAGAATACCCTTATAAAGTCCTTGTAAGTATAAATGTGAATAATGTGAAGCAGAGGAGTGGTTTCATAAGACACTGCATACAAAATATGACTTGTTTTGATGCGGTTTTATAGAGGAAATAAATGGGACACAGCATGTAATAACAGTATTAAATTTAAAAACGGATACTCTGAGCCTCATTCAAAGCGTGGATGAGTGGATGATAATGCCTTCTGTTATTGCGCTAATTCTGACATCCTTCCTCTGCATGTATATTTAATTGCATATTAAAATTTCGATCCAGGCAGACTTAATTAACCCAAGATTTAGCTGCAAATTAGAATGGATTAGCAAGGACTGCAGAATTATGAAATCTATAATCACGTAAACATATTCCCCCTCTCTCCCTCCTTTTCTTCTCCTCAGCTCAATGGGCAGCTTGCTTCGTTACCTTTGTATTACAAAAATGAGCTGCTTGTGTTTCTCAGTGGCTGGACAGCTGTCGTGGAGACAGATGCTGGTATAAAAGTGACTTTTGACTGGCGTAGCACCGTAAGCGTTACTCTGCCTAGTAACTACCAGAGTGCTGTGTGCGGTCTTTGTGGCAACTACAATGGAGAAGGTGGGGACGACCTTACCATGAGGAACGGCCAAATCGCCCCCGATGGAGCCAAGCTGGGGGAGAGTTGGCAGGTGGGCCTCGTACCAGGATGTTCATCCGTCTGCCATGGACCATGGTGCCAAGCATGTGCTGACTCTCAAAGGAAGGAGTACCGTGCCCTTAAATACTGTGGTATTATCGCTGACAATGCAGGGCCTTTGAGAGATTGTCACAGCCATGTTGACCCCACTCCATACTTGGAAAATTGCGTGTTTGATGCTTGTCACTATCATGGTCACCATGGAGCGGTTTGTGATGCTGTTGAGGTCTATGTCGCTGCCTGTCAGAGCCTTGGAATCACTATCCGCTCCTGGAGAACCAATAACTTCTGTCGTAAGTTTGTGGTTATGTTTCTTTTTTTTTATACAAGTTTAAATTCCCTTATTAAAATGTATCTTTCTTCTCTCCCCTTCTTCTCATTAATCTCACAGCAATGTTGTGCCCTGCTAATAGCCATTACTCCCTTTGTGCCACGGGTTGCCCAGCCTCCTGTGCAAGTTTAGTCCCCCCAACTAGCTGCCACAGGCCTTGCATAGAGGCTTGCGAGTGTGACGAAGGCTATCTGCTCAGTGGTGGTTCCTGTGTGCCTGTGAAAGACTGTGGCTGCACCTATGATGGCAAATACTACAGGAAAGGAGACGTTTTCTACCCAGAAACCGAGTGTGTGGACCAGTGCACCTGTGGAGAGAATGGTGCTGTGTCTTGCCAAAAAAACAGGTGCCGTCCCGGGGAGATCTGTAAGCTTTTAAATGGAGTGAAAGGCTGCCATGCTGTGGGGCAAGGCAAGTGTGTGGCTTCTGGAGACCCCCATTACATTTCCTTTGATGGACACAGGTTTGACTTCCAGGGTACCTGTGTCTATGTATTGGCCAAGGTGTGTGACGATGACAAAGGCCAACTAGTGCCCTTCTCTGTAACCCAAGGGAATGAGAAGTATGGGAATGGAAAAGTGGCTGTTACTAAGTCAGTTGCAGTGGCAGTCTATGGTTATGTCATTTACATCCAGCAGGGAGTGGCGTGGAAAGTCATTGTGAGTTAAATTGTTATTTAAGACTCCCTGTGTATGTTCTATTTTTTGTTTATTTCCATGTTGTCTATCTTCCTTCCCTCAGCTGAATGATGAGCTTTTCAACCTTCCTCTCTCCCTGGATAATGGCCATGTCAGTGTCACCCAGGAGGGCCGTCACATAATTGTTCGGACAGACTTTGGATTGACCGTTCTCTACGACACTGTCTACTATGTTGAGGTGATTGTTCCATCTACATACCAGGGGAAAATGTGTGGTCTGTGTGGCAACTACAACAAGAATGCTGGTGATGACTACACACTTCCTGATGGCAAACAAACACGGAATGTTGATGAATTTGGGAAGGCATGGGTTGTGGACCTGCCAGAACATGTGTGTGGTGGCTGCGGAGGCCAGTGTCCAGTATGTGAGGAGGCCAAGGCCACGTTGTATGGCAAACGTGATGCCTGCGGCATCATGAGAGTACCTGATGGACCTTTCAAAGCTTGCCACAGTAAAATAGATCCGGCTACATATGTGTCTCATTGTGTGTTTGATGTTTGTGCTACGGGTGGCAATAAAGACACTCTATGTAACAGTGTCCAGGCCTACGCGTTGGCCTGCCAGAATGCAGGCGTACAAATTCAGCCCTGGAGGAGCAGCTCCTTCTGCCGTGAGTTACACATAATGGAATTTTTGCAAAGCAGAAAAATTGTCTCTTTTTTTCTTTTACAGCTGCACTTACAAGGTCTTACAAATGTCCTTCTGTCTTGCAGCTGCGTCCTGCGGTCAGCACAGTCACTATGAGTTGTGTGCTGACACATGTGGAGGCACCTGTGCCAGCATTATTTACCCATTTTCCTGTTCTGAAAGGTGCTTTGAAGGGTGTCAGTGTGATGCTGGCTTTGTTTTTGATGGAGTCCGATGTGTTCCCATGGAGGATTGTGGCTGTGTACACAATGGCAGATATCTGATGGTAAAACTAAATTAATAGTGAAATAAAATTATTCTTTATATTCTTCTCAATCAATTTCATGGCAATCTACCTGAAAGATCGATGATTGTAACATGAAATATATGTTTCCAGGTGGGCCAAACAGACGTGGACGAAGACTGTAAGTCGCAGTGTGAGTGCCACGCCTCTGGGCTCGTAAAGTGTGAAAAGCTGTCCTGTGCTAGTGAGGAGTTTTGTGGTGTAATTGATGGCATCAGAGGCTGCAAAGTCAAACAGGGCCACTGTAGTGTCAAACAAGCTGCACACCTCACCTCTTTTGATGGCATGTCTGGAGCAACTGGAGCTCTGGGAGCATTTGAAGTGGCATCTCTTTGTGACGAGACTGCTAAACTTTGGTTCCGTGTCGTCGTGGACATCAGGCTCTGCAGCAAAAAAGGTTCTCCCACCGTTGCCACTGTGCACGTGTTCTTCAAGGACAGCATTGTCTCTGTGAACAGTGAGCATGTGACCTGGGTGAGAAATGTTTTAACTTTTTGGTGAACCCACTCATTTTCAACTATTTATTTGCCCAAACGATTGTTTTTATTTTGTCTCATGGGATTTCCTCCTCATCCCTATCTGTTATCCAGGTGAATGGCAGGAAAGTCTCTCTTCCCAGCAAAGTGACCAGTGAGATATCCGTCCAAATCTCAGAGGAGACTGTGATCATCAGGAGGGCGTCTGCTGTGCAGGTCAACTATTCAATTTCACAAGATGTCACTGTCATTATTGACAGTAGCTTGTCTGGTAAGATGTGCGGCGCCTGTGGCAACTACAACCACGACTCCAAAGATGACATGAGGACAGCAGATGGGAAAATCACCACTGATGTGTCAATAGTTGTTGATTCCTGGAGCGCTGGGGACTTTTCTAGATGGTGAGTGTTATTTTCTAGATATTATAGGGAAACAACACATCATTCCATTTATTGCCATTACTGATACATATAGTTCCAGCATTATACTCTGGCTCCTAATGTAACAGGGTATCTGTGACTTCAGGGGGATATGGTTATGACTTTCAATAAATGCTCTAAATTGGAGTATTCACCATGTCTTTTTGTGACAAACTTAACCAAACCTCTGTTACCTCAGTTAAGGAGGTCACAGCTTTGATGGCATTTGTCAGTAGGGTCATGTAGGCTGATTTACCGTACTTTGTAGAGGGGTCTCATATGGGCCAAGGAAGACTCTTGGGTTGGATTCGTCATAGTGCCACCTGGTTGCATCAGGAAATTACATGTTATTGTTTTTTACCCCATGATGAATTCCTTCCAGTGAGTTGACTTCAAACATCTCAAATTTGGTCAGAAATGACTTAAAAAACAATAACTTTGATGATGGGTTACTCAGAAGACTGAGTTTTCAATCAGTCCTGGCCTGAAGAGCCACCTAGTGGTGAGAGGAAGTAAGTCTGATGTAACAAATATAATGTACAGCAACACAATGTATAGTCAGTGTGTTCCACCTAATGGTTACAGGAACTAGTATTTGCATCCACTCATTAGTCTGCTCCTTCATGAAAAATACAGACATTATCAGGTTTCACCTCCCTCTCGCTCCACAGAACAGCCACATGCTTGGATAGGTGTGGGGGTGTGAGGGACCAATCATTGCCGTTTGTTTTACATTTGGTTTGGCTCGCCTGAGTGTGCTCCTTGGATTCATCATGAAATCTATATCTACATTTAAAGCAGCCAAATAGTGGGGAGGAAAGACGGTTTCTTCTGTGTAATGTGGAAGCTGTAATTTACCAAATGCACTGCAGCTCAGACCGACCAGTGCCCACCCACAGCTACGTGCCCCCTCCACGCTCCATGAACGTCATCTCAGTGGTTAGTTATATAACCAGACAGGCAAAGAGCTTGACTGACCTCCTCGGCATGGGATGCAACTATGCCTCCGCACCTCCACTTTTAACCTTGAATTCTAGCTAGTTCTGATCTTGAACTCAGGCCTGTCCTTTATTATGCAAATAGAAAACTTAATTTGACCACTGAAACAATCAAGTACAGATCAGCTAGAGCCCGGAAGATGCTATGACCATTCAGCCGCTTATTCTCTTAACAGCAAGAACTAAACAAGGACTCCACAGAGCCCCTTTAAAGGAATGAGAGTTTGGTTTTTAATTGCATTTGGTCCAATTTAATTAAGAAATACCAGAGAATCCCCTATGGTAATTACTGATTAAAAAGCAGGTGAGGCTGACGGGCATGGCCATCAGAAGCTACCAAGCTTGCAATCCAATCACTGCTTGTCATCCAAGGACACTTAAGACTCATCTGGGTGCAATATTAATTTGAGCCTTCATCCTTACTTCTGTGTTCTAGCCTTGAGTCAGTGCCATTGAGAATTAAGTTTTATCCATCCCCCTTCCTTTCTTCATTCAGTGTAGCTCTTTAGGATTTCTTATCACCAGACCCTGAGCATTGCAGCCTTGTACACTCAGAATCAGCGTTGCTCCTGAGTGTTTGCATGTGCTTTTAAAATGCAATTTTCTGCCGTGTTGGCTGTAATCTCTGCTCTGCCTGAGAGAACGTAGCTTTACTTTGCTCCAGTGCCCTTTGACTTTTTTTTTTCTTTTTTGTTTTTCAGTGGCCTGTAGAGATTCTGCTTCTTTGCTGATAGGAAACATCTGATCTGCAGGTAAGAATTTAATAGTTTGTTTTTCTTGTGAATGAAACAAAGCAGCTTATATCCATACTTTTTACCCCAATGAACAGGATGAAGAAGGATGCGACATTCCTCAGCTGAAGTTGCTTCTTTACAGGCTGTTCTTCCACTTGATTTATGCAATTATTTTCTTAAGTGTAGCTTTGTCTACTTCCCAACTGTTCACACATTCAAAGTAGAGCAATTTAGTATATGCTTGAGCAACATCTCCATCTAGTGGAGCGGGAAGTTATATCATCTCACTCTAGCTGAAAAACAGTCACACAACCTGTTGTAAATTTTGCGTTTTCTTACTGTTTTGACCAATGAAGAGTTTTGCTTTGGTGTGCAAAAGTTAATGCAATTCCGGTAGAATAAACTGTCTCTTTACCAAAACCTCCCTTGCAGTTTCTTAACGAGCCTCTTGTCTGGGTAAAGTTCCTGTGTCTTAATTAGTTGAAACCACCACAGCTGTTGAAAGATTGCAGAGGAAAGTCGCTGTGGTGACTTGAAAAGAAATCTCTGCCTCGGAGATGTACGGGGAGAGACAGAAAGGAATGCATTAACCATAACATGGGTCTGACTTCACCATACTGACAAAGGGGTCTACTGTTGTCTTCTCAGCTCTATGTTTTGGGGGGGGAGAATCTGACAGTCTGGTGGTGAAGAGACCTTTGGCAGACCTTTTGAGGCGACTTTATCAGACTGGTGAAGGCGTATGCGTTCACAAAAACTACGCTCCAACTGACGCAGCTGATAAGACTGTTTGTGTGTGTGTGTGTGTGTGTGTGTGTGTGTGTGTGTTAAAGTTCACTCCATATGGTTTTATATTAACGCTAACAACAAACTGCATGGGAAGACAAATCCTATGTTTACCTATGCGCGGGGTAATTTTTGGGAGTAACTTTACACAGCAGCACCCCGCCTCCCTCCCTCTCCCCACTCCTCAGACCAGACCGAGAAGAGACGCAGCTCCACTTGCATAAACAGCCGAAGAACTTTTACAGAATGCGCAACTCCTAAGTAATTATTTTATAATCAGACATTTACCTAACTTTGAATGGTCTAAGAAAGGTTTTCATATTTTATTTTTTGTGAGTTTTCTTTCATTTGTAACTTTAAAGCTCAGCTGCTGCGGAGAGAGACAAGACTTAATGCAAAACCACGGTAAGTTCATTGAATGTTCAAACTAACGCTACAATGAACGCACGTCCGTACACTCATCAGATCTGCATCTTTCTCCTCTTAAGACTGTGGTTCTGTCCCGAAAGCTCCTCTCACACACAGAATTCAGGTTTACTTCCAACTTCTATCCAAATGCCTGTACGAACACCTAATCATTTAATTGCATGTAGCCATTCTGCTTTCGCGTGTTATGTATTGCTTTAAGATGTAAACGCGTACAGTTGCTAACAACGATACATCACACCTTAAGTAACGAATTGCTCCTCGTCTGTATCGCGTGAAGTGGCGAGAATAACGTGAAGCGGCTGTAGTGGGGGTCGGTCGCGCGAGTAAGCGCTCCATCGACAAATCTGAAATGCGCACACATGTAGTTCATGTGTTTCTTCTTTTCTCCTGCAGCAACCAAACTGAAAAGTTTGAGAGCGAGACGAAATAAACTTGTAAAAACTGTAGGTTCAAAGTATTTCACCTCTTATGTACTTTTTTTTGTTGTTGTTGTTGACTAGTTGCAGTTCGTGTTTTCAGAGAGCGACGTTAGCATGAACAAGCTAATCGACGCATCAGCTGTCGCATTAATCCCCCTGCGACAGTTGTAACAACATCGTTGCTGCTTCAGCCCAGGTCCTTTCCTGTCCTACCAGTCGAACCCTTTCGGTGACCCAGGAGGTGAACAGACAAGTGTGGATTGGCTCGTCTGAATAAAACGCGCTGTATTTGTTTGATTAAACCTGATTGCCAACTTTTGCTGTTAATCCTGTTTGCAAGGTTCAAGTGTTCGTTCTGCTCCACTCTAGCTCCGTGTTCACACTCCAGTCACGCAGGAATATTTTTGGGCAGGTGAAACTTAATCTTTGCAAAGCTAAACATTACAGTGCGTGTTTTAGATTTTGTATAGTTTCCAAATGGAGGTAAATCCACCTGCATTTATTTCCACATCCTGGAAATGTTAGTGTCACACGTGTTTGTGAGGTAAAAATCATTGCCCTCAAGTCCTGTTACCAGTCATGCATCTGCTAGGAGACATAATGGTAAATGAATCATAAAGAATGTACTTGATAATATATATAGACAGAAAAAAACAAACGAAGGAGCTTGATTTCGTGTCCACGAGCTGTGTGTAAAGTAGATGAGCCAGCAAACTGAATCCAAACCATCTACCTCGAAAACAAATGCAACTCTACACCAGCCCGGCCTTGGAGCCCATACCCTGGGTTGGTGCAGGGACTGAAATAGACCATCCCCTCTAACCCGCATTCACACAGTGGAGCGATCTCTGTGGCTATATTCCATGATGTTGCTGCAGTCATGATTTATTTAAAAATCTGAAGATGGTGTTGCAGAGTCTTAATGTCCATGAAAACCTAGCTTATTAAAAAAAAAGAAGAAACAATCAATCCTGATCGTCATTAAATAGAAACAATACCAGTAAAGACAGAAGGGGCTGAAAATAACTGAAATGCTGAAAAGAAAATCCTCATAAGGATTTGAAGATTTTACCAATTTCGCTTCTACGTTTTGTTTAAGTGAAGTGGGAAAAAAAGCTGAATATTTTAACATGTAGAAGGTGGAAACTGACTACGTAAATACACACAAGAATGTCCTTAAAAAGCTGAACAGTTAGTTATTTGATTGGTTTCCGTAGCTGACGGTGTGAAAGCATGTCTGAAATGTGAGCACTGTAAGCGGGAAGAGGAGCACGTCACCTCTAAATAGAACGACTCAATATTTGTTCTTGTTTTCCATAAACAGGTACGATGGATCTCGTGGTGTTGGTTGTGTTCAGCTCCTGGCTGTCTCCTGCACTTGGTGAGGATCTCTATGCTGTTACAGCCCCTCTGTGTTGAAACGCTTCCATCAGCCATGTCTGTGGCCTCTCCTCTTCCACGCTAAACTAGTTGATGTGTGTAACAGGATCAGCGTTTGGTACGTTAGTCTCTGTTAGTGGTTACCGGCAACGCGTGGCTGCCAGATTGTTGCCGCTTATTTACTCAGACTGACCCGCCCCTGCGCCTTTTGGTTTCTTGTTCAGAATATCTGTTTTATCCTTACAATGAAGGGACACAGTTGTCAGCATACATTTTTGGTAACATTTCCCTCTACAATCGTGTCTTTGTTAACATTTTGCTGGGAGCAAAGAGACAGTCAGCAGTGTTTGTGCCGTTAAATAATCGTCTCTCCGGGCTGCTGCCAGGTTTTACATTGTCATTGCTGCTTCTTTTCTCTCTGTGTCCTGCATGCCATCAGTTCAACTTGATGTTAAGCAGGTTTGCCAGAATATATGTATACACAATTTTATTTTTTATCTTCTTTGACTGTTCAGCCCGGTACACTCAGAATTTATTTCCAAAGGCATGTCAGTTGAATGAAACGTTTGTTTTTGGCTCATAAATGAGACTAACATGAGTGTTTTCTCTGTTAATGAGGTCAGTACTGCTCAAACCCTTCATCTGCATCCCTAACCAGTTCGACAGACTAATAAAATATTAATGAGTTCGACTGTATCTTTCTTTTTTGTAATAGTTCCTGCCAAACTTCCTTAATAAGTGTCAGAAAATCTCTCAGGCTTTAACACATAAACTTGTTGATGATACTTTGGAATAATTTGCAACAAGCAAACCTCCTCTTCCTGCCTGTTGCTTGAATGATGTCACCAATGACCATTCCAGTGCTTCCAACGGTAGGATATCGGTGTATTTTTAACTAATGCTGGCTGACATTTGAAAAGCCTTTCACCGCTTCTCGAATGTTTTAAAGAGAGGTGAAAATAACACGTTCATTAAGGGGTGAGTGCTTTTCCTCGGTCCCATTTTCACTCCAGCCTTTACATGAACAGTGTCTGCATTGTGTCAGTGCTGTCATTAAGCACGAGGGAGAAATAGAGGTTTAGTTTGTTCAATACGCTTATTTTGTTTTTTTTAAATGGTAACATAGGAGCCAACAGGTTTTTCCACTTGGGAGCTGAGAGATGTGACAGAACTGAAGGGTCAGCACTCGACCACATCACTAGCTTGTCACATGACTCAGACCGCCACAGATCAGCCCGTTATTATAAATATATTATAGATGAAGATAGAGATTTGGATCAAAACTTAGCATTGCCTTTTGAAAGTGACAAAAAAAGGGGATTCAAATGGGTTTCCGGAGAGGTTTTTCAATCTACGCCATTTTTTGGGACTCTGCAATGCAGAAGGAGACAGCTACGAATATTCAGACCCCATAGCCAAAGCAAAAGTGCCCAAAAACTTCTATTTATAAACGTCTCCAGCACATAATCCAGTATAATCCAGTAATCCACAAACACTGGGATGCAACCTAAAAATAAACCAACTCTTCTGGCTTCAGGCTATTTTGAACTACTATTTGCTGCTGATAGCCATCAGTAGCTATTAGCTTTAAGCTAAATATATGTGGCTGGCTCTTCCTGAACTCTGGAGACACAAAGAAGCAATACAGCAGGGAATAACACTTTAGATAGGTTGTTCAATACAAGTCGGGCTTTGAAGAGTGGGCACACGCCCTGTCTACCCTCTCTGACGAGCTGATTAGCCTCGATACATAAACCGAGAGGTACCTGCCTGAGAAACACTCACGGTTCTGTTCCTCTTTTACAGCGTCGGCAGCAGACGAGGACAAAGGTGAGTGCTGTTTGAGCAGAGGTAGATCGAAAAGTCAAATTAAGATATGTTGCATATCATTTAACCGTTTGGTTAGCGATTCTGTGAATGGCTGTCCTATCAAAACTACTCAAGTGTGACAGCTTCTCATTTGTTTCCTGTCTCTGCTCTCTCCATCCAGACCATGACAGTGCTTTTTCTTACGGTGAGTGTTTAAATGGCTGACCCTCCACAGGAAACATCTGGCAAGTCAAATTGGGTTCGCTTTTTCCACTTGTTTTGCCAGAAGTGATGGAAAAGTTTCACCTCAAAGGTCAAGCTTCCGCTGCAAATACTTTGATACTTTGATTCCCTGTGCTGTGGTCTCAGATTTTGATTTAGGGCCACAGACCCAAGTACAAAAAGGCACTCAACTACACTGATGTATAACCCACATGCGCCATCAGATGTTTACTTGTTATTTTTCATTTTCTATGTGAGATTTTTCTGGAATGTTCTACAACAGCAAAGCACAGTGTACTGTGTGTCTTCTTCTTCTGCTACCCATCGGTATGTAGGCTGTGATGTCCAGTGACTAAAATTAAACATCAGGATCTTGCATCTAAGTCGCCAAAGTCATTTAGGCAAAGGACACTGGCATCACCTGATATTGATAACGTGTTGAGGTGAAGTCCAGCATTGGAATTTAACATCAACCTGACTTTCATTTTCAACTAAAATTGTGACATTGAGTCCAACATGTCTGACGTCTGGTGCAGGCAGGAAGGAGGGAGACGCTGGTTACTCTCACGCCTCAAGCACACTGGAGATGTGCGTGATGCATTCCGTCAGTGGCGTGTAGCAGGGTTTTTAAGGTTCTGTTCGTCCTGCCTGCTCCACTGCACAAACTGAGCTGTTTTATGGAGTGTCATTTGAAATGCCCGGACCACCGTGTGGAAGACAGAGACAATAAAGGAGACCTGTTTCATGCGGTGGCGAGCACGTCAAGCGCGCTCAGAGATGGCAGCAACCGTCGCAGCACTTGCGATTACGTGTCATTGATGATCCAGTGTGTTTCAGGCGTCCAGCTACTAAAAATTCCCGTTAAACAACCTTGGATGCAACTGTAGAACTATAACAGGCTCAAATCTGGCTGGACAACTTGTCTACACACATACAAATCCTATATATGTGTGTGTGTGAATTAAAAACTTGAAATGAGTGAATGTTTTTTTTTTTTAATGTTTCAATCAGTATGATGATATTAAATTTCCACGGTGAAGCCGTCAACTGTTACAGGTGATCTCAAATCAATGGTGCCTAATTTAAAAGGCCCTGACCCCCAGAAAGGTTTTGAAGTGCTGCAGGTGGCTGAAACTCGCCAAGCCGCGGAGACGCACTCTAAGAATATGTCCCCGATTCTCTGCAGCTGCACACGTTGCTTCTGATGGCAGTTAGATGAGCCCTTCACCTCTCACTGTACTGCCTGTGGTTAATTGACATGTCGCTTGGTCGACGTCCACAAAGCTCTTAGAATCCTCATCAACGACACAACACACTTAACATCACTCAGGTAACATTATTGTCAACTGTAGATTCTCAGTCATAACACACCAGGTATTGCCTCAAAGTTAAAGACATTTCTTTTTTCTTTTTTTTTTTTTATATCTCCAAACATTCTACTAGTCGGATTTCTTTCCAGCCGTATTTGTAAAGCCAGCTTAGCCTCGCTGAAAAAGAACAGGCGTGCTGTTAACTGACTGTAACTGGCAGGAGTCTCCCATCATGAGCTTCAGGATATTCTTGAATTAAATGTGATTGTGTCCCAGCAGTATAAATCTTCTTTTCCTTTCAGATTATGAATCTCTGAGAATTGGTGGTCTAGTGTTTGCAGTGGTACTCTTCATCTTGGGCATCGTCCTCATCGTCAGTAAGTGTTCGATCATCTGAAACAGCACTTCCAGGGTCAAGCTGCTACATAAGACTGAAACGTGGGAACTAACGTCAGGAGGAATCTGATTGGAGGGATGAAAAGTGGGCGAGAAGTGTGCTGCATGTGATTCCTGAAACAGCAGAATGCCTGGAGCGTAATCTAGATGTGATACGTGCCCCTTGACATGAATAATCTGTGGCATCAGGGCCGTAACCACCGTGTTTTGGGGAAAGAAACAGGGTTTGAGGGAGCAACATACTGTTTTGGTATAGATGTGTGTGTGTGTGTGTGTGTGTGTGTGTGTGTGTGTGTGTGTGTGTGTGTGTGTGTGTGTGTGTGTGTGTTTGTGTGTGCGCGCGCGCGCGCATGCACGCGTGTACATACGTACAGTGGCCCTGAGGGACTTGTCTACCTGTTTCTGTATCGTGTGTTGGCGGCACATTTTCCTCGTGTTTTGTCTATTTGCAAGTACCTTCTTTAGCTGCAGTGAGTCAAGGTCTCAGGGCCACTGTAGTTAAGTCATGTATCACCATACGAGTGGCTTTACATGCACAGTTGCAGTCGAACTGGATACCTGGATTAGGTCGCAATGGCACAATTTTCCCAGTACGCAAGCACCTGTGGAGCAGCAGGTGTCCAGCAGGTGGCGACCCTGTCAAAGAGCAGACTTCAATTCAAAGACAATTCAAGAAAAACAAACTCTTCAAACTGAGACAGCGTAAAGTTCATCTCCTCGTCTCCCCAGGGATGTGTTGTTTTCACCGTAGTGTTGCCTGCTACGTAGATACCCCCTCTGCTAACCATGGGGGGGGGGGGGGGATCAACACTGTGGTGTGACCTACAAACAGAACAGCATGCCATCTTGGGGCTAATGGAAGCATATAAATGACAGTAATTGTACCACATTATCTAATGATGCTGTTCTAAATTTAAAAGGTTATCTTTCAGTCACATTAACATGTTTCGAAATGGGGTCTTTTGTTGTTGCATGGATCCAGATTTAGTCACACAAATGCAATAATTCAACCTTGCATGTGCAAGCAACCCATCAGGCTGGTGTTGCTCTTGAAGGAGGAGGATCAATCCAGCCACTCAAGTATCGCAGCACTGTGCCATTTACACGTAATCTGTTCTCAGTGTTCTTCCTCCTCTCACCTCACAGCACACGCGGTTGCTGCCGCCGGTCGCTCTGTAACTGAAACCCTCCGCCTCACTCGGCCTCTGCTAGTCAAGAGTAGACCGGCTTCCTCACAGCGCTCAAGGAGCTGCATTTAATCCTCTACTGTAGAATACAAGTGGTAATTACATGTGGTTAGATCATAATATCAGCTCGTGAGCATGTAATTATACAAATGACACAGCTTTTAGAAGTGGCATTTGTTATCTAACTGAATAGCAATAAGTTGACGCCGAAAGAAATGTGAAGAACGGAAGCATATATAAGTACAAAAAAAGCACTTTCCCATTTCTAACTCTGTTTTTCCTGAGGTGCGTTTAATAGCTTCATGTTTTCTATTCTCAACCAAACTTGTCAATTTTATTTATGAATATACATCATCGTAAAGGTTTTTTTTTTTTTCCTAAGCTCACCAGAGTGAACAAAATCCTGTCAGATCCTGATTCGATCTCCGCTGTACAGTCCAACTGTGACATGACGTCAGAGGCTCTTCAAGTAGTCGCTGTTGTAGTTGTTTTTGGGGGGTATTTATGCAGAGAAATCTGCCTCAGCTCAGCAGGATATGATGAGGTCAGCACCGTAAAACCACATGGGAAGAAAATAGAGAAATCATGAGGGCGGTACATTGACTAGATCGTAAAAACAAGCAGCCCCTGGAGGTTAATTTGTTGCCATTTAGTTGTTGGGGTGGGGGTGGGGGTGGGGGGGCTGCATGGCAGAGTTTGGCACCTCTCAGTGTCAAAGTGTTATTTTTCAAGATGCTCTCAGCTTTATTCTTAGACGTGACAGTATGTAGGTCACAAGCCTGGCCTGGGATTTCCCTGAAACTTTGTTGGCCAGTCACAATGTTCAGTCCATTTATCAGAACCCACTGTGGTGACAAAGGCTAGAAACCACCGTCTTTGAGATCTCTTCAATTTCAATCTGCATTTTTTCCCAATATATTCAGTATCAGTTCTATGAAGGTCACCAATCCTTTCTGAGAAATCTGTCTTGGTATCAGGCAATTCATCGGTGTGAGCACGCACACCACTTTCGATGAAATTTAGTTTTTAAGGCTGTATTCTCACTAATGGCCAGGTGGGGGCGACTTGAGAGGTTTCCTGAAGAAGGGGGGAAGTGACTGTTGAGTTTTCCCTCTGGAAACACTTTTTTCCAGCGTTTGGGGTCCGAATCTCTCCTGCAGGACGTGTTCATTTTGGAAAGATGGCCCCATTTAGAGTTGAACAGATGATTTAGCAGGCTCTGCTTGAGGGGGAACCTTGTGATCGACCGCTGCATCATCTGTGCCTCCCTCTTTGTCACAGGGAAACTGAAGTAGGTTGAGCCAGAATAAATAGTTGATCAAGTAAAATTGTCCTTATTGTGTTATCTGAACCCATCGATGGTCAATTACGTAACAAAGTAGCCCGATATTGCAGTTTCATATGAATTCAAACACCAAATACATGAAACCTGTCTGTCCTGTGTCGTTTATTAGTTTGTGTGTCTCTCTCTCTCTCCAAAAAACAGGCAGAAAATGTGTCTGTTCAAAGGATGACAAGTCAAGGTGAGTCAAGTAATTCTCATCTTACATGATTAATATATTTATGTATTAATATATCTAATTGATTAAAAAAAACTGGTATTTTTGGACAGGCCAATTTTGTTTGAATGTTGAATTGTGTTGCTGTTGATTGTTTGTAGGTCCCGGGGTCCTAATGTGGAATCAGGAGTTTCAAGGGGTAATTTTGTCTGTCATGCTGTGATGATGGGTTTGGGTTTATAATGTGATGAGAATCATCATCAGCCCTGAATTTCATATCCATATTCAGAGTTTCTTTAGAAATAGACGCAAGTAACTCAGTGTGGTACAAGACGAACATTGAAATGTCTGTGTGTTCTGAAACTCTCCCTGCAGCTTAGACCTGCAGACACAGAGATGTGGATTCCTGGTAAGAAAACAACCGATGTAACAAAAAGCTGACAGAAATTCATTTCTGAACACCGCCAACTCTCTCTCCCCTTTTCTACAGCATTCCCACCTCTCTCCTGGAGGGGGCAGCAGAGACCTCGGTCACAGCTGAAGACTTTTTCAGCACATGAGGCTTCTTTTTCTTTCAACATGCTTTGATGCAACTTTTTGGGGTTTTTTTTTTTCTATGTTTTTAATCATCAAGAACTTGCCAACTTTATCCAGTATCTTGAGCGTGTTTTAAAATATGTATTTTTTTTTTTGCTGATTTTCAGATTGACGTAAAATAATAAAACATGTTTAAAAAAGCATCTGTTTGTTTCCGTCCAACATTATTTTCTAACGTGTCCACTTTTCCAGCGTGGAGCGCACTATTGCTCCACAGCTTCTGCTGACACTGTAGTTACAGTCATAACCTGCGACACTGAATGATTTATGTGCTGCAGCTCTAAGAAAAGAACATAGTAAAAAAAAAAAACAGTTTATTTCATTTATATCTGGGTTCAGATTATTGGATGAGATCCCACCGTAGCGAAGCTCAGCAGCTTGTAAGAAGGTAAGAACTGCAAATGTGGGATTTATTTTCTCCCCAGAGTCACAGGAACAGGCTGACTGCTCAAATACAGCAGGTAGAAACTGGAGCATCTGAGGAAAACTCTGATGCCTTAAGCAAACCCCCCCCCCCCCCCCCAAAAAATATGAAGTACATTATTGGTGTAACATTGGGGTGGAAACGGGGGAACAAAAAATCAAAGTAATCTTTTCGCGCGGTGGTGAAAAACCTTCCCCCCACGCAGGACCTCAAGCCATTTCTTTGACTTTTATGTGTCAGATGAAGGGATGATGTTGTCAGACTCCGGTACAAATGCTCACTTAGGTTAACACATGCACTGATCAGATGTTGGCGAATGCTCAAGGTACTGTGACCTATAAAAAAAAAAAAAAAAAACAGTTTGTGACCCATGTGAGCTTGATATCTATCACCTCTCGGGAAATCCCTAAAAGTTGGTATTTGGACTGTGACAACATTTTTGTGGTCACATTTCTACTGCACCTCTGCAACGGAAGGGACAACTCAAACAACAACAAACAACAAAGAAATTTTTTTTTTTATGAATTTTATGACAATTTTCTCAAGTAGCAGTAACAGATACCATAAATATAAAAGAGGCCATGAGTTTATCAAAAGTGGAAAAAGACATAAGCGATTGACACCTTTATCCTTGTAATGGACCCACATTAGGCCCACTTATAATCTATTCAAATTGTTTTAATTTCCTCCTTTTTTTGTATAACTGTCGTCCTTCTGTTGAAATTTCAAACAAAACTGGTAAAATTGTGATTGATAAATATTGCAGTTTTAAGATTTGGTTATTTTTCATCAGATTCATTCATTCATGTTTGAATCTTGTCGGGGGGTTTTCAGGATTTCTTTTTCAAACGTTTGAAATCTGCCGGCGGGTTCAGCAGAGATCTTCTCTGCTTTGGCATTACATTTGTAGTGTAACCTCCTATGTCTTTGGAGTCCTCCATCCTTTCATTGGTCCACTCTTACTAAGTGCAATTCTCTCTCCCGCCACCAGAGAGCGGTAGAGAGAATTGCAGAATTGTGTCTGTAAAAGGTTTCTCTCTATAACTTGGTTCGTCTGTCTAGTGCAGCTACCTCCTCTCATTGCTCCTCAACTGCAGCAGCAGCAACCTGCTCCATTAAGGAAACTGATCATCTCTGCACAGCAGCCATGGACACCACAGGTACGTTTGTTCTTTTAATAATAAAGAAGATCAGCCTAAACCTTTTAAAGTTGATCCATTATGGGGGAAAGATTCCTAGTTTATTCTTCGTAAACTGTTATTGATTATGTCTTGTTTTTGTCTGTTCGTAATGATTTGGCCTGCTGCATCGCTGCTGCGGTGCCAAGAGCCGATACTGCTGATACAACACTCAGTTTAACTGCTCTGGGAGTTCTTCAGTGAACTGACGACTATGATGGTGATGGTGATGGTGATGGTGATGAACAACTCTAGTGATGCTTAGCTCTTGTCTGTCATACCAAGGAGTGTTTTAGGCTCAGGGGGATATAGAAGAAAGCAATGACAACTGCTGGTTTGAGATTGAAAGTTCAGCAACCGCATTATTGATGTCCAGATATGTGTTTAGACTGCAGCCTGCAACATCCTGACCTGAGTAAAATAAATCAAGCCACTGTTCCAGATTGGAAGATTTATCAGTTATTTCATAACCACCTAATAGAACTGTTGAGCCAAATGACCTTTCCAACTCTTTCCAATTCAAGCTTTCTCTGTCTTCCTGCTGAGATGATCATCCTGCACCCTCCCGCTGCTGCTGCAGCTGCTGCTGCCGCCGCCGCTGCTGCTGCTGGCTTCTAACCCACTTTCTTTTGTGCTGCATCTTTTTCTGCTGAGCAAAGATGCGGCAGGAGTGCTCGTCACCAGGGGAGAAACGCTCCTGAGGAGTTGAGGAGCCAAGGCTGCAGATGTGGAGGACTGCAAACCTTTGCGCACACTTTTAATTCCTGTCCTTTGTGCTCTTTACAGAAACAGTGTTTCCAGACCAAAGTGACTTTGATTATGGTACATTTTATTCCATTTATCCATATATACTCCATAAAAAAACATCAAAAACTTCTGTTTAAGCTCATGTTTGATAGTAATGTACCGCTGATCTCCTCTCTTGCAGATTATGAGACGTTGCGGACTACAGGGGTCGTCCTTGCTATTATTATGTTTGTCTCGGGCATTTTAATAGCACTGAGTAAGTTTAATCTTCTTTTTTTTTTCATAAACCTTTGGATATTCGTACACATTTGTAACCAATGTATAATTCCTCAAACAGGTAAAAAAATCACAAAATGTGTAAAACCTTCATCCAAGTAAGAGCCAAGTGCAAGTGGATGATCAGCCTGTGCATGTTTGAAGAGGATGCCCAAGCAGTATTAACTCTCCAGATAGAAATCTCCCACAGCCCTTCCTGTCCTTAAATGCCCCCCGCCCCCCGCCCCTCACCCCTCCTGTTCCGCAGCCTAAAACACACGTCCAACACATGAAAGTTCTCCTTCAAACCTTGTGGATGGATTTGCATTTCTCCTCATGTGTTGGTCGCGAGTGGGCCGCGTGTTTCTGCATGCCGCTTGTATGGCAAGTCGACAACAAGACCAAGAAATCTGCATAATCTGACCTCAATTATCTCTGAACTGTCAAACCCTAATAATGGATGATGCACTTTATTAAATGCAACTTGTAAACTGCACAATCATTAGCAATAATGCTGGGGGGGGGGGGGGCAGATACTTACTCATTTGTCTTTCTTCTTGAAGGTCATCTGGTTCCCAAATACCAAAGACAGAAGGTAAGTTCACTTTACTGCAGTAAATACTGTCAATGCATGAAATGCATCTAATTTTGGGTCTTGTTTTGCAGTACCTCCTCCAACTGTATAGAAAACACCAGCCGAGCGAGAGGGACGTCCCAGCACGTCCCTGCAGCGAGCTGTTTGAGACTGTTGGACATCTGCCAGCTGGATGTTCATTCACAGGGTTCTCCAAACTGCTTTTATTTCACTTCCATCTGAATTCATTGAAACTCTTACCTGTATCAAATATCTTCCATGAGCGTAAGGGCTGATTCCTCCACAGTCCAAAAAAAGAAAAAAAACCTCCAGGTACATTTATTCCAACAAACTGAACGATACAGTTTTTTTTCTAACATTTACCCTTAAAAAATACAAATGCTATTAGCAGCATGAATAGTGGAGTTGCACATTTTGTGATAATCAATAAAAAAAAAAAAATACAAAAATCCTCAGGTTCCAACAAAGAACTGCGTGCTCTTCAGTTGTTATGATTTTGCCTTGTTTCTCTCTCCTGTAGATATCTGCATTCATGACTTTGAGCATCCCGGAGACACAGCATGACAATGTAGCGACGAATGGATGCGAAGAATTTTACACGCAATAAACAAAGAGGCTAACATGAAGTAGCTAGCACAATGTCTTTATTTCGATTATTGAGATAATGTTCAACATGGGAGTGATTGAAAATCCTGTCAAATACACAACACAAATTTTCATTTGTAGGATTTATTATCCCGAATGTCTTCAGTTTTAAGCTTGAATCGATGTAAACTGAGTTATCACCTGTAAAACCAAAACAATGAGACCCTTGTTGGAAATAAAGGTCCCGTCTACTCAGCGCCAGCGTTTCATGTGAGTCGTGTGTTCCAAAGTGTTGCCGAGTCGGGAGGAATGTATATCGTGCACTCACAAGATGAACGTTGCCTTTGTGCTGTGATAAGCGAGTACATTCTTTTCGTCAGAGTTAGTTTCAAATACTTTTACACGGTAAAATGTTTTGTTTCTTACCAAGAAAATGTTTCAAAAGTATGATGCATACAGAGAAAAAGTGAAAGATCATTTTCATTTTCAACATTCTTGACAGATGTCACATGCTGGTTGTAGTCAAGACCAACTCTCAGTGTATCAGTATGATCACTTGGGATGATGGTGATGATGGTGATGGGGGTTTTGACAAGACAGCATGAGAGGTTTCAAAGTCCTGGAGGTAATTATAACGATTTCACAAAAATCAACAGTCAAAAGGGAGTGAGGGAAATACGACTAGTCCTCCACCCACAACGCCTTTTATAACTTTATAACAAGTGACTCTGAACATGCAGTTTGACAACAATATGTTCCTTTGGATACTGAATAGTCAAAATTTTAAGCACATGCCAAGAAAATGACATTTTCAAATGAAACCGACAGATGAATACTTCACCCTGTGAGTTGAAAAAATAAATAAAACACGTTTACAGACACTGAATCGCAGATGATTTTAGAAACTGTATGTGGATTAAACCATCTAGTGTAAATGATCCATAGAGATTGATGTACTAGTTAAAGGTCAGACAGCCCTTTAAATGCTAAACTATAAGACTATAAATCCTCTTCTCAACAGAGGTAACATGTTTCATTCCCTCCAAATGTGGATTACGAGTGGGTTTTTTTAATCATTCCTGGTCCTGCAGGGATGTGATGCGCCGGCGTGATGAAGCGCTGCGTTTCTTCAGCATGAGCTTGAGCTAGAAATTAAAACACAGACAGGTGGATGAGGAACAATACTTAACACGCACAGACACGTCTGGCTTAGCGCCGCTGCTCACCTGCTCTCCGTGGACATTACTCTGCAGGAGATGAGCCGGCAGTTCGTTCTCCAAATTGCGGATGCTGGGGTCCGCTCCTCTGCTCAGCAGCAGCTCCAGCATCTCTTTCTGCTGGGGGTTACCATGGAGACCGGCTGCCATGTGTAAAGCTGTGTGACCGTGAGCCTAGAACAGAAAGGGAAATGCAGTATTTATATTGTGTGTTCGTATAGAAGCAGATAAAAACTTGTTTGGCTGAACTCACTTTCATATTGACGAAGTCCTTCATGTTAGGGAGGGGAAACATCAGCAGGTAGCGGGCCAGCTCAATGTTCCCCTCTTTGACAGCCAAGTGCAGCACTGTCTTGTTACTTTTGATTTCCTGAGATTTCAGAAGTGGAAGTGATGGGGTGAACATGATAAGTCAGATGGAGAGATTTAAGTGTCAAGCAAGAACAAAAGTTAAAGGCAAATGCATCACCTGATTTATTGTATATGGACTGAAAGGTCAAATGAATCAGTCGTCTAAGTTTCATTTTTCTCCTACAAACTCGAACTAACTCTACTAACTCTAAGCTCCATGATTACTGGCTCTCTACAGCAGTGGTTCCCAACCCCCCGGCCGTGGACCGGTACCGATCCGTGGGTCATTTGGTACCGGGCCGCACAGAAAGAATAAATTTACATTAACTTACATCATTTCCATTTGATTTATTATCTGAGTCTGAATCATGTTTTATTTTGAAAAATGATCCTCTCCATTATATCCGTCTATGACTCACTCTTGAATCATGTCATGACGCTTGTCTCAGTCACGGACCAGACCGCATTAAGCCTCGGGCGTAATAAAGTTTCCTTAAGCTTTGAACCTTGAACCTAAACTGACGGCAGAAAACCCTGAGATCAGAGACAGCAACCAAAACAAAATTACGGAGTCGACTGGACAGCAGTGTAGTTGTAATTTTCATGCACCATGCAACAAGGCTCAGTGCACCTTTAAAGGCCAAAATATTGCCGGATATTAAACCGATCCCTGGCGCAAAAAAAAGTTTGGAACTTCTGCTCTAGAGAGATTGTCAGAGATGTGCTTCGTACCTGCTTGAGCAGAGACGCGCCTGCCCTGGCAAGCATGTCCACACAAAAGAGCTTCTCACAGGCTTTGGTCTGAAGGCCAACATCTGCCTGTCCACACAAAGCCTTTATGGTGGTACTGTGAGAAATGGCTGCACAGTGCAGTGGAGTCATACCTAAAAAAAAAAAAAGAAAAAGTGACAAGTTGGTACTATTAAATGAGGAGACGTGTGTCTAACTATCTAAAACAAGTGGTACCTTCAAAATTCAGGGTTTCGAGGTTGATGTGAGGTCTGTTTGACAGAATCATCTGAGAAAAAGAGATTTGTTTTGTCTTATTGAGCAAAATAACTCCAATCATACTGTCTGTGTGCTGAGGCGATGAAGCTGTTATACCTGTAGAACATTGGGGAAGCCATAGTGGGCGGCTAGGTGAAGAGCTGTTTGTCCTTTGACGTCACACGCGTTGATGTCCGCTCCGAACGACAGCAGATCCTGCACAATGTCTGGATGGTTCGCCGTCACCGCAACCAGCAAGGCAGTCTGCACAAATATGTAATGACAGATAATCTTATGTTTATGTTTGTGACAAAAATACAAGTAGCACAATCTTCTTTTTTTTTTTTTACGTACCTTGCCCTTGTGTTCTTTGGCATCCAGCTTGCCGAAACCCCTCAGCCTCTCTGCAGCAGCAAAGGCATACTCCCTGTAGCCCTTGGCAGTGTAGATATGCAGGATGCTGAGAGAACAAGAGAACATGACAAATTAGCTGTCAAAGTAGCTGGAAATTTGTGGTAATCTCCAAAACGAAATATCACTTAATCCCTTTCAGAGCTTTCCATTTTATCAGAGTTTCTGATTATTGAGAATGATTGACTCCCCGACATCTGCTGTTATTCAGAGTTTTTCTGTGACTACCACCGTGCACGTATGTGGCTCTCAATTTTTGTGAAAGTGAAACTCTCACAGAAGTTGGTAAATAAAATGTGCGCCCACATGCACGTTCAGGATCAGTGGTTTATAGCTGCATCCTGAAGGGGAGCGTGTTTCTTTTTCTCCTTTTAAAAAAAAAAAAACCAAACCCTTTCACAGAATATGCAGAATTATTAGCAGCGTCTTTGATGAAGTTTGACTGCGGATGTCAATGTTGCATTGCTGCCACCAGTTTATAAATTCAATCTGGGCATGCATTGATTTGATGATGGTATCAGCCAATACAGCCTCAAATAGCTGGGTCAGTGGGGAAGGAGCGAGTCCTTAAACCAGGAAGAGAGCATTGTTGAACATCCAGGGCCTTTCATTTGAAATGCCTGAAACAACATCAGGGGTTCCCACTAGCTTCAACACGTTTCCTCTAAACACCAAACAGATCAGTAAATATCATACAGTACTTGTGAATTAAGGCAGAGTTTATGTGTCTTTTAAAAGTCACGGCCGAGCGGCTAAAGGACTCCGCAGATGTCAAACAGAAGACGCTCCAACAAATCATTAAAGTGGTGTTAATTTGATGAAGATTTTCATAAAATCTCAGAAACTGTTGTTAGCCAGACGGCTGAAATGACCCATCCAATCCAGAGTGAAAAAAATCCCATCAGCTGTTGGTGAAAGGCATGTACTGTTTTCTCTTTATTATTCATTATTGAAAAAAAAATATTAAAGAGATTTAAAATTTAATAAATGAAATGTATTCATCTTTATTTATTTCTCACATTTTGTTTGGCAATGTTAGGAAAGCACTGTAAAAGTCAAGCTTGATGTTGCCCAACTTTCCAAGTTTCACCATCAGAGTGGTATCCAGTATCGGTCCAGGTATTTGTATCAGTATGTGGACTGAAAAAGCCAGATCAGGTCACTCCCAGTCTAGTTTATGATACTGAGGAAAGCCGAGGCCTCTGTTTGCGGGTTAAAAGTTTCCTTATATCCTTTTTCTTTTTCTAAATACACTGAAAACCTTGAGCCCTTGCAGACTCACGTGTCTCCGTCTTCATCCTGCCCCATGGTTCTGCTGTAGTCCATCCCCCTTAGCATCATCCTGGCCTCCTCCAGTTTATTGGCATCCAATACTGAACCACAGCTCAGCTGTGTGGCCAAACTGGAATCCAGAAGTGACCAAGACGAAGCCATGGTTTGATCCATCGTCATCTGACACTCCTACTCACAGAAATAAGGAGTCGCATCACCACACAATTTAATATTGTGCGCTTTTCATCTTCTAAAAGGGGGATTCTCTTACAAATGGCTGAGACAGCATGTGTCCAAACATCTGCTGCTGTGAGCTGTAATCAGACGCCATGGGGACGCTGTAGTCTGGAGCATAGCTGGGGCCCGGTTGACTGGAGTAGTAGGGGTCTGGTCCGGGGGTCCAGTGCTCGTAGCTCAGTGGCATGTCTGAGAAACTGCTTGATGCACCTTTAATGTAGACGAATGACTGTTTCTGTCACAGAAGAACGTCTTACCACTGTAATTTTTCAAATTAAATTCGAGCATCTCTACACACAAAATACCCGTAAGGGTCAACATTTTTATTTTTCCTGTTGGTTTTATGAATTAGAATATTACCAGAGGATCTTACCTGTGCAGGTAAGTGGTTCTGATGAGGTCACCTGCTGACAGAAGCAATTAAGCCATCACGTATTTATAATTGTATGTTACGTTGAGATAGCATGTCTCTTTGTGTGCTGCCTTACTGGAACAGCAGCGGGAGGAGCAGGACTAGTGCTGGCTACGGAGCAGGAGGAGGAAGACGGGGAGGACGAGGAGGAGTGGGTCAGCAAGGAGGTCCCTCGCTGTCTCCTCTGCTCCAAGAGTTTCTTCACTGTTGGCAGAGTGCAACACGGCTTCTCCTTTGGCGCTGAGGCAGAAAAATGATGATTATACGGTCACGTAGCTCATCAGTTGGGATGAGAAGCTCGTGTAGACACGGAACAAAACGGCAATTAATTTGTGTTGATTACTCAATCTGTGAGGAAATTGATGTATTCATTCATTATATACCACATTGTATGGTACATTTGTGAATGAATTTGGGGAGGTTTTTATCATTTATAGCACCTTACAGGAGTAGTAGTACAAATTTTGTGAAGACACAATAACATTATTCTATTCTATCCTATTCTATTCTATTCTATTCTAGCATCGCGGGCTATGCGTGACGCTGTGTCTGCCAACTATTTGAGCAATTTCCTCATGGTGTTCCTGAGATAGTTTGAATTTCATTTGATCTGTCTGTAACGTTTAACCTCTCAAACCCCTTTTGACTACATCTTGTAGTCCAAAGTCCCAGTGGATTTTTGTGGCAAGTTTTAAGAATCTCTCTCAAGCGTTCCCAGAGTTACCGTGCTAACAATGGCGCGGACGTCCTGAAAACATCAGGTCTCCACCCTACCGCTCCGTATGCATCAAACACATGCAGCAACATCGAAAAACATATTTCAGCATGAGAACTTCCCGGATGAAACTCATTTAGAGTACATTAAATGCCACAAATTGGCTAAGTTTAATACGAATAAGAC